>NW_028317959.1:332222-664444 GCF_062004578.1 Staurois parvus
TAATTACCCGCCGCCACCTGGTGATTACTGAGCATCTCCAATGGGGAGATTGCTTTGTTTACAAACAACCTTCCTCCCTGTCAGCTCGAGCACCCTGCTCAGGATGGCTGTGCACAGCACAGCCAACCCGATCAGTGTGCTTACAGTGAAGAACACACTCCCGCCCCCTAGTAAAACACTCCCTGCACACAGTTAACCCTTTGATTGCCCCTCACATTAACCCCTTCCTGCTCAGTGCCATTAGTACAGTGTCAGTGCTTTTTTTAGCACTGATCACTGTATTGGTGTCACTGGGGTGTCAGTGACACCAAGTTAGTTCCCCCCAGTATTAGAATATCCGCTGCAGTCCCGCTAAAAGTCGCTGATGACCCCCATTACTAGTAAAAAAAAAAAACATTATCCATACTGCCATTTGTAAACACTATAACTTTCATGTACACCAATTAATTTACACGTATTGGGATTTTTTTTAGCAAAGACGTCGCAGACAACATTTTTGTCTAAACTGATGATGAAATTAGAATTTTTTAATTTTTTTACTGGACATGTTTAATATCAAAAAGTCCAATAAAATGTTTTTTCTCAAAATTGTCGGTCTTTTTTTTCTCATAGAGCAAAAAATAAAAACAAACGCACAGGTGATCAAATTCCACCGAAAGAAATCTCAATTTGTGGGAAAAAAAGGATGTAAATTTCATTTGCAGCGTTACATGACCGCGCAATTGTCAGTTAAATTAATGCAGTGCCGTAACACAAAAAATGGCCTGGTCATTAAGGGGATAAATCCTCTGGAGGGAAAGTGGTAAAAAAAAAAAAAGAGAAAAAAGAAAATGAACTAACTACTGAATGAAAATGAGAAGGGTTTTTACTTATAGTTCGTTACTTATTCATATGTGTGGGGATTATCATAATTGTGTTATTTCTGTTATACCTGCTCGTGTCAAAGCTGGCGGTTATCCCTTTCATGGGCTGAGATGGATAGTGGTGGAAAGAGTTGGGTGAATTGGTGGCAGGATGCCCAAGTAAGCCCCTGAGCCTAACCTAGATGGTTGGGGGCTGAACTGGCTACTCATAAGGAAAGAGACTTTGAGACACCCAATCAGGGATTCTGGAGCTGGTTATATGTTTGTGGATTAATTATTCATTATTTACATATACAATATATTGCCAAAAATATTGGGATGTATTCATTTACATGCAGAACTTTAATGGCATCCCAGTCTTAGGGTTCAATATTGAGTTGAGGTCATGACTCTGTGCAGGCCAGTCAAGTTCCTCCACCCCAATTTCGCTCATTCATGTCTTTATGGGCCTTGCTTTGTGTACTGGTGTGCAGTCATGTTGGAATGGGAAGGGGCCATCCCCAAACTGTTCCCACAAAGTTAGGAGTAAAAAATTGTCCAAAATGTCCTGATATGCTGTTACCTTAAGAGTTCCCTTCACTGGAACTAAGGGGCCAAGCCCAACCCCTGAAAAACAACCCCACACCATAATCCCCTCTCCACCAAACTTTACACTTGGCACTTGGTGATGTACAGCTTGGATGCAGCTGCTGGGCCATGGAAACCCATTCCATGAAGCTCTCTACACACTGTTGTTGTGCTAATCTGAAGGCCACACCAAGTTTGGAGGTCTTCACTATTGACTCTGCAGTCAGCGACTTCTACACACTGTGTGCTTCAGCATGCACTCACCCCACTCCGTCATTTTACGTGGCCTACCACTTGGCAACTGAGTTGCTGTTGTTCCCAGTTGCTTCCACTTTGTTATAATCCCACTAACAGCTGACTGTGGAATATTTAGTAGCCAGGAAATGTCATGGATGGATTTATTGCACAGGTGGCAACATATCACGGTACCACGCTTGAATTCACTGAGCTCCTGAGAGAGAACCATTCTTTCACAAATGTTTGTAGAAGCAGTCTGCATACCTAGGTGCTTGATTTTATACATCTGTGGCCATGGATGTGATTGGAACACCTGAATCCAGTGATTTGGAGGGCTGGCCCAATACTTTTGGCAATAAAGTGTATCAAGCTGTGGCCGATACATGATAAAGTATTTATGCTGTCGGAGGAATTATTTAAGTTATGTTTTTGTTAAGAGAGAAGTGAACAGTGGATCAGTCATGATGAAGAAGAATGTCAAACAACAATAAAACAAAAGAACACACACGCAAAAAAACAAACAAACCAAAACACACACACACATATATACTGTATATATATATATATATATATATATATATATATATATATATATATATTTTTTTTATTTTTTTTTTCCAGGCAAAATTTCATCTAAGTAAAACGTATGATGAAATTAGAGACTAATTAAAATAAAATGTCAGCAAATCAATTTCCCCCAAATCACTCTGCTTCTCCCTTCTACCTGTTCAATCACCAAGTTCTGTATGGAGGTCTCATGTAACATTACTAGGAGGTGGGGTGATACATACTTCTTTTGTCGATAACATAGAAGGTCAGTATGCAGGTATCTTGGCTGGATGTGCAGTTTGTTATACTGTCACCTACAGCTTTTGCTCCTGGGACCAAATTGCGAGAGAAAAAACACTGCAGTGAATGTGCTGAAAAAACAGAAGCACAAATCAGTCAGACAAAATTTTTGATGTTAACACAGAGAAGTGTACAGCATATAAAGGAGTAGTGCAAATTAAAAAAACATTTCTTGTCTGGAGGATCTTGGAGATTGCAGGAGTTATCTTGAGTTATTCTAGTCCCAGGGCTTTTTTGTAGTGGGAACATGGCGTGATGCGGTTCCAGCACCTCCAGCACTGAATGTATGTAATGTCAAGGGGTGGTAGAGTGTGCTGGAGATTCTAGTGATGCTGGCTGCTTAAGGGATTTATTGTTTTTAGGAGCCAGTTGTTGTTGGGAGTGATCTACTAACGCTGCCGAATCTATTGTTGTTGTGGGTGGTCTTATGTTACTAGGGGTCAGTTGTTGCTAAGGGAGGGATTTATTGTTGCTGGTTGCTAGAGGGTCTATTGATGCTGGCTGCAGAGAAATCTTGTTGCTGGTGGGGGTCTATTAATGCTAGAGGGGTCTATTGTTGCTTAGGAGATCTATTTTTGTTGGGAAGATCTATTGTTGCTGGGGGTCTGTTATTGCTGTGAGATCTATTGTTGTTGGGATGATCAATTGTTGCGGGGGGTCTATTGTTGCTGGGGGGTCTATTGTTGGTGGCTGCAGGGGATCTATTTGACTGTTTTTCTTGTTATCATTACCAAATTCCATACAAATTACTTACCACCACAAAATAAAATTTGTTTTGTTTCTGTATTATCTAAAAGGGGTGGTGCTTTGATGTGGACGGTATCAAGGGATGGTGCACAGAGGTGGGTAGGGGGTAAGACAAGGGGGGACTCAGAAGGGGGGGAGTACTTGCACCTATTCTCTTAGAAAGAAAATGTCCTGTCTAGACCTGTTCTTGTGCCTAAACCAGACCAACAGTGTCCTCATTATTATTTTTTAAGAAAACACAGCAAAACAAATTAATTAAAAAATGTAAAAATATTTTATAAAAGGATCAAATATACACAATCAAGGAAAAAAAACATAAATACAGAGAACATCAAATGAAATAAACTAAAATATCATCCCAATAATACCCTCCAAAAGACTCGCTCTCTAAATGTCTGGGTTTGGCAGTTGCCAGGAGAACGGTACTTGCCTCACTGCATTGTGCCAAGTGTAAAGTTTGGTGGAGGGGGATTATGGTGTGGGGTTGTTTTTCAGGGGTTGGGCTTGGCCCCTTAGTTCCAGTGAAGGGAACTCTTAAGGTGTCAGCATACCAAGACATTTTGGACAATTTCATGCTCTCAACTTTGTGGGAACACTTTGGGTGTAGCCCCTTCCTGTTCCAACATGACTGCGCACCAGTGCACAAAGCAAAGTCCATAAAGACATGGATGAGTGAGTTTGGGGTTGGGGTTGGGGTGGAGGGACTTGACTGGCCTGCACCTGACCTCAACCTGATAGAACACCTTTGGGATGAATTAGAGCAGAGACTGCAAGCCAGGCCTTCTCATCCGACATCAGTGCCTGACCTCACAAATGTGCTTCTGGAAGAATGGTCAAACCTTCCCATAGACACCCTCCTAAACCTTGTGGACAGCCTTCCCAGAAGAGTTGAAGTTGTTATAGCTGCAAAGGGCGGGCCAACTCAATATTGAACCCTACGGACTAAGACTGGGATTCCATTAAAGCTCATGTGCGTGTAAAGGAAGGCTGCCCAATACTTTTGGCAATGTAGTGTATATGTGAACTGGCACTCAAGCGGAGCTATAGATGTGTGTGTGTGTGGTTTTATTGTTTTTTTTAATTGAGTTTAGAATTAATTTAACAAAAAAAAAAAAAAAAGCAGGATTTAACATGCGTGCAACAAATTGGTAAATTGCCCTGGTAGACAAGTGTTTAATGAAACCTATTGGTGGTTATGCAATGGAACATTAAATCTGACCTCTCTATGTACACCCCATTGATCCTGTTACTGCAAAGTAAAAGATTAGAACCTTTACAGCAAAAAAATCAGATTGATGGTCAAAGTACAGTCACCCTCTATGACCAGTGATATAATTCTACTATTGCTCTGGCAGCCCGAAGCAGTTGACCGGATGAGTAGGATTACTGGTTTTGGCTAATTGCACTTTGCATGATGTCCTTATTCTTCATAATGCTTAATAAAGCATCGTCTTCTTAATAAAGGTTGTCTTCACTTACCTATCATCAGAGCTGTAGAGAACACGCAGGCTGTAGTGACTGGGCTCTTCATAGTGACTGAACGTGTCGCAGTCCTCTCTGTGGAAGGCGTGTTCTCTGACATCTGCTTCCAGTCCCTGAGGACCAGAGGAGAAAAACTCTTCCCTAGAGAAAGAAAACAATCACAGCGATGAGACGAACTCCTGTCTAGGATGCAAAAACACCCTTTAGTTCACTTAGTTAAAAGGGACTCTTTTCGAAATTTTAGACTTCGTTCCCACTAGCCACATGCTTCACTGTTTACTATTCTTTTTTTTTAAACTTTAATGAAATGTCAAAATTACATTTAAACCCAGAAGCAAATATTTTTTATATTTCAGCTTACCAATTCTTAGATGTGGTGGCAGCATTAGTGTTCTTTTTTAGGCTTTCTTCTATTTTCATCTGGTGATCTGACCATTGAGTCTGTTGTTTTTCAAAAGAACAAGCTCTCTTGCAGTTACAGGGATGAGACAAACCATTTAACACTGGCAGGGGTGCTTACAATAATCAGCTTTCATTTTTTATGTAAAACCTTTATTCTAAAGGAAAAAAAATGTTTCCTGTAACTTCTTATAAAGTATTAGCTGGAGTTTGGTTTCAATTAGTTAGTGTATTTAAATCTACTAGTCCATCTATTATTCCCCTCCCCCAAGACTGACAATTGCCCCCTGTGCTCCTTCATCTAGAGTGAGGGCACTGTAATACAGGAGGGGTGTTACTGGACAGATCACCAGGTAAAAACAGAGGGAAAAGGCCTAAAAAAGAAAACTAATGCAACCCCCACAATTAATGACTGTTAAGCTATTATATAATAAATATTTGGTTTGGGTTTAATACCACTTTAGTCAGATCTACTCAGTTCACCCTAGGTTTACCCTAATCTCCCCCCACACGTCTGTTTGGGAGAGCAATTGCCAAAATATTATTTGCTGAATGGGAAAATTGTTGCATACTGACTCACAAGCTACCAGCAGCTACCATAATACAGGAAAAAGATTCAAATTGATCTATAGATCATACAAATGCCCTGATTTTCATAGCCACATAGATCCCAATCTTACTGATACGCGCTGGCAATGTAACAACTCAGCAGGCACCATGACTCATATGGCCAGTCACCAAAGATTACATGGCCAGGGGACTAAAGAAGGCTTGTCCCTGGTCCCCTCTGACCATTACCTCCCCCCTTTAACAGTAAGTAACCACTCAAACAACAAGCTGGAGTTAACGGCCAAAACAGCCTTTTATTACAACAATCAATAAATAACATTTGAAAGTAATGTAAACACAGTATAACTGGAGCTTCAAGGTCCTAGTAGGCATCAAGAAAAGAAACTACCTGCGTCCTACTTAACCTCTTCCATATCGGGCACTTTTACCCCCTTCCTGCCCAGGCCATTTTTCAGGTTTCAGCGCTCTCACACTTTGAATGACAATTGCGCGGTCATACAACATTGTACCCAAACTAAAATTTTAGCATTTTCTTCACACAAAACCAGAGCTTTCTTTTGGTGGTATGTAATCACCACTGGGGTTTTTTTTTTTGCTAAATTAATAAAATTGACCGACAATTTTGAAAGAAAACCAAGTTTTTCTTTGTTTCTGTTATAAAAGTTTGCAAATAAATAATTGTTCTTCATACATTTAGGCCAACATATGTACTATTAAATGTCTTTGGTGAAAACAACCCAAATTAGGCTGTATTATTTAGTTTGTAGAAAAGTTATCGAGTTCACAAACTATGGGATATATCTGAATATTGATCATTCCTGAAGTACTGACAGCCAATCTAATTTCTTGAGGTCCAAGAATGTCAGAACAGTACAGATATTCCCCAAATGACCCCTTTTTGCAAAGTAGATAGTCCGACGTATTTCATAAGAGGCATGGCGAGTTTTTTGAAGTTGTAATTTTTGTCATAATTTTTCGGAAAAAGAAAAAAATTATTATTTTTTTTTTACATACTGTCACCAGTGCAGTACAGCGCCATCATATAACTGGCATGGCGGTGATCAGGGACACTGACTTGTGACAGTATGAATAAAAATTAATTATAATTTTTTTTTATTTTTTATTCGTTTTAAATATTTTTTATTACATTTGTTTTTCTTTTTTTAAGATTTTTTTTCATATTTCACTATGACCAAAGTAGTACAATGTTATCATAGTAACATTGTACAACTTTAGTGAAGTGATCAGTATTTCTTTTTTTTTCTTTACACAATTTGCTTATAGCAAAGAAATACTTTGCTATAAGCAAGCATTTACCTGACTGACATCGATTCATTCAGGGTTTTTTTTTGCACTTAGCTGTGATTTGGCCACGGCTAATCACATGACACAGTTGGGCTGTGATTGGCCCAGCTTGTGCATGTGATCGCTGTGACCATTCACAGCTAGACACACTAGCATACAATGGATGGCATGAAAGGAAGCCATCCATTGTATACAACTGTCATGTGACCTGCTGTGATTGGTCACAGCAGGCCACATGGTACCGGCAACGGGGCCGGTACACAGATCTGTCATCGGCCGTGTCCAAGGTACACGGCCAGTGACAGATCACGCCGCTGAGCAGCTCTGCGGGCAGGCAAACTGCACATGCCTGAAAGGACACCATATGGCGTCCCCCCGGAGGGATGAGGTGTTTTGCAGGTCGCCATCTGGCTATAGGCTGGACAGGAACCTGTTAAAATAGGCCTCCAACACCATCGACAACCACTGCAGATACCACCATCAGAACAACTGGGAGCCGTACCTTAGATGAGTCCCTACAAAGTACCTTTTTTGTGCCCACAGTAACCTATGAGAACCTTGAACCTCACCACCACCGCACAAACATGACTCCTCATGTTTGTGTGGACCTCCACACCTGCAGGGCACTCTGACACATCCTCCAGACCCAAACATCACAATTCCACCCCAGCAGCATTTATATGGACACCGTCACCCCACAGATAATGCCATTTGTCCACCTCCAACTCCTGATGCCGCACCATCAAACCACCATTATGTACCACAAATATAGAGAACTCCTTATTAACCTTTATACGTGCCTTGTTCAAGGCCATAAGAGACCTAGCCAATCGCCAACTAGTACGGGCCACCATTTCAGATCACACAAAGACAGTCTCTGGATAAGCCATACGGAGGCAAAGGAAATCAAATATAATGTCACTCACAGGGTCACACATGGCTCTAAGTCCCAAATCAATATCCCTGCATGAACAATTAACACATCAGGAGCCCTGTCCAGCCGAACAGAACAGTTCACCTCCGGCATCACGCTACTCCACAGCAGACCCGGAACACCAACCCAGCATAACATTTCCTCCTCCTAAGGGATCTTAAGCTGCCGGCTGGTTGCACATCTGCCCTCCGAGCACCCCAATACACATATGAGTGCCCCAGGATCCAAACAAGACATGAGGCAGCATCTGCAAAGACAAAACAGGAAATCAAATACCTAAATAATCATCCTGAAACAAAAAACAACTACCCCCCACCACCCACTATAACAGAAATCCATCACAGCCCCAAATACAGCCACTCACGGATTTTATAAACCCCCCCACCAAAATCCGCTACAACAAATGCAGACAAACATACAGTTGATATCAGCATGATTCCCAACGACCAATGCTCCTAACCACTCCCTCATGTGACCCCCACCTCGCCATCTCAGTGGCCGCCCCAATGCGGAAAGAATGTGAAGTGGAATCAGCCGTGCGAAGCCCCATAGCCATCAAACCCCTCCGAAACACAGAAACAAACTGATAACAAGACAACGCTGAGCCATCAGCATGCAACAAAAAAGGACCAACCCGCCCTGGCTGCACTTCCAAGAATCGGGCCACTGCCTGAACCGGATAAACAGCAGCACCCTGCACCGGAATAATTCCACCTGAACCCCACAGTCCACTTGGTCCATTTCCAACTTACAAATCCAGAAAACAGTGGACCCCGTGCTACAGACAACATCAGTCACCTGCAATCCATCTAACCCCCACTTAGAAGAGCTTACCAATTCTCCGAGGTGTTAAGCCCTAAAGAAAGCCAATGCAAAGACCGCCCTGAACAATACAACCTAGTAGGGGGAAGAGCAAACCCAAGGAAGAACACCCAACAAGGAGCATAACAATTCAAAAGTCACCGGGCATCCACAAACCGCTAACCCTTCCGATACCATTTGACAGCCTGCCGCACCAGAAAATCCTTAGTATAGTCAGCACAGCCCGAAAGTTTAAAAAAAAAAGACCAAAGCTGCCAACTTAAGGTTCAGCATCCACTCCGATACACGGTCAAAATTCTGTCCAACAAAGTACAACACCAAAAACTTAGCTTCCAGTTCCGAAACACCTCTCTCCATGCCATGAACCAGGTTAGACCACTCCTCCAACACCCCAGAATAAGCAGAACAGATAGCCTCTCTCACCGAACAACGAATCAGTGCAGCTGTCATTCCAAGGCAACCCTCCACAGCCATGTCTGACAAGGAACCCTCAGTTGCACCGCTCCCAGAGCCAATGAGCGAAACTTGTCCCACTGAAACCAAGAAAGAGCATCGGCCAAGGAATTAGTACAACCAGGTACATGAACAGCATAAACAAAGTTTAAACGCAGACAAGCCAATCTAAATGCCTAAGCAAACGAACCACCAGAGGAGAAGACGCAATCACACTGCTGATTACCCCCACTACACCCAGGTTATCGCAATTGAAACTTACCTTCTTATTCAGAAATAGGGGGTCCCACAACTCCACCGACAACACAATTGGGAATAGTTAAAAAATAACCACATTTTGTGTAAAACCGGCCGCCCCTCCACTCCACAGGCCAAAGCCCGGCACTCCACTGACCGCCAAAATACACACCATAGCCAGCATCCGTGAAAAATTCCAAGTCGAAACTACACAATGCCTCCGACATCCACACCGACCTCCCATTGAAGGAATACAGAAAGGCCTCCCACACCAGCAAGTCAGCCTTAAGTTCCCGCATCAGACAAATACGATGCCCAGGTGCTTTAATTCCAGCCATAGCAGCCACCATCCAACTGTTAAATATCAGATCAGTCAACTTGTCTTCTGGAAGCCAACATTCCATGCCCTCCATGTCATTAAAGACATCCAGAAAACTCAGAACCATGGAAGGGCCCTCCGTCTTGTCCAGAGCCAAGGGAATACCAAAGCGGTCATTCATAAACTGCACCGTCGCCAAGAGCACATGGCACCAGTTAGAAGCAAAGCGAAACAAAAGAGCTCTGAAGAAGAAGGGTTGCCCTTCAAAACGCGTCAGCTGTTCTGAGTGTCTACCCCTATGATGGGACTCACGCAGGCTGCCTAATTTTCAAGTCCCTGTGAGGACTTAAATGCTTGAATTACTTCGCTGTTTGTGAGTATCATTCTGTATTGAATAAAATTTGGTTACTGAGGTAATGCACAAGGTTGGTGCACTTTTTGTTTCGCTTTGCAATATTGGTCGGGCTTCCCCAGCCTTGTTTGGAGCTGCACAACCCTATATGCACTGGTGGTTGAATTTTTCCAGTTCTGGTTCCATCTATCCGCCACCTATCTGGGTCTCAGAGCGCATGAGAGTTCGTTTCTGGTCACCAGTTAGAAGCAGCAGGACCAATACATAGGAAGTCATCCAGATAGTGAATGACAGAGGGAATCCCTGACCGTCACAAACTACCCACTCGAAGAAGGAACTAAAGGCCTCAAACAACACACAAGATATAGAACACCCATGGGCAAGCAGCGATCAACATAATAACCATCCTGCCACTTACAACCCAACAAATAAAAACTGTCAGGGTGCACCGGCAAGAGGCGAAAGGTGGACTCAATGTCTGTCTTCACCAAAAGGGCCCCCCCCGACCAAAGCGTCTAACCCAACAAACCGCAGCGCCAACCGATGTATAAGAAACCCCTGGGATACGATAAATGATGAATAAGCCGGAATTTGTTTGGCTCTTTTTTGGGAACCACTCCCAAAGGAGAAACCACCAAATCTGGCAATGGTGGAGAGCAGAAGGGACCCCGGCATACGACCCAGTGAAATCTCCTTTGCCAGTTTTACTGAAACCACGGTGACGGTGAGATGAGTGAGTGCTGATTGCAAATTATCCACAGGGGGAGTGGTGAGCGAAGACCACAGGGGATCCTGAACCCATCTGAAAATCCCTACCTCAGCAGGAATGCCCCCCGATAGTCTGGATACCTACTTAGAAAAGGAAGCATCCTTGCTATGCTCACTGGGGTCCTCCCTTTTTTCTGCAGCATCGCCAGACCTTCCTTTTGTGGTACACCGCATGATGGAATGGGAGCCTCCGCAGCCGGAGCACTCATGCTTGAAGTGGAATGTCGATCCAAACTTGCAGGTTTCCTCGTTGTACTGCCACAATGCCCCTTCTTTCGTCCATCCGGCAGACCCAAGGCAGTGGTCCCATCGGCCCCTGGCTGAAAAAACTGATTACCCGCCTGCACTGAAGTCATCAGCCTCATCCAGTGACTGATATCCTTGTGATGTCAACCCAAGGACAGACGAACCGCCTTACACTGGAACTGTTGATCGTAACTTAACCAGGCCAGTACCCCGTAGACACGATGAGCCTCATCAATGGAATTCAAGTAGCAAAAAAGCACTGAACAATGCTCCAGTGCCTTCTCTCCTATGACACTCGCCAAAATCGCAAACGCTTTCAACCAATTACGCTGAATCAGGCGATACTTCCATTTTTCTGGGTCCCTATCGTTAGAATGGGACCCGGGGCTTTCAGTGAGACCCCACCGTGAGGTGCGATCACAGCAGAAAGACAGGTACGCAAATTAGTGGCCCCACGTAAAAAGCTCAGTCCAGTGGGGCCACTAATTTGCATACCATCGGCATGAAGGGTTTAAGGCTTTAAATCCACAACAGTAAAATCAGTCTGTATATGCAGTAAAGCATGCTTGTTATATTCACTGTGGACCCTAAGGGGTTAATCCTCTGCATTATTAAAAAGGCTGTTTGATCCTCCCTTTTTTCCACAGTCCCCAATCCATCTGCTGATAGTACAGAGCCCTAAGGGACACTCTGCACATGCTTAGTTTGGTGTGTATTGCTAGACAGTTTTTTGGGAGGGTACGTGTGAACGGCACAGGGCCAATCAGCACTGTCCAGACAGAGGGTCAGGGGTCATGCAGCTTCATAAGACAGTCAGAGGAGAATGAAAACACCTCCTACAAGCTGTAACGAGTGCTCAGCTGGACATTGATAGAAGTCACAAGACTGCTATATACTGCTGATGAGAAAAGGTATTTAGCAGTTTACATTTACTAAAATAATTTAAAATCGCTGCTTTTAGGAGTGTCTCCATGTTAGTCTATGTGTCGATGCACACATAGGCATTTAGAGGAGTTTAGAGGCAGCAAAAAAACACTTCCAGTACGTCCAGGTGCAGCAGCATTTTAGCAGAAAATGCTTCACGTGCCTAAATGCGTATAAATGCATCTAAACATGCATTAACCTCCCTGGCGGTATGATTATTTCAGATTTTTGGTGCTGAAAGCGGTACCATTTTTTTGCATGGAAATTTTTATGGCGTTTTATATTGTAGGCCTGTAATTTTTAGGAATAACTCACTGAAATCTGTCCGAACAAGAGTCTAGTAAACATCCCGGGTAGGATAAAACTTGAAACACGAAATCATAAATTATAATTTAATAAATAATCATAAAAAATAATAATATAATAATAATACATTTAATTCAATAATGTAATCAAACCGAAAACACTGAAATTTGAAACAGCGTCAATTTCGCACATCGCTGAGCAAAGTCGCAAAATCATTTTCAGTGTCTGATGACGAATTTCCCCACAAATCATTATCACTCAATTCTGCAAGTGGTTCTAACTTACTATCGCTGTTCTCTAGCTGGTCTAAAACCGCTTTTGACCTAAAGGGACGCTTTTTGGAAGCCATGGACGTTTCTCAGTTTCCAGGCACAAAGAACAGTAAAAATGCAGGCAGGGCGCCGGACAAAGCACTCGGGACAAAATGTATGTGAAATGGTTTGATACAGTAATGTTATATTATGTGATTTTAGTGAATGTCACTTTTTGTCATTTTCAAATTTCCCGCCGCTCCGTCCCCCGTATGTCCCGACGCTCGCAGGGGACGGAACCCAGATGACAGATGCCGGCATCGGCCGGATTACATTGCCGGGGACACTGCAGGAGGGACATGGAGGGAGTGCAGGACAAGGTAAGTGATCGAGGGATCACGGAGCAGTGCCGCATGGTAAGCCTGAGTGTAGCTCGGGGTTACCGCTTGTGGTACTGAAACTTTACCTCGAGCTACACTCGGGAATACCGCCAGGGAGGTTAAGGCTGGGTTTATCAAGCACATGAGCATTCATATATTTCCATTGGCAAAATAAATTATTCTGTTCAATGAAATTTAATGCCCAAGTGCCTGGCACAACTAAACACATTTAGAAGTATTTACACACACCAATCGTTTTTTTTTTTTTGCCCAAAAAGCTGCTGCCAGGAGGAAAGGCATTTAGGAAAGCTGGGCAATCGCCCTGTGTGCATGAGGCCTAAGAGGTACTTTAGAAAATGATCAATTTACAGTGTACTTGAAATAAACGATTAGACAAGTTAAAGTAATTGTTTATTTTTTAATAATAAAAATTAGTAATAAAATAAATAATGCTGATGTGCATGACAAAAAGCACAAGTGAGACAAAAAACACTATAAATAGACGAAGAATAGTAGTTTAGGAACCCCAAAATCTACCAGGACAGGTGTAGATGACAATATGGGGATCATTTACTAAAATTGCATGGTGTAAAATCTGGTGCAGCTCTGCATAGAAACCAATCAGCTTCCGGGTTTTATTGTCAAAGTTTCATTGAACAAGCTGAAGCTGATTGGCCACCATGTACAGAACCAGATTCTGAGTGCTCCAGTTTTAGTAAATCTCCCCCTATTAGTCAGTTCAAGGAAAGGGTGGGTGCCAAAGGAACATAATCAATCAAGTATTTGTGCTTTTCACTTTGTTTCCAAAGCACAGAGCCAAAGGCCAACATCTTCAGGAGCCTTGAGACCCTTCTTCAAGGGTTTGCAGATAGGAAAATGCAGATTGACTGCTAATTGGGGGAAAACTGCTTTCCGCAGTTGTATATACAATAGATTGTATGACCGTAGGCATTGTTGTCAAGTGTTTGATCTGCTTTTCTCGGCCAGGGTTTCATGGAACTCTAGGGTTCCTCCAGAGGTTGCTAATGGTTCCTTGAGCCCTGAGCAACTTCTACCTCTCAGATAAGTATCCAATAACACCAGTGATCTTTTTAGCTGTAAGTTGGAATCCTTCCAATGAACACAGATGTAAGAGCATCATGGGACCATAATAATTACTGTGAACTTTTGATACAGAAGTTATTAGCAAGGGTTCCCTAAACCTGGAAAGTTATGTCAAAGGGTTCCTCTATGTTAGTAAAGTTGAGAAAGGCTGTGTTAGGGGAAAAAGTCTGATTGTTGGTGTTTTGCTTTGTCCTTCCGAACTCACATCTGGATCCCAATTACAGTTATTGAGGACATATTCACATTTCAGAGCAGTTTAGGAAACTCAAAGCACTTCTTCTTAAATCAATATATAGATAAATATTATATTGGATCAAACCATCACATCTGATATTTTAATATTTTTTACTTGTGTTCCAAAACTTCAAAATCTTGCTGAAACAAATTCAATGTCTTAGTTTCAGACTGTCTCCTGATTTTACAAGGTCCTATTTGGAGACCTCATTTTTATATTCTTTAGTACAAAAACAACAGGGAAAGAGGTCTCTCTGTGCCTCCTCTTTACATTTCCAAAATGAATAAACATTGCCTTTGTCAACTGTTCATTTCCAACCATTGAACCATTGGAGTTGTTCAGTAACCACAAACTGTTCATCAGTGGAATTCAGCAGGCAGGAGCATACAACGTCTTGAAGATTTTCATCATGATTAGAAGCATAAATCAATTATTGCTCCTAGTAATAGGAGTATGACTGGCATGCCGTAAGCAAGTCTGCTGGCACCATTGTAACAGGTCCTCTTTGTTTGCAAGCTGATGTCATCTGCTGATACATAACTCTGGTCTGTGACACATACACTCTCTGAGGCACACCCACCATAGAAAAGAGTGTTTTTTGTAGAACCTGAAAAAATAAATAGAAATAAAGCCACTATGGTTATGGGAATGGAAAATTGATGATTCAGCATTTTTTGATGCTCATGAATATCTGTGTGTAGATCAGTCTCTAAAAAGTATGTGCTTATGTGCTCACCAGTGTCTCCTCCACATCAGAGTTCCCAGCATTCTCCTCTACATCAGAGTCTGCCGGATTACCCCTTACAGTGAAAAGGGGAACTCTGCAGACCCTGATGTAACTGGAAACTCTGAGGTAAAGGGGAACAGAGGGGGCTCTGATATAGGGTGGTCTCTGGTCATCAGAGCCCCCCCTTACATCAGAGTTCCCCTCTACACTAAACTCTATAGCATCCCCCCTTACATCATGATCTGCAGCATTCCCCTTTACATCACAGTTCCCCTTGCATTGTAAAGGGGAATCTTGAAGACTCTGATATAATGGCAAACTTTGTGCTGGCTGCATTATATTAACCTCCCTAGCGGTATGATTATTTCAGATTTTTGGTGCGGTACCATTTTTTTTGCATTGAAATATGTATTTTTTTTAATTGTAGGCCTGTAATTTAGGAATAACTCAATGAAATCTGTCCGAACAAGAGTCTAGTAAACATTCCGGATATGATAAAACGTGAAACACAAAATCATAAATTATAATTTAATAAATAATCATAAAAAATAATAATATAATAATAATACATTTAATTCAATAATATAATCAAACCAAAAACACTGAAATTTGAAATAGAGCGCCAAGTTCGCACATCGCAAAGTCGCAGAATCGTTTTCAGTGTCTGATGACGAATGTCCCCACAAATCATTATCACTCAATTCTGCAAGTGGTTCTGATTTACTATCGCTGTTCTCTAGCTGGTCTAAAACCGCTTTTGACGTAAAGGGACACTTTTTGGACTTTTCTACGTTTCCGGGCAGAAAGAACAGTCAAAATGCAGTCAGGGGACAGGACAAAGCAGTAGGGACAAAATGTGAAATGTTTTGAAACAGCAATATTTTACTATGTGATAATCATTTTTTAAAAATTCCAAATTTGACGCCGGTTCCGGCGCCCGTATGTCCCGATGTCACAGGGACCGGAACACGGAAGCCGGATGCTGGCATTGGCCGGAGGAGATGGCCGGGGACGCTGCAGGGGACACATCGCGGGAGCGAAGGACAAGGTAAGTGCTGCAGGGACTCCCTATGCAACGCTGCATGGTAAGCCCGAGTGTAGCTCGGGGTTACCGCTTTTGGTACTGAAACTCTACCCCGAGCTACACTCGGGAATACCGCTAGGGAGGTTAACCTGACCTTCACATAAATGGAGAAATATGTTTTTTGGCTTTTTTATATAACTTAAACACATTGCTAATTGCATTGGCTGCATATCTGTAGCTTAAATATTGATATGTGCACTGTTTTGAACTTAAAATGGCCATTGTATGGACTTTTTGGAAGTGTCAATAAAATGTGTGGCTCTGTCAGTAAATTTCATGTTTTTTGTCAGTAAAAAAATTGGTGCTGCTTGCAAATTTTGGGTGTCCTGTCAGTAAATTCCGCTTCGTGGGGATGGTAACACTAGTTTAGGAATCAAAGAAATGATGGTTCATAGTGTGAATGGTATGTTATATATCAGATGATTTTCAAGGATATACTCTGCTAATTCACCTGGTTTCTTATCTTGCTACCTGTTTTTTACAAAATACTATTTACAAGGAGTAGATATAATGAAATGGCCCCTGCACTGGGCCAAGAAAAACCAGAGAGGATGGAGGGGGCCCATTTGGAAACTTTCCACTAGAGCATCATGGCTCCTGACAGCTGTTGCATTTCTTAACCCCTTAACAGCTCAGTAACATATATGTGCAGTATCAAAAAGGTGGGCTTTAACACCCACACGCACATATATGCGTTGCAAGGCGGCCAATGTTTATGTGTACTCCTAGCACAAAGACTGAGATGTTAAAGACAGCTCTTGGTCTGGACAAAAGATTGGTAGCCGGCAGAACTGGCTTCCAATCACGTGAACACTGTGAAAGCTAATGACAGTGGTCACATGATCACCAATCTGCCCCACCCCCTGATCATTCAGAACTATTAAAAGGGACGTCTGGGCAGGCAGGAAGGGGTTAAAGTCAACACCCAAAAACAAAAATATAATGTATTGCAGTTTACCAGTCCCTAGAGGTGGGGGTGTCATTAGTTTTGTTTGTTTAGGCACTTTTCAGTGTATTTTCACCTAGTGATTCTAGCAAAGGATGAAATGTTTTGGCACACTCAAGAGAGGCTGGAGTGGCCGCTGCAATAATTTACCACTAGCTGGGGACCAAGCAAGTGCGGCAGTCCTGGTTGAAGAAACAAAAAAGGATTCCTATATGGTACAAATGTCAGTCCATATATAAGTCCATATGCAGTTAGCTAGACTTAGAGGCTGCCAGCTTGCATTGAGCTAGAAGAAACTCTGTGGGAAGATGAGGAGAAAGAGGTGGCACCATCTAAGTGCAGCAAGTGTATATCTACACCAAGATGGCCCTGTTGTGGCCTGAACTGGACTGGAAGTGACGTTGGCCTTCCCCTTCCTGGTGTACCTGTGACTGCAGGAAATGCTGGGAGTCACCAGTGCTGCCTTAGACACAGGTCACAGCCAGCACTCTGGACCACAATGGATGAATTTCATAGGACAAGCACTTTTTATTATCTATCTTGTGTCTCCATTTTTATACGTGAATAAATGTTCTCAACTTGCTGCACTTAGATGGAGCCTCCTGATTCTGCCTAGCACATTTTCTGTCTTATAGAAATGTGCGTTTTGGTTCGTAATTAACTGATTTTCAGACGGAAATTTGATTTTCGGAGATTTGGATGTATATGAATCTCTAAACGGACATAGGTGTCCGTTTATGAACCAGCAGTAATAGATCGCTGCTCAGTTCTCCGGCATTCTCGGAGAACACAGTTCTCCTGTGAATGCTGTTTATGAAGCATATGTAGATCAGTTCTCCAAACTAAGGGAGAACGGTCTACAAACGCTGGAGAACGGTCTACAAACGCTGGAAAACGGCTGATTTTACTATAATCTCGCGAGATTACAGTAAAAGATCAGTTTGCTAAGCAGAGGTAAATTATCGCTGCTTAGTTTGCGGTCCCTCCAATTCTCCAGCTCTGGGCTGAAGAATCTGGAGGGAGAACACAGATCTCCAGTGAAGGGCTGAACATGTTCTCCTGAGTGTTATAAACTGTTGATGACCAGAGAATAGCTGCGATCCTCTGAATCACAGCTATTCTCTGTGTCATAAAAGGAAACCATAGTACCAAATGTCAATAAATACGAGAAAAAAAGTTATAACAAAATTAATAACTAATATACTTGCTTAATTTGGATGACATCTCATGATGTGATAGTAGTTCAGGACCATGGGGAAATGAATTAAATTTTCAAATGAGTTCAATAAATCAGATTTGAGTACATTTGTGATTTAAATCGAATTTGTAATTGTCAGAGTCAATCAGTTCAATTCCACAATCTATTGCAATTCTTATGTTTGAAAACTTGGGGGCTGCCAGATTTTGCATTATTTATTCTGATGCCACTGAAAATATTGAATATTTTCGATATATTAATAATGAACCCACCGGAAATCTAAACCAAATAGAAATATACACTGTATAGCAATCCTTCGAAAAAAAACTGCAAAATTTTCAAATCCACCCGGATCAACGAATATACGAAACGAATGCCAATGATACGATTCGAATTCTGAAAACAAATTGGTTCGATAAACGAATATGATGAAACTAAATTCTTCAATGAATGAATGCATCCGAAAAAAAATGAAACAAACATTTTCAGTGTGCACATGTCTATCTTAGAGTGTCAACATTTACTGTCTGTGCTGCATCTCTGGAGGAGCAGCATTGTTACCCTAGAACAGAAAGTGTGCTGGGACTTGAGGGGGTAGTGCTACACACACAATCTGGTGGCTGCAACCACCGGGATTGTGTATAAAACTGACAAGCAGACTCCTGTATTCCAGTCTCCGCTTGCCCCTCTGCAGGCCCGGGCCAACACGGCGGGTGCAGACGGGTGGAGGGGAGGGAGGAGAGCGGATACACGTCCACTCACCTCCCCTTCTTACTGTGACCCTGAAAGTGATGTGTGTGAATTCACTTTCAGGTCACCCTGTCATTAGAATAGCCAAGGAGGAATGTATTGCAATGCGATCTGCATTGAAATACATTCAGTGGAGCACGGAGAAGACATGCAGGGTCTTTTAGATCCTGCATGTGTTATTAAAGAGAACCTGTCACCTGCAAATCATCATAGGGAACATTGTGTCCCCTATGTGATAAAGAAAAAAAAAATATAAGCAAAATAAAAATGTTTTTATTGCCCCCCCCCCACCCCCACATATATGCATGTACAAATGTAAACACATGCACCGGGGGTGCCTACGCGTGGAAACATGTGCGACACACGTTATTTATCGCCGCGCACTCCGGAGCGATAGCAATAATTCTAGCACCTCCTCTGTAACACTAAAGTGATTACCTGTATGGACTTTTGAAGCATCGCCTATAGAAAATATAGTGTATTGAATTTTGTTGTCATTTCATGGGCACACATACATTTTAGGTATCTATTTATTGATTCAACCTCATCTTTTATATTTTACCAAAAATGTTGGTGATTTATTGCGTTTGTTTGCCCTAAAATTCATTTTATTCTCTAGGGTGTCTGATTTCAGAAAATATTATTCTCTAGGATGTCTGATTTCAGAAAATACATAATGTTTTGGGGTTTTGTGGAATCTTCAGGCGTAAAATAGTTTTTTAAACATGTGCGCATAAAATGCAAAAACGGCTCTGGCAGAGAAAGGGTTAAAACATTTGGAGACCCCCCTGCCCTATGATACAGTAAAGACTGCATACCTAGTATGGTAGTCGTTGAATATCTAACGCAGCGGTGTTGATCTCCTGTGCATGCTGAGAAATTCTGAAAATTGCAAGGTTCCAATTCTGTGGCAACATAGGAAGGACAAAGTAGGCCATTCAAGGTGAGGTTTCCTGTGGGCACTGATAACAAAAAAAGTTATATTTTCCATAGAAAATGTAAAGAACATTCATCACTATTACAATAATGGAAGTGATCATGTTGAATTATAGCAGAACCAAAGCCACTCATTTTAAAAGACTTCAATACTTCAAAATAGCCTCAGCAGCTGTAGAACAAAGGTAGGTCATAAACAGGGGAGGACTGACCATTTGGAAACTCGGGCACTGCCCGAGGGCCCGGAGTCAGTAGGGGGCCCCCTCAGATGCCCCTGGTACCTTTTTCATAGGCTTTTTTGAGTTTGGGCAAGGACACAGGGGCCCCATGATCCCTATTGCCCGGGGGCCCCATGAGTTGTCAGTCTGCCCCTTGTCATAATATTTTTCAAAATCTTTACTTTGTAGAAATGACCTTCAATTATTCATTTTTCTCAAATTGTTAAGTAGAGATGAGCGAAGAAATGAAAAATTCGATTCGACTGATTCGGCGAATTCGTGGACAATATTCGATTCGAGTCGAATAAATTCGCTGTGAATTTAACTTAAAAAAGGGTGTTTCTAGGCTTCAGAGAGACTTAATATTAGTGCAGAACACTGTACCTTTAATTTAAATGCCCTTGGAGTCTGCTGGGGAAGAGAAATAATACTGTCTGTCAGTATGACATGCAGATGAGTGCCGTCGATCTTAGAATCACTGCACACTTCACTCCTTTGGCCAGTCACGGGGCCAAAACCAGTGTTTGGAGCCACAGTGTGGCGGTGGAGGCAGCAGCAATGGGAGGCCATACAGCAACCTATGACAAAATGGAAACCAGCAGGAGCGTGAGGAGACCTGAAAGTGGCACATGGCAGAGTGGGAGCAATGGGAGGCGGTACAGGGACCCAGGTCACACTATGGGCCCAGCAGCAGCGTGACCAGGCGGTACGGGGGCCCATGGCCGATATGGGGCTTGGTGGCACCTATGGAAGGCCTGTAATCTGCCAGCAACCTATGACAAAATGGACAACCGCAGGAGTGTGAGGAGATTTCAAAGTGGCACATGGCAGAGTGGAAGCAATGGAAGGCCGTACAGGGACCCAGGTCACACTGTGGGACCAGCATCAGCGTGAACAGGCGGTACGGGGGCCCATGGCCGATTTGACCTCATTCATCCCATAGTCCTGCCGACTCACGAATAGCGTGGCCTCCTCAAAGGGCCTGAGCAAGCGCAGGTGTCACACATGAGCTGCCAATGGCTGACATCTAAGTTACACAGGGAGTACCTTTATCCGCTTTTAACATCAGGAAATCTGTGATGGCCTTTAGCTGTTCGTAAAGGCGGTCTAACATATGTAGGGTTGAATTCCACCTTGTTGCAACGTCACAGCATGAGGAGTCGGTACGGGGGCCCATGGCAGATTACATGTCTGGCAGCAGCTATGTGAGGCCCGTAATCTGCCTGCACCCTATGTCAAAAAATTTAACACACCAGCAGTGTGAAGAGACCTGAAAGTGGCACATGGCAGCAGAGTGTGGCGATGGAGACAGCAGCAATGGGAGGCCGTACAGGGACCCATGAGAGACTCTGGACTTGGCAGCAGCATGAGGAGGCGGTATATAGGGGCCCATGGCAGATTAGGGGCCTGGCAGCAGCTATGTGAGGCCCGTAATCTGCCTGCACCCTATGTCAAAAAATGTAACACACCAGCAGTGTGTGAGGAGACCTGAAAGTGGCACATGGCAGAGTGTGGCGATGGAGACAGCAGCAATGGGAGGCCGTACAGGGACCCATGAGAGACTCTGGACCTGGCAGCAGCATGAGGAGGCGGTATATAGGGGCCTATGGCAGATTAGGGGCCTGGCAGCAGCTATAGGAGGCCCATAATCTGCCAGCACCCTATGTCAAAAAATTCTACACACCAGCAGTGTGAGGAGACCTGAAAGTGGCACATGGCAGCAGAGTGTGGCGATGGAGACAGCAGCAATGGGAGGCCGTACAGGGACCCATGACAGACTCTAGACTTGGCAGCAGCATGAGGAGGCGGTATATAGGGGCCCATGGCAGATTAGGGGCCTGGCAGCAGCTATGTGAGGCCCGTAATCTGCCTGCACCCTATGTCAAAAAATTTAACACACCAGCAGTGTGAAGAGACCTGAAAGTGGCACATGGCAGCAGAGTGTGGCGATGGAGACAGCAGCAATGGGAGGCCATACAGGGACCCATGACAGACTCTGGACTTGGCAGCAGCATGAGGAGGCGGTATATAGGGGCCCATGGCAGATTAGGGGCCTGGCAGCAGCTATGTGAGGCCCGTAATCTGCCTGCACCCTATGTCAAAAAATGTAACACACCAGCAGTGTGTGAGGAGACCTGAAAGTGGCACATGGCAGAGTGTGGCGATGGAGACAGCAGCAATGGGAGGCCGTACAGGGACCCATGAGAGACTCTGGACCTGGCAGCAGCATGAGGAAGCGGTATATAGGGGCCTATGGCAGATTAGGGGCCTGGCAGCAGCTATAGGAGGCCCATAATCTGCCAGCACCCTATGTCAAAAAATTCTACACACCAGCAGTGTGTGAGGAGACCTGAAAGTGGCACATGGCAGAGTGTGGCGATGGAGACAGCAGCAATGGGAGGCCGTACAGGGACCCATGAGAGACTCTGGACCTGGCAGCAGCATGAGGAGGCGGTATATAGGGGCCTATGGCAGATTAGGGGCCTGGCAGCAGCTATAGGAGGCCCATAATCTGCCAGCACCCTATGTCAAAAAATTCTACACACCAGCAGTGTGAGGAGACCTGAAAGTGGCACATGGCAGCAGAGTGTGGCGATGGAGACAGCAGCAATGGGAGGCCGTACAGGGACCCATGACAGACTCTAGACTTGGCAGCAGCATGAGGAGGCGGTATATAGGGGCCCATGGCAGATTAGGGGCCTGGCAGGAGCTATGTGAGGCCCGTAATCTGCCTGCACCCTATGTCAAAAAATTTAACACACCAGCAGTGTGAAGAGACCTGAAAGTGGCACATGGCAGCAGAGTGTGGCGATGGAGACAGCAGCAATGGGAGGCCATACAGGGACCCATGACAGACTCTGGACTTGGCAGCAGCATGAGGAGGCGGTATATAGGGGCCCATGGCAGATTAGGGGCCTGGCAGCAGCTATGTGAGGCCCGTAATCTGCCTGCACCCTATGTCAAAAAATTTAACACACCAGCAGTGTGAAGAGACCTGAAAGTGGCACATGGCAGCAGAGTGTGGCGATGGAGACAGCAGCAATGGGAGGCCGTACAGGGACCCATGAGAGACTCTGGACTTGGCAGCAGCATGAGGAGGCGGTATATAGGGGCCCATGGCAGATTAGGGGCCTGGCAGCAGCTATGTGAGGCCCGTAATCTGCCTGCACCCTATGTCAAAAAATTTAACACACCAGCAGTGTGAAGAGACCTGAAAGTGGCACATGGCAGCAGAGTGTGGCGATGGAGACAGCAGCAATGGGAGGCCATACAGGGACCCATGACAGACTCTGGACTTGGCAGCAGCATGAGGAGGCGGTATATAGGGGCCCATGGCAGATTAGGGGCCTGGCAGCAGCTATGTGAGGCCCGTAATCTGCCTGCACCCTATGTCAAAAAATTTAACACACCAGCAGTGTGAAGAGACCTGAAAGTGGCACATGGCAGCAGAGTGTGGCGATGGAGACAGCAGCAATGGGAGGCCGTACAGGGACCCATGAGAGACTCTGGACTTGGCAGCAGCATGAGGAGGCGGTATATAGGGGCCCATGGCAGATTAGGGGCCTGGCAGCAGCTATGTGAGGCCCGTAATCTGCCTGCACCCTATGTCAAAAAATGTAACACACCAGCAGTGTGTGAGGAGACCTGAAAGTGGCACATGGCAGAGTGTGGCGATGGAGACAGCAGCAATGGGAGGCCGTACAGGGACCCATGAGAGACTCTGGACCTGGCAGCAGCATGAGGAGGCGGTATATAGGGGCCTATGGCAGATTAGGGGCCTGGCAGCAGCTATAGGAGGCCCATAATCTGCCAGCACCCTATGTCAAAAAATTCTACACACCAGCAGTGTGAGGAGACCTGAAAGTGGCACATGGCAGCAGAGTGTGGCGATGGAGACAGCAGCAATGGGAGGCCGTACAGGGACCCATGACAGACTCTAGACTTGGCAGCAGCATGAGGAGGCGGTATATAGGGGCCCATGGCAGATTAGGGGCCTGGCAGGAGCTATGTGAGGCCCGTAATCTGCCTGCACCCTATGTCAAAAAATTTAACACACCAGCAGTGTGAAGAGACCTGAAAGTGGCACATGGCAGCAGAGTGTGGCGATGGAGACAGCAGCAATGGGAGGCCATACAGGGACCCATGACAGACTCTGGACTTGGCAGCAGCATGAGGAGGCGGTATATAGGGGCCCATGGCAGATTAGGGGCCTGGCAGCAGCTATGTGAGGCCCGTAATCTGCCTGCACCCTATGTCAAAAAATGTAACACACCAGCAGTGTGTGAGGAGACCTGAAAGTGGCACATGGCAGAGTGGGAGCAATGGGAGGCGGTACAGGGACCCAGGTCACACTATGGGCCCAGCAGCAGCGTGACCAGGCGGTACGGGGGCCCATGGCCGATATGGGGCTTGGTGGCACCTATGGAAGGCCTGTAATCTGCCAGCAACCTATGACAAAATGGACAACCGCAGGAGTGTGAGGAGATTTCAAAGTGGCACATGGCAGAGTGGAAGCAATGGAAGGCCGTACAGGGACCCAGGTCACACTGTGGGACCAGCATCAGCGTGAACAGGCGGTACGGGGGCCCATGGCCGATTTGACCTCATTCATCCCATAGTCCTGCCGACTCACGAATAGCGTGGCCTCCTCAAAGGGCCTGAGCAAGCGCAGGTGTCACACATGAGCTGCCAATGGCTGACATCTAAGTTACACAGGGAGTACCTTTATCCGCTTTTAACATCAGGAAATCTGTGATGGCCTTTAGCTGTTCGTAAAGGCGGTCTAACATATGTAGGGTTGAATTCCACCTTGTTGCAACGTCACAGCATGAGGAGTCGGTACGGGGGCCCATGGCAGATTACATGTCTGGCAGCAGCTATGTGAGGCCCGTAATCTGCCTGCACCCTATGTCAAAAAATTTAACACACCAGCAGTGTGAAGAGACCTGAAAGTGGCACATGGCAGCAGAGTGTGGCGATGGAGACAGCAGCAATGGGAGGCCGTACAGGGACCCATGAGAGACTCTGGACTTGGCAGCAGCATGAGGAGGCGGTATATAGGGGCCCATGGCAGATTAGGGGCCTGGCAGCAGCTATGTGAGGCCCGTAATCTGCCTGCACCCTATGTCAAAAAATGTAACACACCAGCAGTGTGTGAGGAGACCTGAAAGTGGCACATGGCAGAGTGTGGCGATGGAGACAGCAGCAATGGGAGGCCGTACAGGGACCCATGAGAGACTCTGGACCTGGCAGCAGCATGAGGAGGCGGTATATAGGGGCCTATGGCAGATTAGGGGCCTGGCAGCAGCTATAGGAGGCCCATAATCTGCCAGCACCCTATGTCAAAAAATTCTACACACCAGCAGTGTGAGGAGACCTGAAAGTGGCACATGGCAGCAGAGTGTGGCGATGGAGACAGCAGCAATGGGAGGCCGTACAGGGACCCATGACAGACTCTAGACTTGGCAGCAGCATGAGGAGGCGGTATATAGGGGCCCATGGCAGATTAGGGGCCTGGCAGCAGCTATGTGAGGCCCGTAATCTGCCTGCACCCTATGTCAAAAAATTTAACACACCAGCAGTGTGAAGAGACCTGAAAGTGGCACATGGCAGCAGAGTGTGGCGATGGAGACAGCAGCAATGGGAGGCCATACAGGGACCCATGACAGACTCTGGACTTGGCAGCAGCATGAGGAGGCGGTATATAGGGGCCCATGGCAGATTAGGGGCCTGGCAGCAGCTATGTGAGGCCCGTAATCTGCCTGCACCCTATGTCAAAAAATGTAACACACCAGCAGTGTGTGAGGAGACCTGAAAGTGGCACATGGCAGAGTGTGGCGATGGAGACAGCAGCAATGGGAGGCCGTACAGGGACCCATGAGAGACTCTGGACCTGGCAGCAGCATGAGGAAGCGGTATATAGGGGCCTATGGCAGATTAGGGGCCTGGCAGCAGCTATAGGAGGCCCATAATCTGCCAGCACCCTATGTCAAAAAATTCTACACACCAGCAGTGTGTGAGGAGACCTGAAAGTGGCACATGGCAGAGTGTGGCGATGGAGACAGCAGCAATGGGAGGCCGTACAGGGACCCATGAGAGACTCTGGACCTGGCAGCAGCATGAGGAGGCGGTATATAGGGGCCTATGGCAGATTAGGGGCCTGGCAGCAGCTATAGGAGGCCCATAATCTGCCAGCACCCTATGTCAAAAAATTCTACACACCAGCAGTGTGAGGAGACCTGAAAGTGGCACATGGCAGCAGAGTGTGGCGATGGAGACAGCAGCAATGGGAGGCCGTACAGGGACCCATGAGAGACTCTGGACTTGGCAGCAGCATGAGGAGGCGGTATATAGGGGCCTATGGCAGATTAGGGGCCTGGCAGCAGCTATAGGAGGCCCATAATCTGCCAGCACCCTATGTCAAAAAATTCTACACACCAGCAGTGTGAGGAGACCTGAAAGTGGCACATGGCAGCAGAGTGTGGCGATGGAGACAGCAGCAATGGGAGGCCGTACAGGGACCCATGAGAGACTCTGGACTTGGCAGCAGCATGAGGAGGCGGTATATAGGGGCCCATGGCAGATTAGGGGCCTGGCAGCAGCTATGTGAGGCCCGTAATCTGCCTGCACCCTATGTCAAAAAATTTAACACACCAGCAGTGTGAAGAGACCTGAAAGTGGCACATGGCAGCAGAGTGTGGCGATGGAGACAGCAGCAATGGGAGGCCGTACAGGGACCCATGAGAGACTCTGGACTTGGCAGCAGCATGAGGAGGCGGTATATAGGGGCCCATGGCAGATTAGGGGCCTGGCAGCAGCTATGTGAGGCCCGTAATCTGCCTGCACCCTATGTCAAAAAATTTAACACACCAGCAGTGTGAAGAGACCTGAAAGTGGCACATGGCAGCAGAGTGTGGCGATGGAGACAGCAGCAATGGGAGGCCGTACAGGGACCCATGAGAGACTCTGGACTTGGCAGCAGCATGAGGAGGCGGTATATAGGGGCCCATGGCAGATTAGGGGCCTGGCAGCAGCTATGTGAGGCCCGTAATCTGCCTGCACCCTATGTCAAAAAATTTAACACACCAGCAGTGTGAAGAGACCTGAAAGTGGCACATGGCAGCAGAGTGTGGCGATGGAGACAGCAGCAATGGGAGGCCGTACAGGGACCCATGACAGACTCTAGACTTGGCAGCAGCATGAGGAGGCGATATATAGGGGCCCATGGCAGATTAGGGGCCTGGCAGCAGCTATGTGAGGCCCGTAATCTGCCTGCACCCTATGTCAAAAAATTTAACACACCAGCAGTGTGAAGAGACCTGAAAGTGGCACATGGCAGCAGAGTGTGGCGATGGAGACAGCAGCAATGGGAGGCCATACAGGGACCCATGACAGACTCTGGACTTGGCAGCAGCATGAGGAGGCGGTATATAGGGGCCCATGGCAGATTAGGGGCCTGGCAGGAGCTATGTGAGGCCCGTAATCTGCCTGCACCCTATGTCAAAAAATTTAACACACCAGCAGTGTGAAGAGACCTGAAAGTGGCACATGGCAGCAGAGTGTGGCGATGGAGACAGCAGCAATGGGAGGCCGTACAGGGACCCATGAGAGACTCTGGACTTGGCAGCAGCATGAGGAGGCGGTATATAGGGGCCCATGGCAGATTAGGGGCCTGGCAGCAGCTATGTGAGGCCCGTAATCTGCCTGCACCCTATGTCAAAAAATTTAACACACCAGCAGTGTGAAGAGACCTGAAAGTGGCACATGGCAGCAGAGTGTGGCGATGGAGACAGCAGCAATGGGAGGCCGTACAGGGACCCATGAGAGACTCTGGACTTGGCAGCAGCATGAGGAGGCGGTATATAGGGGCCCATGGCAGATTAGGGGCCTGGCAGCAGCTATGTGAGGCCCGTAATCTGCCTGCACCCTATGTCAAAAAATGTAACACACCAGCAGTGTGTGAGGAGACCTGAAAGTGGCACATGTTTGAGGCATGATTCATGGCGGATTTAGTCAGTTGTGTCAGGAACTGGTGGTTTGAAATCCAGACTAATCCACGCCTGATTCATTTTCACAAACGTGAGTCTCTCCACACTTTGGGTGGACAGTCGTGTCCTCCGCGGAGTTACAATACCTCCTGCCGCACTAAACACGCGCTCCGATGCCACGCTACTGGCCGGGCATGACAGCCTTTCAAGGGCAAATTCAGCTAGTTGGGGCCAAAGGTCAAGTTTCGTTGCCCAGTAGTCAAGGGGATTGTCTACCTCGGTTGGCAGGGTGCTGTCCAAGTAGGCCCAAGCCTGTTGTTTGAGCTCCTGCTCCAGGTCCACCTGATGCTGCTGCTGCTGCTGCGGCTGGTTAGTAGTTTCCTCACTGCGCTGGTGAAGAAAGCTACTCATCATCGACTGCAGACTGAGGCAGCCGCTGCTGGTGGAGCTGCCACTGCTCCTACCACCCCACCCCTCCCCTGCTGCCATGGCAGCGGAACGCGAGCGCACAGGGCCCACAGTGTCTGAGGATGGACGTTGGCGCACAAAGGCAGAGACCAACTGACTACATAGGTGGTTTTTATAGTACGTAATTTTGGCCTCCCTCTCAGCAGGTGTGAAAAAGGCCACCATTTTGGACCGGTAGCGAGGGTCCAACAAGGTGGACAGCCAAAAGTCATCCCTCTGTCTGATGGTTATTATTCGGCTGTCGCTACGCAAGCAACCGAGCATGCTATGGGCCATTTGTGCCAAGGAATGCGAGGGACTCCCTGCCTCCATCTCCACAGCATACTGCCACGGTGCGTCTGGGTCCTCTGTCTCCTCCTCCTCCTCCTCTACCAGATGCTCCTGCTCCTCCACTCCTGTCCGCTGAGTGGAAAAACCACCCATTTCACTCAATAATTCCTGAGCACAAATGTCCTCCTCTACCTCCTCCTCTTCTTCCTGTCCTGCCCCCACAGGGGTCATGTGGCGTTGAGATCTGTGCGCCACGTCTACCGCACCCTGACCAGCCATTGTTAACAGCATTTGTTCCAGGACGTGCAACAGAGGAATGACGTCGTTCATCCCATAGTCCTGCCGACTCACGAATAGCGTGGCCTCCTCAAAGGGCCTGAGCAAGCGGCAGGTGTCACGCATGAGCTGCCAATGGCTGACATCTAAGTTACACAGGGGAGTACCTTTATCCGCTTGTAACATCAGGAAATCGGTGATGGCCTTTCGCTGCTCGTAAAGGCGGTCTAACATGTGTAGGGTTGAATTCCACCTTGTTGCAACGTCGCAGATCAGGCGATGCTGTGGAATTCCGTTCTGACGCTGCAGCTCAATGAGGGTGTTCTTTGCGGTGTAGGAATGGCTGAAATGCATGCACAGTTTACGTGACATTTTAAGGATGTCTTGCAGTGGGATGGTGGATTTTAGGAACCGCTTGACAACCAGATTGAACACGTGAGCCATGCATGGCGCATGGCACAACCTTCCTTGACGCAGAGCAGACACCATGTTCTTTCCGTTGTCAGTCAACATGGTTCCGATTTTTAGTTTGCGCGGAGACAGCCATCTGTCGATTTCTCTGTTCATTACACTCAGCAGTTCCTCCCCTGTGTGACTACGTTCGCCAAGGCATACCAGGTGCAGCACAGCGTGACACCGTTGCGCCCTGCACATGTGATATGCCGGTCGGGTAATGGGACTTGGCACGGGGGTGGCGGCTGAGGACACGGCGGAAAAAGAGGTGGTAGAGGCGGACATGCTTGCTGGACCAAGGACGTGCAAACGTGGAGGCAAAAGCGTCGTGACCTGTCCAAGTTGCTGGTGCGGCTGTGCCGGCACCACGTTCACCCAGTGGGCCGTAAATGACATGTACTGTCCCTGACCGTAGTTACAGCTCCACACGTCGGCGCTGCCGTGCACTTTGGCAGAGACCGACATGCTCAAAGACTGGCCCACCATCTCTTCTACATGTGAATGCAGGGCTGGCACTGCCTTTTGGGCAAAGAAATGACGGCTTGGCACTCTCCACCGCGGCGCGGCACAAGCCATCATTTCTCGGAAAGGTGCTGAGTCCACCAGTTGGAAAGGGAGGGACTGCAGCACCAGCAACTTGGACAGGAGGACGTTCAGCTTTTGCACCGTCGGGTGCGTGCTCGCAAACTGTTGTCTCTTGGATACGGATTCCAAGAAAGACTGTTGACGGAATCCGAGAAGAGGAGTAGCAGGAGAAGGAGCATCTGAACGAGCGGAAGATGCCAATGAGCGACAACTCCCCTCAGCAGAGGTGTTGGAGCCTTGACTGGCTGATAGAGGGCGATTGACGACGTCGGGTGACGGAGCAAGTAACGGAGCGGGTGATGGAGCGGGGGCTGGGGCAGGCAGAACCGCCGTATGTTTATCACGGTTTTCCCAGGCCACCGAATGGTGACGCTGCATATGCTGACGCAACGCTGTAGTCCCAACATGGGCCCCCTGGCCACGCTTGCATTTCTGGCCACATAGTCGACATACGGCTACGTTTACTTCCTCGGGCGGCTTGAGGAAAAATTGCCACACCACCGAGTAGGAAACTTTGCCCCCGCTACTCTTCACTGGCTGACTGCTACTTCCTCCGTGCGCAACGGCACCACTACTGGCCGTGGTGGTAGGCTGCAGTGGAGCTGGTGCTCTACTCCGTGGACGTTTGGCTCCACTGACACTGATGCGACCCTGCTGCTGTCTCCTGGGCAACCCACCGACTGTTTTGCTCGCTGCCAAGCTGCCACCCTCTTCTCCTGATGATGCGGAAGAAATTGCCTGATGACGACGAGGCTGCCAAGTGCGATCAACCTCCTCATCATCAAGTAGGGTCTCCGCCTCACTACTAGCCCCCTCGGCTGCGTCTGGGTCAGGAGACAGACCTGTCTCTAGACCGGCTACCGAGCCACTCTCCTCGCCAGTACTTGTTCGCTTGGCTGCTGAAAAGGCCGATGTCTCCCCCCGTTCCTGACCGCCCTCTGTTAGCTCTTCCTCACTGTACAGTGGGGCTGAGCCCACAGCATGCGATACTTCGCTTGGTGAGGGAACAGCAAAGGACAGGGGCAGGTAGAGGACACGTGATTTCAGTGGGCTTGGTCCCGGGCCATGCCAACTAACGGTTGTGTCTGACGTACCCACCGACCGTTGGCTGTAGGTGTCAGAGGTGACCTGGGAAGAGGAAGACGACCGAGCCAACCAATCAATGACGGCAGGGTTGTCGGTGGAGACACGACCGCTGGATGACACCGGGAGCACTGGCCTCTGGCTGCGAATACTGCTGCCTCGACCCCTTCCTCTGCTGCCACGTCTGCTCGCTCCTAAAACATTGCCTCCTCTGCCACTCCTCTGCATGTTGTCTGACATACTATTTAATTCAACGATTAGGTGTCCCTGAGTAACAATTCTCTGGCACTCAGTAACAATTCTGTCTGTCCCTGAGTATGAATTCTGTGGCCCTGAGTAACAATTCTGTGTCTGTGCGAGTAACAATTCTGTGTCTGTGCAAGTAACAATTTTGTGTCTGTGCGAGTAACAAATCTCTGGCACTCAGTAACAATTCTGTCTGTCCCTGAGTAACAATTCTCTGGCACTCAGTAACAATTCTGTCTGTCCCTGAGTAACAATTCTCTGGCACTCAGTAACAATTCTGTCTGTCCCTGAGTATGAATTCTGTGGCCCTGAGTAACAATTCTGTGTCTGTGCGAGTAACAATTCTGTGTCTGTGCAAGTAACAATTTTGTGTCTGTGCGAGTAACAATTCTCTGGCACTCAGTAACAATTCTGTCTGTCCCTGAGTAACAATTCTCTGGCACTCAGTAACAATTCTGTCTGTCCCTGAGTATGAATTCTGTGGCCCTGAGTAACAATTCTGTGTCTGTGCGAGTAACAATTCTGTGTCTGTGCAAGTAACAATTTTGTGTCTGTGCGAGTAACAAATCTCTGGCACTCAGTAACAATTCTGTCTGTCCCTGAGTAACAATTCTCTGGCACTCAGTAACAATTCTGTCTGTCCCTGAGTAACAATTCTCTGGCACTCAGTAACAATTCTGTCTGTCCCTGAGTATGAATTCTGTGGCCCTGAGTAACAATTCTGTGTCTGTGCGAGTAACAATTCTGTGTCTGTGCAAGTAACAATTTTGTGTCTGTGCGAGTAACAAATCTCTGGCACTCAGTAACAATTCTGTCTGTCCCTGAGTAACAATTCTCTGGCACTCAGTAACAATTCTGTCTGTCCCTGAGTAACAATTCTCTGGCACTCAGTAACAATTCTGTCTGTCCCTGAGTATGAATTCTGTGGCCCTGAGTAACAATTCTGTGTCTGTGCGAGTAACAATTCTGTGTCTGTGCAAGTAACAATTTTGTGTCTGTGCGAGTAACAATTCTCTGGCACTCAGTAACAATTCTGTCTGTCCCTGAGTAACAATTCTCTGGCACTCAGTAACAATTCTGTCTGTCCCTGAGTATGAATTCTGTGGCCCTGAGTAACAATTCTGTGTCTGTGCGAGTAACAATTCTGTGTCTGTGCAAGTAACAATTTTGTGTCTGTGCGAGTAACAATTCTCTGGCACTCAGTAACAATTCTGTCTGTCCCTGAGTAACAATTCTCTGGCACTCAGTAACAATTCTGTCTGTCCCTGAGTAACAATTCTCTGGCACTCAGTAACAATTCTGTCTATCCCTGAGTATGAATTCTGTGGCCCTGAGTAACAATTCTGTGTCTGTGCGAGTAACAATTCTGTGTCTGTGCAAGTAACAATTTTGTGTCTGTGCGAGTAACAAATCTCTGGCACTCAGTAACAATTCTGTCTGTCCCTGAGTAACAATTCTCTGGCACTCAGTAACAATTCTGTCTGTCCCTGAGTAACAATTCTCTGGCACTCAGTAACAATTCTGTCTATCCCTGAGTATGAATTCTGTGGCCCTGAGTAACAATTCTGTGTCTGTGCGAGTAACAATTCTGTGTCTGTGCAAGTAACAATTTTGTGTCTGTGCGAGTAACAATTCTCTGGCACTCAGTAACAATTCTGTCTGTCCCTGAGTAACAATTCTCTGGCACTCAGTAACAATTCTGTCTGTCCCTGAGTAACAATTCTCTGGCACTCAGTAACAATTCTGTCTGTCCCTGAGTAACAATTCTCTGGCACTCAGTAACAATTCTGTCTGTCCCTGAGTAACAATTCTCTGGCACTCAGTAACAATTCTGTCTGTCCCTGAGTATGAATTCTGTGGCCCTGAGTAACAATTCTGTGTCTGTGCGAGTAACAATTCTGTGTCTGTGCAAGTAACAATTTTGTGTCTGTGCGAGTAACAAATCTCTGGCACTCAGTAACAATTCTGTCTGTCCCTGAGTAACAATTCTCTGGCACTCAGTAACAATTCTGTCTGTCCCTGAGTAACAATTCTCTGGCACTCAGTAACAATTCTGTCTGTCCCTGAGTATGAATTCTGTGGCCCTGAGTAACAATTCTGTGTCTGTGCGAGTAACAATTCTGTGTCTGTGCAAGTAACAATTTTGTGTCTGTGCGAGTAACAATTCTCTGGCACTCAGTAACAATTCTGTCTGTCCCTGAGTAACAATTCTCTGGCACTCAGTAACAATTCTGTCTGTCCCTGAGTAACAATTCTCTGGCACTCAGTAACAATTCTGTCTATCCCTGAGTATGAATTCTGTGGCCCTGAGTAACAATTCTGTGTCTGTGCGAGTAACAATTCTGTGTCTGTGCAAGTAACAATTTTGTGTCTGTGCGAGTAACAATTCTCTGGCACTCAGTAACAATTCTGTCTGTCCCTGAGTAACAATTCTCTGGCACTCAGTAACAATTCTGTCTGTCCCTGAGTAACAATTCTCTGGCACTCAGTAACAATTCTGTCTGTCCCTGAGTAACAATTCTCTGGCACTCAGTAACAATTCTGTCTGTCCCTGAGTAACAATTCTCTGGCACTCAGTAACAATTCTGTCTGTCCCTGAGTATGAATTCTGTGGCCCTGAGTAACAATTCTGTGTCTGTGCGAGTAACAATTCTGTGTCTGTGCAAGTAACAATTTTGTGTCTGTGCGAGTAACAATTCTCTGGCACTCAGTAACAATTCTGTCTGTCCCTGAGTAACAATTCTCTGGCACTCAGTAACAATTCTGTCTGTCCCTGAGTAACAATTCTCTGGCACTCAGTAACAATTCTGTCTGTCCCTGAGTATGAATTCTGTGGCCCTGAGTAACAATTCTGTGTCTGTGCGAGTAACAATTCTGTGTCTGTGCAAGTAACAATTTTGTGTCTGTGCGAGTAACAATTCTCTGGCACTCAGTAACAATTCTGTCTGTCCCTGAGTAACAATTCTCTGGCACTCAGTAACAATTCTGTCTGTCCCTGAGTAACAATTCTCTGGCACTCAGTAACAATTCTGTCTATCCCTGAGTATGAATTCTGTGGCCCTGAGTAACAATTCTGTGTCTGTGCGAGTAACAATTCTGTGTCTGTGCAAGTAACAATTTTGTGTCTGTGCGAGTAACAATTCTCTGGCACTCAGTAACAATTCTGTCTGTCCCTGAGTAACAATTCTCTGGCACTCAGTAACAATTCTGTCTGTCCCTGAGTAACAATTCTCTGGCACTCAGTAACAATTCTGTCTGTCCCTGAGTAACAATTCTCTGGCACTCAGTAACAATTCTGTCTGTCCCTGAGTAACAATTCTCTGGCACTCAGTAACAATTCTGTCTGTCCCTGAGTAACAATTCTGTCTGTCCCTGAGAATGAATTCTGTGGCCCTAAGAATTCTCTGGCACTCAGTAACAATTCTGTCTGTCCCTGAGTAACAATTCTCTGGCACTCAGTAACAATTCTGTCTGTCCCTGAGTAAAAATTCTGTGGCCCTAATAACGTTTCTGTGGCCCTAAGTAACAATTCTCTGGCACTGAGTAACAATTCTGTCTGTCCCTGAGTATGAATTCTGTGGCCCTAACTAGCGTTTCTTTGTCCCTAAATAACGATTCTGTGGCCCTCATTAACAAGTCTGTGTCCCTGAGTAATGGTTCTCTGTCCCTAAGTAACTTCTCTCTGTCCCCAATTCTCGTTTCTGTGGCCCTAACTCTGTCCCTGTCCCTAGTACAGAGCGGTCTGCCTCTGTTCAATGACTGCAGGCAAATGAAGATTTCCAAAATGGCCGCTATATATACCTCGACCATTACACAGTGCTGGCTGGCTGGCTGCTGATTGGCTGATGCGATCACATGTCGTTGAGGAATGCATTATGGGGCAGCGCGCCTTGTCTGCGCGCCTTCCCCGACATCCCCGCTCCGTCGCCGCACATGTCAGCCGCCATTTTCGGAAAAATTTCGATTCGCGCGTCCGAATTAGGCTGTTTTTCGGATTCGGCACGAATCGAAATTTTTCCGATATTCGACTCGAATTCCACTTCGGATGCTTCGATTCGCTCATCTCTATCTACTACCTATTCCTTAATTCTTCTGGAGCCAAAGATCTGGTATGGAGAGCTCACAATGTAATGCATGTGCTTAAAGCGGAGTTCCACCTGAAAAAAAAAAAGTCAGCAGCTACAAAACCTGTAACTGCTGACCTTTAAAATACAGCCACTTACCTGTTCCTCGGTCCAGCGGTGTCCTCACCACGGCTGGTTTCACTGGCCGTCTTCTCTCCCTGGCGCCGGCATCTTCAGTGTGGGCACCCGGCTGTGACAGCTTGCGGTTTCACAGCTGGGTGCCCACTACATATGCATGAGAACCACTGCGCTTTGTGAATGGCTCTGTAGTCTTCTGGGACCTGTCATGTGTCCCAGAAGACTACGGGGAGGGAGGGGGGAAGGACAACATCCGCTTCCAAACACCTTAGGTGATCGCAGCAGAAGTGGGAGCTGCTACCTGTCAAATTTGGGTACCCGCTCCCCAAAGGTGCCAATCCTTAATGGGGAGTGGGGGACAAAGACTTAAAGCGGAACTTCCCCTTTTGGGTGGAGCTCCACTTTAAATGGAGTATCCCATACCACCCCAAGCTACCAAACCACCCCAAAAAATTCTGGATTGATCAATGAGATGGCATGAGAAGACTGTTGCTGTGTGTGCCTGGCTGTCTTTGCATTGTTTTGGGAAAAACATGTTCAGTGGCTCCTATGGGGGTAGTGCTACATATGTCTATTCTATTCTATATTTTTTATATCTATTCTATTCTATATCCAAAAATGTGTGTTGGCTTAACATACACATTATAGGTTTCCAAACCTCACATTTTTTTTTAATTTCAGGTTTTAGATGTATGGAAGGGTTGAAATCGCTATCAGGTTTTTATTACTTCATTATTCAAGCTGAGAAGATCCATCTTTTCTATTTGGAGGAGATCTAATAAACACTGTCACCCAAATGAGAAGTGGTGGAAAACCCAAAGTAACCAAAAAGGAACAGAGGAGTGAAGCTCTCTTGTTTCAGATATTGTGTGACCTTTTCCTTGTGGTATTGAGGCAGGAACTAAAAGGAAGTATCCCCAGCATGATAAAAATTTTAACATCCCTTACTGTATCAAAAAAAAATGTTTTGTCTTTTTGTTGTTAGGTATACTAAAACGCAAATTAAATTTTAAATGACATATTTTTTAAACACATGAACGTAACATAAAATACAAATATTTGACTTACAGTTTGCTATATAATTGTTGCAGTTGTCATTGAAGCAGCATGACGTACTAAATGTGGTTTCTGCATATAGGCCTGTCACCCTTCCGTTACTGTGACACTCTGACGTAGGCACACAGGACTTGATTTGAAAATAGCTTACCCAATGGGCTCCTGTATAAGAGAAATACAAATATAAAAAAAGAGAAAATTACATTTTTTTGTTTGAATTATAGAGAGCACTTTTTATTGGAGACATTTATTTAGAGCACAGGCATTACTACTCCCTATAGACAACAATGCAGCTTACATTTTCCAGCCCATTCATAAAATGCAGGATGAGAAGTGAAACCTGCAGTGTGCAAATGAGTTCTTTCTATGTAATGCTGGGGTGGGAATGTTATAATTGTAGGAGAGGATGGTCACATGACATTTTTCAGTTCACGTGATTGTAATTTCTTCCTTTTTTTTTTTTTTGAAAGAATAGGTCTTCCTTAGCTTCTGAGCCCTGTTGCACTTTATATAAAGACCCTCTATAATTTTTTCAAAAGCCGAATATATATTTCTGATAGACCTATTGCCATTTTAAAAGTGGACCTACAAGAATTATATCAACATATATATCTCTATCACCAACTATGAGGAACATAAAAGGCGGACCACAGTATTCACAGCCTTGGAGTGTATATACAGTACTATATTATAAATGGGCCCCTATGTATTTAACAAACTTGCCTCTGCTTTATAAATGGGCCCTCTTGAGTTGTATCAACATACCAAACCATATGTCTCTTAGCTCTACCATTACCATTGAGAACCTACATAATTTTAGGCCCTGTAGGAGTATAAACATGTTACTTAGTAACATTGTTTTTAAAGCTCTAATCTTTCAACCTGCAATTCTATGTACACAACTGAAACCCCCACATGTTTAGCAGTCCACTAGGATCACTTTTTCGGAAAACTTATATAAAGTGAGGACTCATTTCTGTAGTTTTTTTCACGTGTCTAGTCTCCTGGTGCCCAACCTGCGGCCCCTTGGTATATGATATGTGGCCCTCGGACTTCAGCAGTCTGTAGTGGAAACATTGATTAGGGTAATGGCATTGATCTCTGCTAGCCCCGTGTAACATATTCTCAGATTTGTATTGTCTTCTGCAGCATATCCCCAGCCAAAAATGTAGCATGTCCACACTCTCTGAGCCTCGGTTCCTCTATTAGCTCTGCAGTTTCTAACAGTCCTTTCAAGCATAACATACAGTATATGAACAATATGTGTGGCCGTTTGGTGATGTAAGGGGCCGTATTTCAGACCCCCTTTAGCTCAAAAGTTGACAACAACTGGACTAAAGGCAAATGCCTTACACTACAATCACGCATTTGCATTTTCCCTGCCAGAAGTTTTATTGGCATTACCATCCATGGAAAATGAATTTTGATAGAACCTTGCTTCAAAGATACATTCAGCAGGACCTTTTCCAATGCATCACCCTTGACCAAGGCCAAAGCAAAGAGGTGTGGTTGCAGCCATAAACTATTTAGCTTGCAAAGCTTTTGTGTAATTATAGATTGTGTGCAGTTGTAGAGTTCTGAGCAGTATGCGGCTGCTACTGGAAATGGAAGGGTCATTACCTCTGTTCCGGATCAGGGTAGTCGCACATGCTCCTGAAGAGGAGGAGCATTCCACTGTACTGCCATTGCAGTTTGTATCGCTGTAACTGCTACACTGTATACATTTCAGTGCATGAACTAAAGAGAAAAAAACAGAACCGTAAAGATGTACAGTATGTAAGAAAAAGTAATAATGGGAAAATAAGCACAAGCATGTACTGTGATTTAAACCTACTTTTAAATATTTAAAGAAAAATTAAATCTGGCTGGTGACTGGGGGAAAATGCCTTGACTACTACTGAGAAGATACTTGAGTATGGAGAGAGGAGCTCCTGGTGTCCAGAATAAGGAAACTCCTGATGAAGAATACAATTGTTTATTGGAGATAAAACGAGTACAGCTAGAGCAAATGCGTTTTGGGGAACTTCCTTCCCCTTCTTCAGGGCTGTTGGTACACTCTAATGGGGATAGGTAGGCTTGTGACATTGCTTGCGAGTTGCAGATGCAGCAAAAAAGCTACCTACCCATCTCCATTAGAACATACCAACAGCTCTGAAGAAGGGGGAGATAATTACCTTGAAACAAGTACACCTCCAAAAAACTATTATATTCTCCATCAAGGTTTTCCTTATTTTGGACAACAGGAGCTCCTCTCTCTCTGCTCTACTCTAAGTATCTTAGCTGAAGCAACAGCTCTGTCATACCAGTAAGATAGCAGCCCAAATCTCGCTTGAGGTGATTGTAGTCGTATTACTGCACTTGCGACACAAACAATTGTACTGTTTGTGATACTTTTCTATTTGCACTAGCTTAGAATTTTTCAGAACAAGCTTTTAGGGTATGCCCCCTTCTGCAAGGCATTCAAGACTTGGACCTTGAAGAAGGGGACATACCCTAAAAGTTTGTCTTGAAAAAGTTAAAAGTGAAAAATGTTAGTAGACAGTACTCAATTGTTTTTAGCCTATATCTCCAAAAAGAGATCAACACCATCAATCAACCACCTAATATTTATCAAGAGCCATTCTACTGGTCCAGCATCACTACTACTGATACTTTCATAAAGAAGACTCCATGTCAGTTTATGTACAGTAAGAACAAGGTTAATTTACTAGAAACTGAGAGTGCAAAATCTGGTGCAGCTGTGCATAGAAACCAGTCAGCTTCCAGTGTTTATTATCAAAGCTTAATTGAACAAGCTGAAGTTAGGCCGGCCATACAACTTCGTTCGAAAGTCGGACCTAAGAATAATCGTCTGATTTTGGCTCTGTTAGTGGGACAATGGCACTGGCCGATTTTCGTGGTTTCTCTCAAATTCGTTTATCGGGCATGCTGGAACATTTGTGAAAAACGACCGATTTTCAAAATCATTGGTGGCACCTTCGGATTACAGAACAAACTATGTTTTCTATTTCCAATCGAAAAATCATTTGGAAATCGACGCATGTATGGCCTGCTTTAGAAGCTAATTGGCTACCATGCACAGCTGCACCAGATTTTCCATTCTCCAGTTTTAGTAAATTAACCCCTATGTATGTGTATATGTACAGTATATATTGTATGTGTGTATGTTTTACAATTGTAAAGAACAGCCTACACAAAAAGCAGGCACATGATTCTACAGAGAAAGGAATGTAGACAGATTAGCAATGTACATAGAAGCTTCCCTGTGGGTAAAAAAAACTTGTCTGACAAGTTTTTATTATGCAAGCAAAATACGCAAATTAACAGAGAACATATCACACAGTCAAGCACAGAGATTGTCTATAATGAATCATCAGTTCAAAAGAAAAAAAGGCAAGACTAAAATAGATAGATAGATAGATAGATAGATAGATAGATAGATAGATAGATAGAATAAGTGCTTGCAGTAGTTAATTCACACTACATCACAGTTTTAAAGTGGAATTCCAGTCAAATTCTACCTAAGCCTAAACATACGTACTTCCATACCCATTCCAAGACTATTCTATCTAGCCTGTAAAAGAAAAGATGTGTGTACTTACCTATTCTGAAACCGCTCCAGGCCGATCACATGATTGGGTTCCAGTGCTGACTTCATTGTAGATGAACTACAGTCTACAATGGAAGCCCCAAAGTAAGCCTATGGGTGACATGCAGCTGTTTTTGCTGCCTCTCCTCCACATGGTGCAGGGACCCTATCACGTGCCCAGAGTGGAATAGGTAAGTATAGATATCTTTTCTTTTACAGGGTAGATAGAATAGTCTTAGAATGGGGGTGGGAGTAGTCCACTTTAAACTGGCAACATACCAGTAGAGTTTGGTTTGAACATTCGTGAAGAAATTCTAAAAAACGTATTCAGAGCATTTAGTCTTACCGTAGTTTAGTAAACTAATTTAATTAGAAAGCTCTTAAAATTTCATTCAGATCTACTTAAATGGTTTCTCAGATGCATTAAATGGGGTTCTTTTGTGCCTGGAGCATGTGTATTACACTTTTTATGATTTCATTCGACAACAATTTTCCATCTTGCACCTTTGATTTTTCTTGTTGCTAGGGTCAAAAACAATTGTGGATTTGATGCCACCAACCTTTAGAAAATTTACCAAATGTTCTAAAAATGTTCAAAGTTCTGCTAGTGTATGAGTGGATGGTCAGCTTTTGCTCCACCCTGTTGAGATCTAATTTTACATAATGGTAACTTAGCAGGGGGAATTAGAACCACAGAACCAAAAATTGCCTGTGGTTGATATCACAACATGTACAATTTGGAGAACTAATGATGTCCTTGATACTGGCTCATTGGTGCAATTGTGGTCCATACAATCTTGCTTGCAGGCCAGGCGAGGGGTTTCATCACTCTAATCCCTGCTGATCAGCTTTTGGTCATCTCCAAGATCTACATGTAGGAGGGTGGAAGTAGACCCCCCCGATATATTTCCAAATTTGAAGACATTCAGAAGAGGGGGCACTGAATGAAGTTTAATTATATGGGCATTCATTAAAATAACAAATAAACATCCAATAACCAAACAGCAACCAACAAAACAACGATCAACCAACAACAATAAGCCACTAAGCAAGAGGAAACAAAGCAAATGAAACAACTGGCACCAACAAACCAACTAACCAACCAAGCAACCAATCATTCATCCATTCATTCAACTGAAGTAAAACCATAAAGTCAAAATAATAAAACCCAGTGCAAAGTCAAAACTGTTAGTTTTATTTTTGGATTGAGAGGAGAAACTTAAGATCTCACTTGGGTCCAAAATACTATGTCCCTTTTGAGGAGATTCTTCAGCCTTTTCTGTCTCACATCGGTTTATTAGACACTACATGAAAGGAAAACTCTGCAGTGAGGGCACAAACAGCTCAAGAATTTATACAGAAGATAGAGAATCACCATCACTCCAGTGATTTGGTGACTCTCTCTCTCTCTTGTGACTAACTGTCTCTCTGGTGACTCTCTTTCTAATCTGGTTTTTCAAGGTGCCATCAGTTGCAGACACTACAAGCTCCCTCCTGCTACTCCGAGAATACTGAGAGGTGCAGCTCAGATCTAAGAACGTCTAACCTTTCCCAATTGCATCCAAAACAGAAATAGTACAAAATAAACATTTTGTTATATTAAAACACTCACCTGTACCCATAACAACAGAGATCCCTATGATTACACCCACAGTGAGTCTCATCCTGGCAGTGTCCTGTTCAGCTGGTGCTCTTTGATCTGCGGAGGACAGTTAGGCCTGTGTACTGTAGATGAGTTGTAGATGAGATGAATGAACAGCCTGGAGGTGTGGATCTGCACTTTTCGTGATTGTGTAAGAATGAGGTAAATGCAGAGAAAGCAGAATTTTAAGGTGTGTAGAGAGATGAACTGTTGCTGTCAGTAACATTCCATATCGGTGAGTAGGACGTAGAAGCTGGTTAGAGGAGTTTAACAGCTTCTGTACCAGACTTTTGGCACTCCTATATATTCACTATTTGTCATATTGACCATTATCAACAAAAGTGAGAGAAAATCACCATAAGGCTCCGTTCACACCGCTTCCCAAACGCCTCGGATAATTCTGCACATTGCAGCACATAGTGCTGTTTTAACGGGAGCGTTAGCGTCACGTCGCGGCGAAACGGACGCCTCCGGTCGAGTCAGGAGGCGTTGAAGCCTCCTATTCTAGTCTATGGTGCCGCTCCACAAACACCCGGCCGGCAGTTGCGGGGCGTTTGCGAAGTGGTAACACCATTTAAACTTCATTATAGGTGTTTGTGGGGCATTTTTAACGCTCGGCAAATGCCTAGCAACTGCCGCTAAACCGCGCATGTGGCGTTTGCCGAGCGATAAAAAACCCTCTGCAAATGCCAAACGCTATAGGGGTGTTTGGCAAGCGTTGGTAAAACAGTCAAGTGTGAATGAGCCCTAACAAGAATAAAGGGAAAATCTCCCAACCGGGACACTAGTTTTTAATTTTCTGTTCACTTTATGTTGATGCTATAAGGAAGAAAAGGGTAATTTTTTTAAATAAATAAATAAGTAAGCACACCACATAACAAAATGCTTCAGCAATGAAGTTGTATTAGGCATATAAACAGGGCCATGGATAAGGGGGTATCACCAGTCCTCCTTTATGGGACCTGGGCCAGTAGGGGGGCCCAGGCAGCTGGGTGAATCAGATGTGGTGGGGAGGGTAATCATCAGTGTAGGGGGGGGCAATTACTGGTACCTATCCCCTATATGGCTCTCTCTGCAGCAGCTGAAAGCTGGCTTCTTCTCATCTACCTCCTGCTTTCAGCTGCTGCAGAGTGAGCCATACAGGGGATTGGTTCCAGTATTTGCACACTCCACACCCATCACCCTCCCTGTGCACCATATGTTTCCCACTTCTGCCCAGAACCCTGTGTGATGGAGACTGGGGGAAGGGTCCAGTAAATATGTCACATTTACCAGCCCCTTTCTTTCCTCAACAAACACAGTGATTGATTGGTACTGATCAGTGGCGGACTGACAATAGGGGATCATGGGGCCCCTGTGTCCTTGCCCAAACTTAAAAAAGCCTATGAGAAAGGTACCAGGGGCATCTCATGGGGCCCCCTACTGACCCCGGGCCCTCGGCCAGTGCCCGAGTTTCCAAATGGTCAGTCCGCCCCTGGTACTGATCATTCACTGTATTCATTCATAACGGAAGCCTAGTAAACTGCTTTTTTTTTAGGGGGGCTATCAGTTTGGCTATATGGGGCCCCATGGTTTCTAACAGCAGCTTAGCATATACATACAATTCTATAATAGGCGCAAATATCCAAGTATGTTATATCGCATCAAGTATAATACAGCATAGGTGTACGATTTACTGTTGAATTACACCAACAAAAATACATGCATGTATTTTGGTACATACAGGAGTTCAGTATGCAGAATAGGGTAAAGTACTCCCTTTCTCAAGAACCACCCCACTCCCATATAGTCTGTCCCTATCAGAAGCTGGTTGACACATGGTCCAGCCATGCTGTGCTTGGCAGGTCTTGAGAGCAGGGAGGAACCAGAAGTGATGTCACTCCCGGAAATAGGAACCAAAAGTGATGTCACTCCCGGAAATAGGAACCAGAAGTGATGTCACATACGGCCGGCCGGATGGAAGTAGCTGACACAGACACAGCCCTCAATCTCCATCTCTGCAGCCTCAGTAGCACAGAATGAATGGACAGGAATAGCTCTGTTCGGAGCTTCCGGTTCATTCATAAACTGATGTATAGTAAACACTTAAAAAAACAAATGTCTCAGTTATGAATGGACAGACTCATTGATCGGTACCGTTGTTATTCAGACAAGGAAGAGGCTGGTAAATTACATATTTACCAGCCCCTTCCCTGCTCTCCATCCTGACACATCTCCCGCAGCAGCAAGTGGAAGAGGGGAAGGGGGAACCCGGGAGGTCGGGGGCAGGAATGAGCACAGGGGCCCAGAGAGAGCACAGATGGATCAGGAGAGAGGAGAGGGGCCCGGGGAAGCAGAAAGAACATGGATAGGAGGGGTTGTGGGGTGGCATATAGAGGATCCGATCCGCCCATCTCTCTCCTGTAGCCTCTGAATGCCTGCAGTAGGGAGAGAAGGAGAAGCAGGCATTCAGCAGTGGCAAGTGGGAAATGGAAGGATCGATTCCTCTATATGCCGCCCGCTATACGCCTAATGTTCCCTATGGCCAGTCCAGGCCTGGATAAGATTGGTGTGCAGAATTTTTTTGCTAATTACGAGTGAATGGAAATATTCCTACTTTAATCTTCAAATTGCTTTTCAATATTTTTTTTTTAATCTGCAGCATTCATTACAATAGAATCTGGTGATCATGCCTTTAATTCCTTGTTCAGGCCCTTACTGTTATGGGTGACAACTCTTTACCTCATCTCCTAATTGTTCCCCTGCGGTGTCAACCTTTCCTGCAGGCTTCCGACAGAGACTAGAAATAGCCATTTGGACACACATTACTCAGAGACAGCCCACTGTTATCATTATCTGGAAGTCCACCAAGTCTCAAAGCCTTGCTTTGTACAGAGCCTGCATTGGTGTGCATTCCAATTAAATGATGCAGGCATACATTATTGCAACGCAGCGTGTTACTACACACAGCAACATGTCACAATGCACTGCTGCTGCAAGTAGAGTTGAATTAGGTGTCATTTCAATAAAGTAAAAAAAAAGCTATCACTGTGACGAACCGTCCCTTTGTGATAACATTTTGCCCTTTCTGTTTCAGTTTCAGACATTCTACACTGTTTGTTTAGGGTAATGTGACCTTGTAGTCTTTCACTTATATAGAGTTCATACTGTATTGTTGGTTGTAGGGTTTTGTTGTGGGTGGGGAAAACCTGGTGGCAGGCTGTCTGGTGGGGATGGGGGTGAAGCTGTATATACTGAGCTGTGTTTAATAAAGATTGATTCATTTCACCCTACATGAAGTTCCGACTCATGGTTTGGGATATCAGGGAAGGATTGGTTTTGAGCTCTAATACCTGCCTTGGCAGAGCGATGGAAGACTTGCAGGACAAGGGGACCATTGGCTGAGACGCATCGCTCCGCACGAGGAAGCCTAGGCGGAATGGTTCCACCACAATCACTGTGATATAAATATAAATAGAAGGGACATTTCTGAGTTACTGGAATAATTTTTTAAACTAGAGTATAGTGTCACTTTAAAGAATTGGGTAAAGCAATGTGCACTTTCTAGTAGAGAGTAGGAGATTTAAAGAAAAATTTAAAGTTTAACTAACACCGTACACCACTTGACCAGCACTGACAGTTCAGCATCCTCAGAGGTACGTACAGCGGAGTCCAAGGGAGCTGAGGAGGGTTTCTTCCTCCCCAGCACCCCCCAGACCCTACTAGACTTACAGTACCTCCGGGGATGCTGAACTGTCAGTGCCCACAAAGCCGGTTCAGCAATTCAGAGATTTTAAATCCCCACTCTTCTCTCCAGGGTTGGGACAAGGGGCTGGTGGGAGGGGCGGCTGCCCTGGGTGCAATGGTTTACTGTAGTGATGGGGATGCCTTCCTTCTGTAACAAGGCTGACAGGAGTAGTCACAGCGGCATCACTACTCCTGTTAGCCCAGCACTGGGTACGGTGAAGAGAGGAGGAGAGAGCCGGCAAGTGATGCAAGCTGTGTTCTCTTAAAAAAAAAAACTGTGCATTTCCAGATCAATGCAAAACCTGACTGACAGATGAGTGATTTTGACAAGTGAGTGACTGCTGGGCATAGGATCCCCAAAATGTGCATATCATGAACAGGGTGGGGGGGACACTTTGGAGTCTTTGCCCTGGGAGCTGGATGACCTTCTCCTGACACTGCTGCTCCCTCTTCTCCATGCAGCGTTTCCAGGACGGACTACAGTGATTCACTGTGACAGCACTGACCAATCAGGATTGCTCTGATCCAGCCCGGAAGCACTGCATGGACATTGACAGCTCAGCATCAGCTATGTAAGTACAGTGGGATCAAGCTGGTGGGGGTATACAGTATCAGTTATTATTATTATTATTATACAGTATTTATAAAGCGCCAATAGTTCGCTCAGCGCTGTACATTACAAAGGGGGACAGAACATGTGACAGAATAATACCAATACAATGCAAAACATGAGGGGATTGAGGGCCCTGCTCTTTCAAGCTTATAATCAGTTCACCATTTTCTGTAAAGGTGAACTAAGCCTCTAAATAAAAGTTAGATTCTTTCTTTCTTTTTTTCTTTCTTTCTTTTCCAAGATGTTTTATTGGAAAACACTGGCAGTAGATTGTAATTTTGAATTGTGAATTGATTTATTAACTAACCCTTTCAGAAAAAGCTTTCTTTCTTTCTTTCTTGATTGTAACTATGAATTGTGAATTGATTTATTATGGAAACCTTTGTCATGACACACCCTACTGGGCTGGACAGTCTGTATTACATTCCATACACTGCAGGAACACAGAGATTCGTCACATGAGCTGCACCTGAGGGTGTGTAGACTGTGCGTAGTCACTGCAGTTATTTTTCTGTGCGACATCAGAAGGGATTATATCCAAGTTCTACAACACAAATATTTATATCTGAGTCAAATTGGCTTGATGTGGAACTCCTATTTATGGGACTCTAATTGTTAAGGGCCTGTATACAAATAGGACTTAAACTGGATTAGACCTAGAATTACAAATTTACAAACTGATTTTCCCCCGATTCCCCCTAAAATGAACTGCTACCAGTTTGCTTTCATATTCATGAGAGTCCCATGTTATGGAATGATAGCTTCACGCTTCCTTTGCTCTTTGACCAGAGAAGCAAAAACAAAAGAAATTGGTGTCAAAATCACTCTACTCACCCCTAATAAAGGGGAGCTAACCACAAACCAAAAATGCAATTTAATTAATTTCTAATATTCAAAGCAAACTCACCCATCCATCCATGTCCATGCTTTATTTTGTTGAGAAATCATTTTGAAAAACACTCCCGCTAGCATTTCTAGCCACAGTTACCTAAGGTAAGGGCTGAGCATTCATGTAGTATTTACTTCCTGGAATCCATCTGCCCTTAGCTCAGGCACGCAGGCAGGGGGTGTTGCATAGAAAACTTCATGACTTACTGGCATGTAAATTAAGAATGTGAAAGCCAGTAAGACACAACATGCAGTTCACCAACTGACCTCAATAGCACACACACCCTGCAGCCATCTACTATGTTTGCACAAAATCCCTGACATCCCTCCCTGCGTGTATTTGTCTTGCTTGTAAATTAATGCTTCCACAGCTGCTATGTTTGCACAGCATCCCTCCAGATGGGCGCAGGCTACATGCTAAACTCTCTGGGGCCACATGCGGTCCTAGGGCCGTGAGTTGGACACCTCTGATGTAGAGCAAGCATCTGTCTGATTGGATACAGAGAGAATGGATAGATAGGTGAGTCCTCCTATTCCATAATCTTGGTAAATCCAAAGGAAATTGTACAAGGATTGTACAATCAGATTGAATAGTGTGTTCCGCATATTGAATAGGATTACTGCGCTGAACGGTGCTGAGCCCCGGCTTAGTCCTGAGGGGGGAAGAGACATGCTCCCCTCTGTCCAACTCCAAATCCCTGGGCCGAGAACTCCAGCTTCCCCAGAATGCCCTTTGGTTTCTCTCTTTCTGTTAAGTGTAGTCCAGACCAGCCTTTCTCAACCAGGGTGCCCAGGCACCCTTAGGTGCCTTGAGGCTTCTTCAGGGATGCCTTAGCAAAATGTCTAAAAATTTTCCAAAATTGTATACAAGCCAGAGGGTGGAACAAGCCTTCCCTTTAGTTACACAAAGCCACAGGTTTTCATTGTGTACCATTACGACCTTCTGACAACCAATGATGTCATCAGTTGATAAGGAGGATGTCAGCTGCATGCACAGCATCCTAGTTTGACCCTCCCCTGCCCCTCTCCATCAGTACCGGGGTCACATAAGCTCAGTGATGGAGAAAAACTGAGGGAGAAGAGAAACACTGGAATACTAGTCAGTACCAGTGTACAAAGGTGTATTTGCTTTGGAAGAATAAATCACCTCTAATGTTGGGTGTCCTACATGTGTGGATGTTGCTGCGTTATATAAAACTATTAAAATAGTTTTTCACATTTTAGAATGGGGTGCCTCAAGACTGTCCAGAATTTTAAAGAGTGCCTTGGGAACTGTTCATAATTTTAAAGGGTACGTTGGGACTGTTTATAATTTTAAAGGGTGCCTTGAATGCAAAAAGGTTGAGAAAACACTGGTCCAGACAATGCTGAAGAATACAGTGTAACTAGGCTGTGGGACTACAAGTCCCAAGATCCTCTGCTTGTCAGACACAGTTCCCACTCTGCTAACAGGAAATGAGGTGATTCTGAGCTGAACACTAGAGGGGAAGAAAGAGGATGTCAGTCTAGGCTGCAGATGTCCATGGATTACAGAATGACACAGCCTGGACTTGACTACATTCAAATGCTTTACAACTTCTATACTGTCACCATCAAGCTGAAAATTGTGTACAAGATCTTTGTGTTTCAGCCGACAACTTTAAAACCAACAGAGTCTTCTTCCAAATCTACTTTTGTGAAAATGGCCTCACCATATACAGCATGTTACATCCCTGTCTGACACCACGTTTTATAGGAAACCAGTCAGTGTTGCCGTATTCAGTTCTCACCGCAGCTTCTTGATTTTTGTAGAGGTTCTTTAATAACTGTGTTATGTGTTTAAAGTGTTACTGAACCCGGACCCTGCATTCACTATATCTGGTCTCGCACAGTACAAAGAACATATAAATAAATATATCAGTATACTACTAGGTGATAACACAAAATAATAAACCAAAATGTAACAAATGAAAAACCCCCAAAGCCAAAAAACACTTTCTCCCCCGAAAGTCCAAAACAGACCAACTTTTATTCAGAGTCTCTGTGTATAAAATAACCTGTGGTACTAGCAATTTCTTAGTGAATATTCTTCTTCCACAAGTGCCAAAGAATCCTTTTCCTCCTCATAGTGCCCTAAAAAAATATAACTCACATATAGTGCATTATTTACAACGCATGATATTCAACAGAGCAAAACGCATTTACAAAAATTGTGCCAATGCCTGCAAGAATCCACTCCACCGTGTGTGTACCCTTAACCATCCGTCATCGTTATTCATACCCTCTTGTAATTCAAAAAAAGCTTCCACACAATCTTCCTTTATGGTTAGGTTCCTAAATCTGTCCGCCTTCACATAGGAAATATACCTCCAAAAGGAATCGCATATATTGTTGTATCACAAAAATACTTTCACTCTGCTCGTGCTCTCCTGAAAACAAACTCCCAGTGCTAATATGCACACTAACCGCCGCCTCTTATCTTATACACCTAACCAGATGACAAGATCCGTACGCTTTAGAAAAGGGGGGCTCTTCTCACTGTATAGATCATCCAGTTCTCAAATGGCATCATAACATGTAGCAAAGGACAACCAACATAGTGTAGTAGGCAATAATAGGCTTAAAGCTGCTTTAACCTCCCTGGCGGTATTCCCGAGTGTAGCTCGTGGTAAAGTTTCAGCACCACAAGCGGTAACCCCGAGCTACACTCGGGAATACCCTGCAGCGCTGCTCCGGGATCTTTTCTTCACTTACCTTGTCCTTCGCTTCTGCGATGTCCTCCCTGAAGCGTCTCCGGCCATCTACTCGCATCTGTCTTCCGGGTTCCGTTCCCTGCGACGTCGGAACGTACGGAGACGGAACTGGCGGGAAATGATAAAATGTCAAAAAGTGACATTCACTAAATACACTAAAATCACATAGTATAACATTACTGTATCAAAGCCAGGGGCGGACTGACCATTGGGGAACTAGGGCACTGTCCGAGGGCCCGGGGTCAGTAAGGGGCGCCATGAGATGCCCCTGGTACCTTTTTCATAGTCTTTTTTGAGTTTGGCAAGGAAACTGGGGCCCCATGATCCCCTATTGCCCGGGGGCCCCATGAGTTGTCAGTCCGCCCCTGAATAAAGCATTTCACATACATGTTGTCCCGAGTGCTTTGTCCTGTGCCCTGTCTGCATTTTTACTCTTCTTTCTGCCTGGAAACTTAGAAAAGTCCATGGCGTCCAAAAAGCGTCCCTTTAGGTCAAAAGCGGGTTTAGATCAGCTAGAGAACAGCGATAGTAAAATAGAATCACTTGCAGAATTGAGTGATAATGATTTGTAGGGAAATTCATCATCAGACACTGAAAACGATTTTGCGACTTTGCTCAGTGATGTGTGAACTTGGAGCTCTATTTCAAATTTAAGTGTTTTTGGTTTGATTATATTATTGAATTAAATTTATTATTATTATATTATTATTTTTTGTGATTATTTATTAAATTATAATTTATGATTTCGTGTTTCAAATTTTATCATACCCGGGATGTTTACTAGACTCTTGTTTGGACAGATTTCAGTGAGTTATTCCTAAAAATTACAGGCCTACAATAAAAAAAGACATATTTCCATGCAAAAAAATGTACCGCTTTGAACACAGAAATAATGATATAATCAGACCGCTAGGGAGGCTACTGATCAAATTGTCTACAAATGATCTGAAATCCTCCTGCGCTATGAGAATGGAACTCCTAAACCTCTTCTCTAGCTGCCAGCACTCAGAACTGATACCAAAAAACCAGTGTGAATAAATTATAAGTGAATAGTGCAGCGCTCAAAACAACTACAACTCAATATAATAAAAATGACAAAAATATCAATAGTGATATAAATAATAGTGCCAACCCTTAAAAAATATAAAATATAAAGTGCCAAACCATGACCATAAACATAGTGTACACACAGTTAAATATAATAAATGACACTCCAAAAAACAATGTCCAATGAGAAAAAACTTTAGCAGTGCTCACACAGTGCCACAAAAATAAATCAACATTTGTGTATAAATAGGGGACAATGTCCTTTTAGTGAAAAAATAATCATGCGGTGTGCAACTGTGATATTGAATGAAAACGTGACTGTGCAAACTCCTTCCGAAAATGGCTAGATTGCCCCCTCACCTCCTCCTACTGACCCCGAAGGGCCAACAGGCTTGCAGGATCACCCTGGATCCTTAGTTTTGAAAAGGCCAGCAGCTTCCTTCCTTCCCTGGATCTCCTCTGCAGGGTTCCAAAAGCCCCTATTCAGTCAGGGCAGTCCTGAAGGGTAATAGCTCACCAATCCAGTGAGCCAAAAAAAACTCTCTAAGTGTAGTATTAAATCAACTTAATTTATTTCCAAAAGAGTAAAAAAGGTTAACACTCACATTGCAGATAATCTTCCCTCCTCACTGATGTGTGGGTGTACTGCATGTGAATGGGACCTCTTGGGTGTAGCAAAATGGCGTCTCACGCCGGAAATGCGTCACCACGCACCGAAACTACGGACTCGCGTACCTACGCGTTACGTCACCATCTGCTCGTGACTTCATCTGGGTAACCAGGGTGAGCTATTACCCTTCAGGACTGCCCTGACTGAATAGGGGCTTTTGGAACCCTGCAGAGGAGATCCAGGGAAGGAAGGAAGCTGCTGGCCTTTTCAAAACTAAGGATCCAGGGTGATCCTGCAAGCCTGTTGGCCCTTCGGGGTCAGTAGGAGGAGGTGAGGGGGCAATCTAGCCATTTTCGGAAGGAGTTTGCACAGTCACGTTTTCATTCAATATCACAGTTGCACACCGCATGATTATTTTTTCACTAAAAGGACATTGTCCCCTATTTATACACAAATGTTGATTTATTTTTGTGGCACTGTGTGAGCACTGCTAAAGTTTTTTCTCATTGGACATTGTTTTTTGGAGTGTCATTTATTATATTTAACTGTGTGTACACTATGTTTATGGTTAGAGATGAGCGAATCGAAGTAGGCGAAGTGGAATTCGAGTCGAATATTGGAAAATTTCGCGCAAATCAAAATTTTTCCTAAAATGGCGGCGGACATGCGCGGCGACGGAGCGGGGATGTCTGGGAAGGTGCGCAGACAAGGCGCGCTGACCCATAATGCATTCCTTAATGACATGTGATCGCATTAGCCAATCAGCAGCCAGCCAGCCAGCACTGTGTAATGGTCGAGCTATAAATAGCGGCCATTTTAGAATTCTTCATTTGCCTCCAGTCATTCAAGAGAGGCAGACCGCTCTGTATTAGGGACAGAGTTAGGGCCACAGAAACGTTACTTGGGGACAGAGAAACGTTACTTAGGGACAGAGAAGCATTACTCAGGGACACAGAATTGTTAATGAGGGCCACAGAATCGTTACTTAGGGCCAAAGAAACGCTAGTTAGGGCCACAGAATTGTTACTCAGGGACAGACAGAATTGTTACTGAGTGCCAGAGAATTGTTACTTAGGGACACAGAAACGTTAGTTAGGGCCACAGAATTGTTACTCAGGGACAGACACAGAATTGTTATTGAGGGCCACAGAACTGTTACTTAGGGCCACAGAAACGTTAGTTAGGGCCACAGAATTGTTACTCAGGGACAGACAGAATTGTTACTGAGGGCCACAGAACTGTTACTTAGGGCCACAGAAACGTTAGTTAGGGCCACAGAATTGTTACTCGGACAGACACAGAATTGTTACTGAGGGCCACAGAATTGTTACTGAGGGCCACAGAACCGTTACTTAGGGCCACAGAATTGTTACTCAGGGACACAGAATTGTTACTGAGGGCCACAGAACCGTTACTTAGGGCCACAGAATTGTTACTCAGGGACAGACACAGAATTGTTACTCAGGGACACAGAATTGTTACTGAGGGCCACAGAACCGTTACTTAGGGCCACAGAATTGTTACTCAGGGACACAGAATTGTTACTGAGGGCCACAGAACCGTTACTTAGGGCCACAGAATTGTTACTCAGGGACACAGAATTGTTACTTAGGGCCACAGAAACGTTACTCAGGGACACAGAATTGTTACTGAGGGCCACAGAACCGTTACTTAGGGCCACAGAATTGTTACTCAGGGACAGACACAGAATTGTTACTCAGGGACACAGAATTGTTACTGAGGGCCACAGAACCGTTACTTAGGGCCACAGAAACGTTACTCAGGGACACAGAATTGTTACTGAGGGCCACAGAACCGTTACTTAGGGCCACAGAATTGTTACTCAGGGACAGACACAGAATTGTTACTCAGGGACACAGAATTGCTACTGAGGGCCACACAACCGTTACTTAGGGCCACAGAAACGTTAATCAGGGACACAGAATTGTTACTGAGGGCCACAGAACCGTTACTTAGGGCCACAGAATTGTTACTCAGGGACAGACACAGAATTGTTACTGAGGGACACAGAATTGTTACTGAGGGCCACAGAACCGTTACTTAGGGCCACAGAATTGTTACTCAGGGACAGACACATAATTGTTACTCAGGGACACAGAATTGTTACTGAGGGCCACAGAACCGTTACTTAGGGCCACAGAATTGTTACTCAGGGACACAGAACTGTTACTGAGGGACACAGAACCGTTACTTAGGGCCACAGAATTGTTACTCAGGGACAGACACAGAATTGTTACTCAGGGACACAGAATTGTTACTGAGGGCCACAGAACCGTTACTTAGGGCCACAGAAACGTTACTCAGGGACAGACACAGAATTCTTACTCAGGGACAGACACAGAATTCTTACTCAGGGACAGACACAGAATTGTTACTGAGGGACACAGAATTGTTACTGAGGGCCACAGAATTGTTACTCAGGGACACAGAATTGTTACTCAGGGACACAGAATTGTTACTGAGGGACACAGAATTGTTACTGAGGGACACAGAATTGTTACTCAGGGACAGACACAGAATTGTTACTCAGGGACAGACACTGAATTGTTACTCAGGGACAGACAGAATTGTTACTGAGGGCCACAGAAATGTTACTTAGGGCCACAGAAACGTTACTCAGGGACACAGAATTGTTACTCAGGGACAGACACAGAATTGTTACTCAGGGACAGACACAGAATTGTTACTGAGGGACACAGAATTTTTACTGAGGGACACAGAATTGTTACTGAGGGACACAGAATTGTTACTCAGGGACACAGAATTGTTACTGAGGGCCACAGAACCGTTACTTAGGGCCACAGAATTGTTACTCAGGGACAGACACAGAATTGTTACTCAGGGACACAGAATTGATACTGAGGGCCACAGAACCGTTACTTAGGGCCACAGAATTGTTACTCAGGGATAGACACAGAATTGTTACTCAGGGACACAGAATTGTTACTGAGGGACACAGAATTGTTACTGAGGGCCACAGAATTGTTACTCAGGGACACAGAATTGTTTCTCAGGGACACAGAATTGTTACTGAGGGACACAGAATTGTTACTGAGGGACACAGAATTGTTACTCAGGGACAGACACAGAATTGTTACTGAGGGCCACAGAACTGTTACTTAGGGCCACAGAACTGTTACTTAGGGCCACAGAAACGTTACTCAGGGACACAGAATTGTTACTGAGGGACACAGAATTGTTACTCAGGGACAGACACAGAATTGTTACTGAGGGCCACAGAACTGTTACTTAGGGCCACAGAACTGTTACTTAGGGCCACAGAAACGTTACTCAGGGACACAGAATTGTTACTCAGGGACACAGAATTGTTACTGAGGGACACAGAATTGTTACTGAGGGCCACAGAACTGTTACTTAGGGCCACAGAACTGTTACTTAGGGCCACAGAAACGTTACTCAGGGACACAGAATTGTTACTCAGGGACACAGAATTGTTACTGAGGGACACAGAATTGTTACTGAGGGACACAGAATTGTTACTCAGGGACAGACACAGAATTGTTACTGAGGGCCACAGAACTGTTACTTAGGGCCACAGAACTGTTACTTAGGGCCACAGAAACGTTACTCAGGGACACAGAATTGTTACTCAGGGACACAGAATTGTTACTGAGGGACACAGAATTGTTATTCAGGGACAGACACAGAATTGTTACTGAGGGCCACAGAACTGTTACTTAGGGCCACAGAACTGTTACTTAGGGCCACAGAAACGTTACTCAGGGACACAGAATTGTTACTCAGGGACACAGAATTGTTACTGAGGGACACAGAATTGTTACTGAGGGACACAGAATTGTTACTCAGGGACAGACACAGAATTGTTACTGCGGGCCACAGAACTGTTACTTAGGGCCACAGAACTGTTACTTAGGGCCACAGAAACGTTACTCAGGGACACAGAATTGTTACTCAGGGACACAGAATCGTTTAATTAAAGAGTATGTCAGACAACATGCAGAGGAGTGGCAGAGGAGGCAATGTTTTAGGAGCGAGCAGACGTGGCAGCAGAGGAAGGGGTCGAGGCAGCACTATTCGCAGCCAGAGGCTAGTGCTCCCGGTGTCATCCAGTACAGTGAGGAAGAGCTAACAGAGAGCGGTCAGGAACGGGGGGAGACATCCGCCTCTTCAGCAGCCAGGCGAAGAAGTAGTGGCGAGGAGAGTGGCTCGGTAGCCGGTGTAGAGACAGGTCTGTCTCCTGACCCACACGCAGCCGAGGGGGCTAGTAGTGAGGCGGAGACCCTAATTGATGATGATGAGGCTGATCGCACTTGGCAGCCTCGTCGTCATCAGGCTATTGCTTCCGCATCATCAGGAGAAGAGGGTGGCAGCTTGGCAGCGAGCAAAACAGTCGGTGGGTTGTCTCCATCGCCACACTCTGCCATGTGCCACTTTCAGATCTCCTCACACACTGCTGGTGTGTTGAATTTTTTGACATAGGGTGCTGGCAGATTACGGGCCTCCCATAGCTGCTGCCAGACCCCTAATCTGCCATGGGCCCCTATACCGCCTCCTCATGCTGCTGCCAGGTCCACAGTCTCTCATGCCATGTGCCACTTTCAGGTCTCCTCACACTGCTGGTGTGTTGAATTTTTTGACATAGGGTGCTGGCAGATTACGGGCCTCCCATAGCTGCTTTCAGGCCCCTAATCTGCCATGGGCCCCTATATACCGCCTCCTCATGCTGCTGCCAGGCCCAGAGTCTGTCATGGGTCCCTGTACGGCCTCCCATTGCTGCTGTCTCCATCGCCACACTCTGCCATGTGCCACTTTCAGGTCTCCTCACACCCTGCTGGTGTGTTGAATTTTTTCACATAGGGTGCTGGCAGATTACGGGCCTCCTATAGCTGCTGCCAGGCCCCTAATCTGCCATAGGCCCCTATATACCGCCTCCTCATGCTGCTGCCAAGTCCAGAGTCTCTCATGGGTCCCTGTACGGCCTCCCATTGCTGCTGTCTCCATCGCCACACTCTGCCATGTGCCACTTTCAGGTCTCCTCACACACTGCTGTTGTGTTCAATTTTTTGACATAGGGTGCTGGCAGATTACGGGCCTCCCATAGCTGCTGCCAGGCCCCTAATCTGCCATGGGCCCCTATATACCGCCTCCTCATGCTGCTGCCAAGTCCAGAGTCTGTCATGGGTCCCTGTACGGCCTCCCATTGCTGCTGTCTCCATCGCCACACTCTGCCATGTGCCACTTTCAGGTCTCCTCACACACTGCTGGTGTGTTGAATTTTTTGACATAGGGTGCTGGCAGATTACGGGCCTCCTATAGCTGCTGCCAGGCCCCTAATCTGCCATAGGCCCCTATATACCGCCTCCTCATGCTGCTGCCAAGTCCAGAGTCTGTCATGGGTCCCTGTACGGCCTCCCATTGCTGCTGTCTCCATCGCCACACTCTGCCATGTGCCACTTTCAGGTCTCCTCACACACTGCTGGTGTGTTGAATTTTTTGACATAGGGTGCTGGCAGATTACAGGCCTCCCATAGCTGCTGCCAGGCCCCTAATCTGCCATGGGCCCCTATACCGCCTCCTCATGCTGCTGCCAGGTCCAGAGTCTCTCATGGGTCCCTGTACGGCCTCCCATTGCTGCTGTCTCCATCGCCACACTCTGCCAATTGCCACTTTCAGGTCTCCTCACACTGCTGGTGGGTTCCATTTTGTCATAGGGTGCTGACAGATTACGGGCCTCCCATTGCTGCTGCCAGGCCTGTAATCTGCCATGGGCCTCCGTACCGCCTGGTCACGCTGCTGCTGGGTCCACAGTGTGACATGGGTCCCTGTACCGCCTCCCATTGCTCCCACTCTGCCATGTGCCACTTTGAGGTCTCCTCACACTCCTGCTGGTTTCCATTTTGTCATAGGTTGCTGTATGGCCTCCCATTGCTGCTGCCTCCACCGCCACACTGTGGCTACAAACACTGGTTTTGGCCTCGTGACTGGCCAAATGAGTGAAGTGTGCGATGATTCTAAGATCGACGGCACTCATCTGCATGTCATACTGACTGACAGTATTATTTCTCTTCCCCAGCAGACTCCAAGGGCATTTAAATTAAAGGTACAGTGTTCTGCACTAATATTAAGTCTCTCTGAAGCCTAGAAACACCCTTTTTTAAGTTAAATTCACAGCGAATATATTCGACTTGAATCGAATATTGTCCACGAATTCGCCGAATCAGTCGAATCGAATTTTTGAATACTTCGCTCATCTCTATTTATGGTCATGGTTTGGCACTTTATATTTTATATTTTTTAAGGGTTGGCACTATTATTTATATCACTATTGATATTTTTGTCATTTTTATTATATTGAGTTGTAGTTGTTTTGAGCGCTGCACTATTCACTTATAATACTGATCAAATTGTGCTTACAAGAAAGACCAGGCGTCTCAGCATGTATAAGACTGGCAAAAACCTTTTCGAAAATGGCTGCTCCACAACTTCTGGTTTACATCCGACGGCGTTTCTTCACTTCCGACTTCATCTGATCTTCATCTGATCGGGACCTCACACAGAGGTCCCGTACAGCTCCCAGGGAGTGCGCACAGGCAGTGAATGCAGGGGCCGTTTATAAATGGCCACTTGCTTTGGCACTGCTCCTGTCCGGCTGTTTATGTACATGGGCCGGACGGGAAGTGGTTAAAGTCAATTCACAAAAGGAAATAATAATTACATGCACGCGGCAATTAAGTATTGGTCCAGGCATGCGGTATGTACTGGTATCTGTCAGTACTGACATGGGTTGTTAAGGAATGGGTGGCCGTGGAGTCCTTAACAACCTATGAGTCGTCAGCTGTCAACAGGGTTCCCCACTGACAGCTGAATGTAAAAAACGCGTTTCGCCAAATTGGCTTCTTCAGGGATTTGAAAAAGGGAGTTACTGTAAATGGGTGTGTGGGAATGGGTTAAATTATTTGAAATGGATTTCAAGTAAGTATGATTACTACTAGATAATTGTGGAATCTTTGCATTTTCTCTCAAGCCATTTGGTCTCTCAGGGTTTCAAAAAACATGCATAAGCTAAAGCACATTGCTTGCATTTCTTTTTCTTTTGTTAAGGTCCACTTCCCTGTTTGTGTCTGAAATCAGGAGTACTTTAAATACAGCAGGAATAATAGCTACTGCTATAAGACTGTCTGACCGTGATTTTTCTATACTATTCAGGTGCAAGCTAGAGGAATACAAAGAAACCGTGTCCTATGTAGCAGTCTCTAGTGTGCTACTAGAATAGTGTAGAGTAGTATAGGCAAAACATTTTGTGTGACTTGTGGTAGTTGTGTGAGTCATGTGATCGGGTTATTTATTGCAGGTCAGCTGGAAGACTCAGCAGGTTGTGGCTCTGTCTCCTCCTCCTGACTCTGGAGGACCATATAACCTTCTGGCAGTCAGTAAGAAGGGGTGGATGCCTAATCTGCATATTCATGGGAGGTCTGTCCAATCCCAGGTTTGGAGTCCCTGGTAGAGTGGTGGATTGGCCTAGGCTGACAGGGGAGTCAGGTGAAAGATTGAGTGCTGAGGAGACTGCGGGTTCCCCTAGGTCTGGGGGAAGGGCGACCTCTAGGCTGGGCTGGGGCTGGCTCAGAAGGATACATTCTGCAGAGAGGCACGGATGGGATCAAGGTCTGGAGCAGCAGGGAGCAAGGAGGACAGTGTGAGTACAGCAGCACACCTTGGGATCTACAAGGGGAAAGACGTAGAAAGCTTTCTAAGGACAACACTGAGTTCAATCCCTAATCCTTGTCCCAGGAGATTTTCTGAGAAGCCAGGAGGGCTGGTAGTGCCTGCAGGCTGTGGAGCTGGGAGCAGCCGTGTATGGGGAGAGAAGATGTTTCTGCATGTAGCTACAAGAAGTAAAGTGATTTTTGAGGGGTTGCTAGTTCCTTGCCTGTAAAGGGCAGTTGCCACTAATCCCCAACAACTGATGGCTTTCAGGAAAAGAACAGTCCAGGATCTGTTTCATACTTAGGAGGGAAGTGTCCCTCTTCCATTGTTTCAAGCCAAGTTGGGCATCCCATAATCTCTGTTTCCCTATCCAACTTGAATTCCCCTAATAAAACAACAAAACCAAGCTCATGGACTGGTCACTGTCTCTGGATTTATGTGTGAACAATACTTGTTGCCTGGCTGTGTGGAGGGAAGCTTAGGGATACCCACTACACAGCGGCCCTCATGAGGGTGGCACTACACCCATTTAACCCCTTATTAACCTCCTGGTTTACCCTTATCAGCCATAATCAACTCATTCTTCCCCTTCTCTCCTTAACTTTTATTTTCCTGCTGACTTTTTCTGCTTTTCAAATTATTAATATTTAGGTCCCATGTACATTGGACGTTTTTAACATGGCTGTCAGGGGTGTCTGGTGTTTTTTTTCTTCTGCCTCTAACCCCCCCCCCACTGCATGTTAGTCTATGTGTCCATATCTAGAGGCATTTAGAGGTGTTTAGAGGCAAGGGTGTCTAGAGCCAGGAAACAAAAACCCACAGCCAGCATGTGGGTAGTGCACAGGGGTGGACTGACAACTCATGGAGCCCCCCCCCAGCAATAGGGGATCATGGGTCCCCTGTGTCCTTGCCCAAACTCAAAAAAGCCTATGAAAAAGGTACCAGGGGCATCTCATGGGGCCCCCTACTGACCCCGGGCCCTTGGGTAGTGCCTGAGTTTCCAAATGGTCAGTCCTCCCCTGGTAGTACAGTGGCTAAGTGGATAGCACGTCTTCCTAGCAGCACTAGGGTCATTGGTTTGAATGCTAACCATGGCACAACCTGCCTGGAATTTGCATGTACTCCCTGTGCCTGTGTGGGTTTCTTCCCACACTCCAAAGGCATGCTGGTAGGTAAATTAACCCTAGTATGTATGTGAGTTAGGGACCTTAAACTGTAAGCTCCTTGAAGGTCAGGGACTGATGTGAATGTACAATATATATGTAAAGCGCTGTGTAATTTGATGGTGCTATATACAGTAAGTACCTGAAATAAATAAATGTCTGAAAGCAGGCAGGAAAAATGCTAGATATCTCTAGAAGACGGGAAAGTAATCAGAGCAGAAGTCTGTGAGACACTGAGCAGCCCTAACTAATCAACCCCAGCTCCTCTGAGGAGCCAACTAAGTTTACTTAGCAGTCTACACTTCACTAGGAGGGTGCTACATATACTATTTATCCACAGTAAAATTTTTTAACCACTTGCCCTCCTGAAGATTTACCCCCCTTCCTGACCAGGCCACTTTTTGCATTGCGGCGCTGCGTTACCTTAACTGACAATTGTGCGGTCATACAACGCTGCACCCAAATTAATTTTCTTCCCACGAATTGAGCTTTCTTTTGGTGGTATTTGATCGCCTCTGCATTTTTAATTTTTTGTGCTATATAAAGAAAAATAGACCTACAATTTTGAGAAAAAAACAATATTTAGTACTTTTTGCTATTAACCCCCCTGGCGGTATTCCCGAGTGTAGCTCGGGGTAAAGTTTCAGACCACAAGCGGTAACCCCAAGCTACACTTGGGAATACACTGCAGCGTTGCTCAGGGATCTCTTCCTCACTTACCTTGTCCTGCACTCCCGCGATGTCCCCCCTGCAGTGTCCCCGGCAATGTCCTCCGGCCGATGCCGGCATCCGTCTTCCGGGTTCTGTTCCCTGCGACGTTGGGACGTACGGGGACGGAACTGGCGGGAAATTTGAAAATGACAACAAGTGACATTCACTAAATACACTAAAATCACATAGTATAACATTACTGTATCAAACCATTTCACATACAATTTGTCCCGAGTGCTTTGTCCTGTGCCCTGCCTGCATTTTTACTGTTCTTTCTGCCTGGAAACTGAGAAACGTCCATGGCATCCAAAGTGCGTCCCTTTAGGTCAAAAGCAGTTGTAGACCGGCTAGAGAACAGCGATAGTAAATTAGAACCACTTGCAGAATTGAGTGATAATGATTCGTGGGGGAAATTCCTCATCAGACACTGAAAACGATTCTGCGACTTTGCTCAGTGATGTGCGAACTTGGCGCTATATTTCAAATTTCAGTGTTTTTGGTTTGATTATATTATTGAATTAAATTTATTATTATTATATTATTATTTTTTATGATTATTTAATAAATTATAATTTATGATTTCGTGTTTAAAATTTTAACATACCCGGGATGTTTAATAGACTCTTGTTCGGACAGATTTCAGTGAGTTATTCCTAAAAATGACAGGCCTACAATAAAATAAAATACATATTTCCATGCAAAAAAATGTACCGCTTTGAGCGCAGAAATATGGACATAATCAGACCGCTAGGGAGGTTAAACATGTCCAGTAAAAAAATTAAAAAATCAAATATCATAAATTTAGGCCAAAATGTAATCTGTCACGTCTTTGCTAAAAAAAATCCCAATACGTGTAAATTAATTGGTTTACATGAAAGTTGTAGCATTTACAAATGGTGGTGTATATATACTGGGATTTTTTTTTTTAATTTTTACTAGTAATGGCAGCAATCAGCAACTTATAGCGGGACTGCGGTGGGCATTCTGACAATGGGAGGAACTGACTTGGTGTCACTGACATCTCCAGTGACACCAATGCAGTGATCAGTGCTAATAAATAGCACTGACACTGTACTAATGGCACTGGGCAGGAAGGGGTAACATGTGGGGCGATCAAAGGACTAACTGTGTGCTGTGAGTGTGTGTGCTTCACTGTAAGCACACTGCTTTGCATGGCTGTGCTATGCACAACCATGCAAAGCAGTGTGCACGAGCTGACAGGGAGGAGAGCTGTTTTGCTTGCAAACAGTTCTCCTCCCCGTTGGAGATGCTCAGCAATCACCAGGCACCGGCTAGTAATCACCAGGCGGGACCCAGTGATTGACAGCCCTGGCCACAAATGGTGGCGCAGGTAGGGCGCACGTGCGCCCCCTACCCCGGAGATGCAAAATCATGTATATACACCTGATTCTGTGCACCCGTGCCACGCTGTAGCAGTACTTCTGCTATAGGGTGGACGGGAAGCTTAAACTAACACTGATCAAAGTAAATTAAAAAGTGTGGATTTTTTGTTCTTGTTATGTTATGTTATGTTTTTTTGTCTTTGGATTGTATAAAAATAAAATCACTTTTGCAAGACAATATCACCAAAAGCAAGCCCTGTTTGTCCTAAAATAATATCGGTATTATTTTGTTATGTTAAAGGATAAGTTCACCTTTGCTGCCCCCCCCGTGACAGAAGTATGGGGGGAAGTTCCCCATACTATCTGTCAGATTTAAAAACAGTGCGGCAATGCACGTTCTGTGAACGATTGAGACTACAAGCCGACAACCACTAAGGCTGTCGGGACTTGTAGTTCATTCAACTACCATGGCGCTGTGCATCTTCCTGTCAGTATATCTGTTTGCCTGTACATCCCATATGGACAAGCAGATACACTGACAGGTCTACAGGAGACCTGCATGGTCGCTGGTGCAATGTGTTACAGGTTCCTGCAGCCAAAAATAATAAAAGCACATTTTTTTTAACCTGCACAGAAAGTGCATTTATTAGTTTTGGGCAAAATGTGAACTTATCCTTTAAGTAATGATAACGCTATTGCCAAATAAACAGGCCAATAGAAGAAATGTAAAAATTGCTCAGGTCCATAGTGGGTGTACAGATGTACGAGCTGAAATGGTTAAAGACTGCTTGAGTGGAGCTGTTACTGGTCAGATTTTAGAGGTTCAATCTGGATCAGGGTACCAGCTGTCGTTAAACCAAACTCTGGGAGAAACCTAAAATGGATACATAGTTGGTAAGGTTGAATAAAGACACCAGTCCATCCAGTACAACCTGTGTGGGTGCATGTGGTCATGTAAGAAATAAAATCCCATATCCCTTCCCGCTGACACCACTGGTTGTGGAAGGGAGTTTCACATCCTTCCGCCTTAACAGTGAAAACCCCCTATGTTTACTATTGAACCAATTCTCCTCCAATGTTATGGAGTGGCCCCATGTCTTCTTACACTCTCTGAGACTGAATAGTTTATTCCCTATGCTAGAATCACCATTAAGATATCTGTATATCTCTATCATACCTCTTCTCAAGCGTCTCTTCTCCAGGGAGAATAAGGCTCCATGTACACTGCAGCTGATAAACTCACCTTTAGGAGCTGTTCAGCATTTTTTCAGCAGCCCCTGAACTCTCCCTAATGTTTTCCTATGTGTCCATGTACACATCGTCGTTTACAGTTGAGTTTACAGTCGTTTTTTTTTAACGCACCAAACTTGCGTTCAGGAGTAGATTTTATCAGCGTTTCAAATGCCAAATACCTGTAAATGTGGCTAAACACGTTTAGAAGCATTTGCGTTTGGCAAATTTTTTTAACTCTTCCATTTCCAGATGCTGTCCAGAGCCTTTTTTCATCATGAAAAATGCATGCAAAGCGTTTTCCCGGTACTCAAATGGACCTGGTACACCATACTTTGAGGTTTCACATGAAAGGAAATATTTTAGACACTGCTGCAATAATTTCTGCATAGCAATGAGCTGAAACACATCCACACACCACAAAAAAAAAGACAACTAATCTCAACAAGTACTGCTCTCTCTGCTTCTGCTCTCTCTTTCTCTCAAAATTCTGAAATAGTTATTTTTTTAGTGTTTTTCAGTGCATTCTGGGCATTTTGGAAGGTCTCCTGAGGTTATCTTGAACCTCCCTGGCGGTATTCCCGAGTGTAGCTCGGGGTAAAGTTTCAGTACCAAAATTGGTAACCCCTTGTCCTTCGCTCCTGCGATGCATCGCCTGCAGTGTCCCCAGCCATCTCCTACGGTCAATGCCGGCATCCAGTCCCTGCAAGCGTTGGGATGCACGGGACGTAAGGGGGCCAGAACCGGCGGCAAATTTAAACATTTTTAGAAACTGTCATTTTCTAATAAACAAATTTGACTTAGTAAATTATTACTGTATCAAACCATTTCACATACATTTTGTCCCTACTGCTTTGTCCTGTCCTCTGCCTGCATTTTGACAGATCATTTTCAAAAGTACCTCTTAAGCCTCATGCACACAGGGCGATTGCCCAGCTTTCCTAAATGCCTTTCCTCCTGGCAGCAGCTCCTGTGCCTTGCCTGCATTTTTACTGTTCTTTCTGCCTGGAAAATGAGAAATGTCCATGGCGTCCAAAAAGCGTCCCTTTAGGTCAAAAGCGGGTTTAGACCAGCTAGAGAACAGCGATAGTAAATCAGAACTACTTTCAGAATCTATTGATAATGATTCGTGGGGGAAATTCGTCATCAGACACTGAAAACGATTTTGTGACTTTGCTCAGCAATGTGCGAACTTGGCGCTCTATTTCAAATTTCAGTGTTTTTTGGTTTGATTATATTATTGAATTAAATTTATTATTATATTATTATTTCTATGATTATTTATTAAATTATAATTTATGATTTTGTGTTTCAAGTTTTATCCTACCCGGAATGTTTACTAGACTCTTGTTCAGACATATTTCAGTGAGTTATTCCTAAAAATTACAGGCTTACAATAAAAAAAAATACATATTTCCATGCAAAAAAATGTACCGCTTTCACCACAGAAATACTGACATAATCAGACCGCTAGGGAGGTTAAAAAATGCTTCTAAACGCAAACGCTCATAAACGCGGTATGCAAACGTGGCTAAACAGACGTTTTTTAACCTACGCTTTCCATCAGTCAGTTTCCATCGTTCAGAAGTGTCCCATGTACATGGAACCTAAGTTTAATGTTTGTAGTCATTGCTTGTAACTGAGGTCCTCCAGTCTCCTTATCAACTGTGTTGTCCTTCTTTGGACTCTCTCCAGTTCCAGCACATCCTTCCTGAGGACTGGTGACCAGAGCTGGACAACATACTCCAAATGTGGCTGGACCAGAGTTTAGTAAAGTGGTAGGATTAAAGTTTTATCTCTTGAGAAAATACCCTTTTTTATGCATGCTAATATTCTGATAACTTTGCTTACTGACGCTTGGTGTTGCATGCCATTGCTGAGCCTATCATCTACTAGGACCCCAAGATCTTTTTCCATCCTGGATTCCCCCAGAGGTTCACCCCCTAGCAAGTAAAACTTGTGTTCATATTTTTAGCCCCCATGTGCATTACTTTTAATTTTTCAACATTAATCCTCAGTTGCCATGTAGTGGCCCACCCTTTTATTTTACTGAGGTCTTCTTGTAAAATTTCTATATCCTGCTGTGAAGTTATTGCTCTGCTTAGCTTTGTATTGTCAGCAAACACTGAGATTGAGCTATTTATACCCACCTCTATATCATTTATGAATAAATTAACCCCTTGGCACGACGTCACACAAATATCGGCCTCACAGAACTGGGCTTTTTTCCATGGGGCCGCATATTTGCGTACCGGTCTTTCTGCTGGGAGCACGTGGCACAGCATGCTCCCAGCACAGTCCGGGGTGTCACTGAAAGCCCCAGGTTCCGTTCTAACGATCGGGACCCAGGACTCCCGATTTCAGGATATCTGATCGTTGTGATAGCCTCTGATTGGCCTGCCTGCTTTTCCCTATGAATGGAGGAGAGAAAGATACATTGTATCTCTAACTCCAGGCATAGAGAAAAAAAATGCTTGCTAAAGAAAAAAAGATAAATAAATAAATAAATATTTAAAAATAAAATAGAAAATAAAGAAAAATACCTAGATCAAGGTTTGATCTAGTTCAGTGCCAGGGTAAGTGTTTGGGTTAAGGTCAGGGTCAAAGATCAAGGTCAAAAGTCAAGATTTTTTCTTTTTAAATTGGTATCAGTCTCAGTGTCAGTGTGTTTTAGGTAAAAACAAAAAAATAAAAACCAAAATGCGCACTGTTGTTTCTGGGCCATACTACGGGTACAAAGAACAAATAACATACGCATATATGGTATCACTGCAATTGTTTTGAGCTGGAGAATTTATTTTGGGTTGTTCTTTGGTGGTAGGTTATTGTAGTAATAAGAAACACACAGCTAAATTTTTTTACTATTTTGGGCCAGTTTTCCTTCGATAATAAAAAAAAAATGAGGAGACATCCATTACCATTTACCACCAAATGAAAGCCCAATTTGTCCTGAAAAAAAACGCGGTATAATTCACCTGGATGTACAAAGTAGTTGTGATGATATGTACGGTTTTACTAACACATATCAACGTTGAAAAATTGTGCTTAGGCATTAAGATTTGTTTTACACTTAGGCATGAAGGGGTTAAACAGAATTGGTCCCAGTATGGAGCCTTGGGGTACCCCACTTACCACTCCAGACCAGACTGAGTACATGCTATTTATCACCACTCTTTGGATGTGCCCCTTAAACCAGTTTTCTATCCAGAATGTGTTAGAATGTGTTTTTTAAAGGTAATTTTTTTCTCTTTAAAATGTCTTTTTACATTTGACCAACCCAAAAACAAAAAATATGAATATATTGTAGCTTAGCTGTGGTGGTTGCATTAGTTTTCTCTTTTTTTGTCTCATTTCTCTTGACCCTGCTCTGGATAATGGAGCACATTGAATTGAAGCCAAACACCAGCTCATGCTTTATAAACAGTTACAACAAACAGTTTTTTCCTTTTGGGATAAACGTTTTATACAAATAAATAAAAGCTGATCATTGTAAGCACCCCCGTCAGTGGTAAATGGATTGTCTCATGCCTGTAAATTGACAAATCTGCAGGAGAGCTTGTTCTTTTGAACAAGAACTGATTTACTGCTAGATCACCAGGTTAAAATAGAGGAGAAAAAGCCTAAAAAAAAGAAAAATAATACAGCTATTACATCTTAGATTGTAAGCTCCAAGGAGCAGGGCCCTCCTAACCCTCTTGTATTGTTGCTGTATTGTCTCCCGTTATATTGTAAAGCGCTGAGCAAACTGTTGGCGCTATATATATCCTGTATTATAATAATAATAATAATAATAATGTAAGAATTGGTAAGGTGCAATGTAATAAATGTTTTCTTTTGTCTTTAATACTGCTTTAAAGTGTTCATTTGCTAAGAAATTATCATTGTACTTTCTGTGTTACATTTCTTTAAGAATCTATTCCGGACTACAGTCATCTTCAGAATCTGAGAAGGTAGCGATATAACTATGCCTTGGTGTCGGTGACTTAGTTACATAGTTAGTCTGGCTGAAAAAAGACAAAAGTCCATCCAGTTCAATCATAAAAAAAAAAAAAAAGTTATAATCCTATATAATCCTATACCCACTTCAGAGGAAGGAAAAAAACAGCACAGGATGATAAAATTGACTCCTGCAGGGGAAAAAATTCCTTCCTGATCCCCCGAGAGGCAATTGGATATTCCCTGGATCAATGTGAGCGATATCATATTTAAACACTAGATGGTGGCATTGTAGAACATTGACTTCATGCTAGAAAATTGTTATCGCATAACAAGTATAGTAAAGTCTGTTGGCTGTAGAATATTTATCCCACTAATCTCTCTCCAGAACTAAGATGTCTTATTTCTTCAAAGCAAGGGCCCATTCACACCAGAAACTGTACCTTTGCTGTGCCTTTTTGAATGCTCATTTGCAATGCGGATTTTCTAAGCTTGCATCACCTTTGAACCCACTTATGTCTTCATTCTTCATTGGGCTTTTATGTGCAGGGCACTGTGTTGTGGTACATTTTCGCGTATTGTGTTGTACTGCACCGTTCTGTAATGGTGTGAACTATGCCCATGGGATAATCTGGTCTGTTGAGTTGACTGCCCATTCAGTGAGAATGCATGGGTCATAAATGGTTACAATAATTTCTTTCTTTTCCTGTAATGCACCGCCTGGCGGTACCTCTAGCAACCCACGGAATAGGATTCCCCAGAGCGCGGAGTCTAAGTCCAAGTCTGCTTTTTCACCAGGGCCCCTGATGGTGGGGATGGACTTGGAGCAGACAAAGAACAGGTCGCGGCCCCTGAGTACACCCACCCGTGGTAGAGGGTTCCGCCAGAGGTATCTGCTAGCAAAGAGACTGACGTGAAGAGGCAGATGGGTCCCTGTGGGACAGATGGATGGATGGCTTAGCAGAAGGCCATACAGGTCAGACAGGCCGGGTCGGTAACCATGGAAACAGCGTGGTACAAGGCAGCGGGCACAGGATAGTCGGCTCACTCGCCGGGTCAGTAACAGGGGGTCAAATCCAATAGGGAGCATCCAGAGAGAGGTCAGGCAAACCAGGGGTCAGGGCAGGAGAAGGCAGCACGGTCAGGATCAATCAGGGTCGGCAACAATCAAATGACAGGTAGCAGGAACAAAACAGGTAAGACCATACGGCAACCAGTGTCAGTGCAGAGCAGATTTAAATACCGCGCCCTGCACTGTCATTGGTGCCAGGCGCGCCCGTGGTCGCGAGTGCGCATGCGCGAGTTCCACCGTTGCCGCGGCAGCCCAGGACCTAGTGCCTGCACGCCAGTGCACATCAGCACACTGTGCCTGCGCTGGGCCACACGCTGCCGTGGCTCCTGACACCCCCAGATCTTCAAAATATTTTAGTTTGATGCCTCTTGTACCAAATCTAATGGATTTCAACAGGCAGTGGTGTATTTAGGTTTCGTGCTGCCCTAGGCAACACAAAAATTGGCTCCCCCCCCATGGAGAGACCCTAATGCCTACCAACACCCCCCTCCCCAAGAAAGAGTCTGACATTGACCAACAAAACCCCAGCCCCACCCTCACCCGAGAGAGCCTTCCACTATCACCGCCGCCCATACACTGGCAACCCCCTCCCACCCCGGCAAGAGAGAAGACACTCACCTTCACAGCTCCGGACATCACCAGGAACAAGAGTCAGGCATACACCATTAAGCATCCCACAGCCTCTCTCAGATCCCACCTGGTCCTCATGCTGTGTGTGTCCATTCTTCCATCCCTTCTTTTGGGGGCGGCGCTGCCCCCCTGAAAAATGCTGTCCTATGCAAATGCCTGGTTTGCCTTAAATACGCCCCTGTCAACAGGACTGTGGCCATAAATTCCCAGACTGAAAACTCTGTGTGTGTGTATATATATATATATATATATATATATATATATATATATTTTAACTATTTATTTATTTATTTATTTTTGTATGGTAGTGCAGTGTGTTATATTCACTTTTTGTTATCAAAACATTCATAAAATCACCTGCCATTGGATCTTAGCTATAGGACTAAATAATACAAAATACATTAATAATCTATGTTATAAAATGATCTAAATGTGTCTTTTCCTTAAGAATTATGATTTAGGCAAGTTGTGATTTGATTTGTCAGTATGAGATGTTTTTCTGGATAAAGGTTAAGGCACTCTGTTTACTATGATACGATCCATGAGAATGCTGTAGTGCAATGGGGAGTAGACAAGCCGATTTTTCTTTTCTTTTTTTTCTGTGACTTTTTCTTTCATTTTAAAAGAAATAATATATCGCAACGAGACAAAATAGAAGGATGGAAAGATGGACATACGGTGTATAAACCAGAGCTTGAAAAAGGGCATTAGCTTGAAACCAGTTGCAGTTGTGCTTCAATGTGAGAGTTTGGTGTCGCTTTGCATAATGTTCTATATTACTGAGAAGTATTAGTTTAATCTGTCACTCCTAATTGTATGTTAACCTTTGGCTATCCGTGGAATGGTCCTTCTATATGTTAGGCTAGTCATTTTATAGAGCTGTAAAGTTAACCTTGATAATAACATTGCATTTTATATCTCTGAGGAAAAAGTAATAATCATTTGCCGTATCTCTGGACAAGGGAGACACCACTATGGAAGAATAGCGTAATGCATAGTTTCATTTTAGTTGATTTTTTGAAAATACATAGGCAGAAAATTACAAATCAATTTGATATAAGAAGGATTAAAAGCCTCTAATCAAAAAGAAATAAAAAAAAACTGTAAATACAACCACCCAAAAAACAATACTTATAACTTATAATATTAGAGAAATAAAAGAGTACATTTTTTTTCCAGAGGAGAGATGTGATGATTTAAAAAAAATCTTTGAAGAAAATCTTTATCTTCCTCCAAAGTTTTCAACGACTGTCTTTCTTTTTCTGCAAAAAACAAAATATTGAAAAATACTTTCAAAATTATACTTTGGTAAATAGAAATGTAACTAGTATTAAGCTACTTTTTTATTATGCTTCAGGAATAGTTCTCTAAAATTTTCAATAGTATCCAGTTAGCAGGTGATAGAGGTTGAATGACATACAACATACATGTAACAGAATTATTTTGAAATTTTAAAATTACAAGCTCTAAAATCTATTTAGAATTTCTGAGCCTAGCATATACTACAGAGTTTACATTTCCCTGAAGTATTGGCCAAAATGTAGATATTTTTAGCTAGATGTGTCTACAGGACAGTAAGTGACTGGAAATCTTGCTAATGGTACACTGATGGTAAAAAAAAAAATCTAATGGATATTTTGACTCTATATAAAAAACAAAACAAAAACAAACAAAAAACATTTGGTTTGGCTTTAATGTTTTCTTATGTTTTTTTAAGAGTAGAATGGCCTTATTTTTTTCACTGAAAAGTATAAAAGTAAAATGAAAAGCAAGCAACAGCACACAAGTATGGATTAAACACACACACACTAAAATAAAATAAAAAAAAAAAAATTCCCCAAATAATAAAAAATACTAAAAAGTAGACCTTTCTTTTTTTTTTATTTTCAAGCAAATTCACTAAAGCAACTTAATAAGTTAAATATAAAATTCATGCTTCACCAAAATTTTGCTGATGCTGACATTTTTTCAGTAAAACAATTCTGTTGATATTACTATGCTTATCCTTACTGGAAACTACAGGCTTATTTTTTTGAAAACACATCATACAAAAAACACAAGCTCTATGTACAGTGTCAAGCATGTCTTAAAATGTACATAAACTCAAATGTTAACGTTGTGTCAATAATATTTTTTCCTTGTAAGTGTAGGCATACATTTTCTTTTACTGGTGTGCTTGAATGTTCAAAAAACACCTGATGACCCTACCAGTTTCTGCTCTCTGTGACCTCTTTATAGCGTAACATCATCTTCTAAGAGTAGTATGGTGGTCACATTCCTGTGTGAACTACAGGTGCTTGTGCACTCAACCAGTCCACTACAATCAATGGCAGGATCAACAGGTAATAAAACTGTGTTACGGAGGGCTCAGGAAAGCAAAAAGAATTGTGCAAATTCTAGTGACCAACTATATCATACATGCCATTTTTTATTTTGAGCATAATTTTACTTAAAGTGCAGAATTTTAAATAGACATATGTAATTCTAAATGGAAATCCTTTAAAAGAGTTAAATATGGCAAATAAACAGCATATTCTTCATATTGTAAAATTATATTGTATATTAAATTAAAAGACTTGTGTGGGTTTAAAATCAATCAAATAATTTGAGTCAACAGCTATGCAAACTAAAATAAAAGTATATACTTTTTATTGATACGCAAAAAGAAGATAGTCCAGTCTGTAAATTTCTTCAGGTTGAAGTCCAAAACCCACATTTCTATACTAGTTTTTGTTTTTTAAATTAAGACTGTACAAAATACCTATCTGAAAAGTAACCATTTGATGTAAATCTGTGACAATATATGTATGATGGCATTATACTCTAGTGTGCTGGATTTTAGATATTTAATAAGGTCCAATAAGACAAGGAATAGAGCATCCTTTTTAATTATTTTAAAAAGATGTAAAATAAATATAAGCATAACAATATGGTCAGAAAGGTGGGAGAAACATAAGGCATTAGTGTAAAAAAAGAAAATATGATAAGATTTAGCCAATCACAATTAGCATCTTATCTCTTGGGTTGCATTAAACTTATGTATGTATAAATATTATTGGTTGGTAATGGTTTCTTCTTTGTTCATTGCTTTTTTTTGTTACTTTTAAATGGAACTATAATAACTTATATCAATAAAAATATCTTCAACGCCAGAATGCAGTGCAGGAAAGCACTTTTTCTGCACTGTATGGGCATACACTGCCCTTGCTAGATGTCCATGGGTGCTATTAATTGTTAATAGCACCCCAAAAGCATCTAGCAAACACGGCATGTTTTCGGACTCCAAACTGCATAGTACCACAGTACCATATGGTTTGGTGCAGCGAGATTTGTAAAAGTAGCGCCTGCACTACTTTTTGCTCATCCCTATCCATTTGGCAACTGACTGAAATGAATGGGCTGGCAAAACCAGAATGTGCATAAACGCCCAAAAATGCTCACATTTGAACACATGAGTTCTACTGGGTATCAGACCTTGAAGGACAAATGAATATTTATCAGTAAAAGCCGCAAGGCAAAGATGATGGCAGGAGAGGGATCCAAAAATAGGGCACTAGCAAGGGTGGACTAGTGTAAATTTTTACCAAAAGTGCACTTGGGATGGGTTTGTCCAGCTCCCAGGGTGAGGATCCCGAATTGCCCCCCCTTCCCAGCTGCCGATGCATGAAGTAGAATGAGCAAGAGCAGAATGATGGCAGGAGAGGGATCTAACAATAGGGCACTAGCAAGGGTGGACTAGTGTAATTCTTTACCAAAAGTGCACTTTGGATGGGTTTGTACAGCTTCCAGGGTGACGATGCCAAATTGCCCCCCTTCCCAGCTGCTGATGCATGCAGTAGAATGGGCGTACCAAGCTGTGCCCATTATCTGTTCCCTTGTTCCAGCTGCCCATAATTGTATGAGCTGCACTGTGCTCGTGTGGCCCATCTCTTGCTTTTTAACAGCTGAGAGATGATTGCACATACATTTTTTATGTAGGGTATAGGTGGCTGGGCAGAGAGTGGGCATGTTGGACTGTGGTATGATGGCAGTAGCTGTCAGAGCAGACATGAACCTGCATCCTACTGGTTTCCAACCACTGATCTGGAGTGTGGGTGAGGTCAGGGGTTCATGGCTGGATGCGTGCTGCTCCCCCTTGCCTCTACGTCAGTGCTTTGTCCATGGCCGCTGCCCCTCCTGCCCACCCATTGTCCCGGCCTTAGCTTTTTGATATAAAAAACATGAAGTGTCAGTATGAATATCCGCAAACAATCACTCTTGTTAAAAATACACCATATTTAAACTCTTCAAAATTATCAAGTTTTTTTTGAAAATTAAATTTTTGAAGTGCCATGAAAAATATTTAACCTAACAGTTTTATCAGGGTCACAATTACAGCTAAGCTGAGAGAAAACACAGAGTAATGTGTTGAGCATCCATTACAAACACATTTTGTGGTAGCAACTATTTCACTAGTGGTTGTATGAATGGCAGTGGGCGTGAAAGTAATACGGGTCGTATAATGAGTGAAACTGGAGTTATTTGGTGTAGGGTTGGCAATGTCTGTGGTGAAATGGCTATTGGATACATCATTTGTGTGCCTGCCAACTTCTGTACTCCTAGTGATTAAATCAGTGCTGACATGCTGACTGGCCTCATGAGGGCTACTTGTCAGTAACGTTGGCTTAGTAGTTGCCCCATGGCTGGTGCTGGTTGCTAGGGAGGACTTAGTGCTTTCTGTTTTCAGTGTCACATGAGGGGTGCGGTTTTCTACTTGACTGCTAGTATGTATGGAAGATGTAATGGTAGTGGAGGTAGCACTGACAGTGGCATTGTCACATGTGATATTTATCTTGATCGCCCCCAGAGTGCTGGTCGATGTGGTCCCATTGTAGTTTGTGCAAAGGTTTTGCGTGGCACATCCTGCCATGGCCAGGAGGGGTTTTGAAGGCACTGCAGAAAGGAACACAAAATTAGAAAATTATTGTTTTCAAGCAAACCTTTTTCTTTTTTAAATATTAAGTAGTGTTTTTTTCATAACCACGTTATTAATTCTATGAGCATAAAATCACTTCTTGAAAAATGCCAGCCCAGGCTTGTGACTATCTACGCATCTATCTCACTTGTTCTCAAAAAGTGAGACATGTATCCTCAGTTAATGTGGTACATGAATCATCAGTTAAAGTGGTACATGTATTGTCAGTAAGGGCTCGTTCACACTTGACTGTTTTACCAACACTTGCCAAACGCCCCTATAGTGTTTGGTAAGCGTTAGTCCGGCGTTTGCAGAGCCCCACAAACGCCTATAATGAAGTTTAAATGGTGTTACCGCTGCGCAAACGTCCCGCAACTGCGTCGCAACCATGCCGCAAACGCCGGCCGGGCGTTTGCAGAGTGGCACCATAGACTAGAATAGGAGGCTTCAACGCCTCCTGACTCGACGCTCCCGTTAGAACAGCACCATGTGCTGCAATGTGCAGAATTGTCCAAGGCATTTGGGAAGCGGTAAAAACAGTACACCCCAAAAAATTACAAATGTAAATAACTATACCACACATTTGACAAAGTTGAAAAATGAATGAGGTACATAGTACCTCTGATTACCTTTTTTAAAGGGTTCTGGTCACTTATTTTAAAGGGGGCTCCCAGATTCCTTCGCAGATCCCTTTTTTCACTAGCTAGGGTTGTGGGAAAGAGACCATTATCTCATTGGCAAGATACCCATGTTGGTCTGGTATTGAAAAGGTGAGGGGAAGCACATGCTTGCTGCACCCCCCCCCTCCTTTTCCTGTATAAAGTCTTGTATGAAAGTTGCTTTTTTTCTTACTTTCTTGCTCCCCCTAAAATTCAAACCAGATCTCCATTAAGGATAACAGCCTGGTGAGTATTCTTAGGGGGGACCCCAGGCTGTTTTTTGCTTTTGTGGTGGTCCTTATTTAAAAAAATCTGCTCCCTGCAGAACAGTATTGAAAAAAAGAAATGTTTGCATCTTTCTATATCCTTTGTTTAACTTTGGGGGTCCCCAGGGTGTCGGAGAAATTTTATTAACAGCAAATTGTTTTGTTTCTTAGGTAAATTTCATTTTTGCTGTAGTACATTCTACAGATGCCCTACTTTCCCCAAGCATTTTTAATGTTTCACTCCATGCCTTATTAAAATAGCTGCGCTGCGTCGATTGCTTTTTTTTTTACATTTTGGTTTTTCATAGGTATTTGTCTATTCTGGAAGTGCCCTGCTCCCCATGCCCTTTGTTCAACAATCCCTTGTCTCTTAGCTTTGAGAAGAAAAGAATTGACTTCAGTGGGGTTCATGCTCGCTGAACTAATGCTTGAACTGAATCCAATGAGATTCGCCCATCACTACCGCAAATAAATTTAGAATTACCTGAATCTGAACTCATTGAGTATGTGGTACATCGGGTCTCATCTCCTGTGCATGTGATTTTACTGTCTGGCACACAAGTTGCAGAGGATAATTGGAAGCATGAAGGACACTCCAGTCCATTTTGCAGTGTACTAGTTGTCGCTAAAAGGATAAAAATAAAAGAAACAGATGAAATAAAGAGACAAATCACTGTACAGTATGATTAACCTCCCTAGCGGTATGATTATTTCAGATTTTTGGTGCTGAAAGCGGTACCATTATTTTGCATGGAAATATGTATTTTTTTGAAACACGAAATCATAAATTATAATTTAATAAATAATCATAAAAAATAATAATATAATAATAATAATACATTTAATTCAATAATATAATCAAACCAAAAACACTGAAAGTTGAAATAGAGCGCCAAGTTCGCACATTGCTGAGCAAAGTCGCAAAATCGTTTTCAGTGTCTGATGACGAAATTCCCCACGAATCATTATCACTCAATTCTGCAAGTGGTTCTGATTTACTATCGCTGTTCTCTAGCTGATCTCAACCCGCTTTTGACCTAAAGGGACACTTTTTGGACGCCATGGACTTTTCTCAGTTTCCAGGCAGAAAGAACAGAAAAAATGCAGGCAGGGCACAGGACAAAGTACTAGGGACAAAATGCATGTGAAATGGGTTTAAACAGCAATGTTTTACTATGTAAAATTTGTTTGGAAAAAAATGACATTTTTTAAAATTTTCAAATTTCCCGCTGCCGACGGCGCCTGTACGTCCCGACGTCACAGGGACCGGAACACAGAAGCCGGATGCCTGCATCGGCCGGAGGAGATGGCCGGGGACACTGCAGGGGACACATCGCGGGAGCGCAGGACAAGGTAAGCTCTGCAGGGAATCCCTATGCAGCGCCGCATGGTAAGCCCGAGTGTAGCTCGGGGTTACTGCTTTTGGCACTGACATTTTACCCCGAGCTACACTCGGGAATACCGCTAGGGAGGTTAAAGCAATATTACTCCCAAAACAAAAATGGATTGTACTGCAGCTATCAATTCTTAAATGTGATGGCTGCATTAGTTTTATATTTGTAGGATTTTTTCCTCTATTTTCACCTGGTGATCCTGCTAGTAACACCCTTCCTTTCATAAGGTGTCTCCACTCTAGATGATGGAGCAACAGAGCCGCCCTTGGACAGCAACATTGTCAATCCAGTGAGATGGTAGTGTTAGATCCACTAGCAAATTTAGATGGACTTAGCCCTGGTTCACATTTGTGCGGGTGGTGCAGCTGCGGATCCACACGGAAATCCGTGCAGCCGCACCAACCACACAGAGGAATGCAGGCGAGGTTCCCGTGCGGGCTGCGTTTTCAGAAGAAGTGCAGAGACTTCTTCTTTACATGTCATGGGGCATGGGAGTCCATTCAAATGAATGGGCTCTCGTGCCCACGCAAAACCCGCACAGTTGCATATATGTGAACCAGGGGTTAAAGAGGAGCTTTAAGCAGTTCAGCAAAAATTAAAAGTCTTCAACTGAACAAACTGGAGCTGCTGACTTTTACTAAAGAGACACTCACCTGTTTAAGGACCAGCACTGTCCTCACACAAGCCCATTCTTTAGGTCCCCACCGCCATCATGTTAACTGTGGGCAGCTGGCTGTGATTCCTTCAGACTTTACAGCCGGCTGCCCACTGCACATGCACAAGCTACTCTGCATTTTCTGAATGGTCTTGCATTCTTCTGGGCCCTGTGATGTGTCCCAGAAGGTTGAGGGCAGGGAGGGAGGGAGGAGAACTTCTGGTAGATCCTCCCCCGAAGTGGGAGTGGGATACCTGCCAAAATCAGATACCCACTCCACCCCCCCCCCAAAAAAAATGATTCCAAATGTGACTGAGGAGGGGGACAGGAAGAGGAAGAACAAAACTTCTCCTTTTGGGTGAAGTTCCACTTTAACCAACAAATTAAAACTGAACGCCAGCTAACACTTTTTAAACTAGTACAGCAACAGTTTCCTTTAATTTGTGGGCTAAACCTACATCAAGGAAGATTGTAAGCACAATGGGCAATGGTAAATGGATTTTTCCAACCCTCTAACTGCCACTTTTGCTGCGCAGCTTGGTTTGTTAAAGAAAGTTGAAAAGTAACAGACTTGTTGGCTGGATCACCAGGTGAAAATAGAGGAAAAGAGCCTAGAAAAGAAAACAAATGCAGCCAACACCTATAAGAATGAATAAGCTGCAATATACTATTTTTTTGCTTTTGAGTTTATTACTACTTTAATTGTTGGGTTTAGACCCTTAGCTGCTCCTTTTAGCAATCATTTTTGTATGCTGTTATGAAGTAGTATTTCCCTTGCCTTAAAAGCATGTTGTGTAGCAAAACACATACAGTAGAATAATATCAGCAACATATGAAATAATTTTGACTTCCTCTATTTGTAGAGCTATTTGTGACTTAGGGGAAGCATGGTACCCAGAGGAGAGGCTTGCATAAATCCAAACTTCCATTTGGGAAGTGCTTATATCTTCTCTCCTCCTCCATGGTCACTGGCTGGACTACATGTCCCACAATTGGGTGTACACTTCTAGAAATGCCCGTAGCGAATAGGGAAGAATGGAAATAGCGCAGGGCATACATGACTAGGCCCAGAGTGGTGTAGGGAACGAAAAGGGTTAAATTTAGCTCCAGGGGGTGGGGAATTGGTTGGGGAATTACCGGATTGGCAGATGTGGAGTATAGGAGGGGTCTTTGGCACCTTAGGGTGGGGGTTCTGCGGAAGGGGCGTCAGTGGAGCTGGACGTGGCAAGGACCAGAGCTTCCCTCCCGCCCTCCCTGTTTGGTTGGGTATAGGGTCTCGTCCAGGGGAAGGTGAGCAAGAAAAAAAAAAAAGACACCAGTTGGAGAGGTGGGGTTTTTCTGTTGGTTCGTGGGCAGTTGTTGGTCTTTGGAGGCGGTTCTCATCTTGGAAGGAAAAACAATGGTGTGGGACCCCATCCGTGGTATGGGGGGCCCGGTGGATATTCCCAGTTGACCAAGGTTTAACTGGAAGGTGGTGGTGCTGCACTGCGGACGGTATGGTTGTCTCCGAGCTGGTTGGTTGCGGCTGGAGGCCTAGTGTATAGGGTTGTCCGCAGGTGCATTTTGGATCGTTTGTGGGTGCCTTTGAAGACCAACAACAATTCTTTGGTTTCCGTTAAGGAACGGTTGATGTATGTTAAAATGTGAAGTTGTTAATAAAAGGCCATGTTGGCCATTTACTCCAAATTGGTGTCATGTTTTTTGTAAAGTTTATTTGGTTAAGGGGGGTGTGGAGTGGTATGGTTAGGTAATGGTGAAGTAGGAGTGGACAAGCCTATCTATGGTGCATTAGTCATGCACATTTGAACAACTCACAGACTGTTGTCAATTCTAAGCAGGTGGGCAAAGAATGGGCGGGTTACATGCTCTCCTCATTTCCAACCTGTTTGTGCTGTCTACGTGTGTTGGTACAGAGCGGCTGGATGTAGATGTGTACTGCAAAGGTAGAGAGTTTGCATGATGCTGTGTCTACCTAGAGACACCGCTAGTGATAGGAGCCACCACAGCAAATGAGGTTTAACTAAGTAATATAAGCAACTGTTCCTTTGCTAAAAGGGCAAGGCTGATATCAACAAGCACTACAGAACCAGATGCAATGGAGTTGATTTACGAAAGATTGGTCACTTTGCAAGGAATGTGCATTTTGCAAGGGGATTTTCCAGTCTTGTTCAAGGAAAATTGAAAAAAAAGAGGCCTTTATACTTGCACATGATTGGATAATATAAGTCAGTAGGACTTCACCACATTCACTGAGTTCTGTGGATAATTCCTTTGCAAAGTGCAACTTCTCTTACATGGTGAGCAGTCTATTTGCCTTTAGCAAATCCCCTTATGCTATACTATTTAGATGGGCTTAATACCACTTCAATGGATACTTGCCTGTGGGTTCGGTAGTAGAACAGTTATCTGTAGTGCAGCAGCCGGTGTTGCTATTGATTGTCATGAACTGGTTACTCAGAGTCTTTGGCTGGTTGCAATCCGATTGTTGTCCACATCCTCTCACCAATGAATAGGTTGTTGAAGAAAGCAATTCAACTAAAATAGTAGTTATAAAACACAAAGGGATAAGTAAAGTAAATTATTGTACTCTTTTCCATCATCATCACCATTCATCATCATACGTCCTCATCATTCATCATCATCATCATCATCATCATCATCATCATCATCATCATCATCATCATCATCATCCTGTTATCACCATGCATCATAATCTGTCATCACTATTCACCATCTTCTGTAATCACCATTCATCATCATCTCCCATCAACATTCATCATCATCTACTATCACCATCAATCATCATCTGTCATAATCATTCCTTATCTGTAATCACTGTTAATCATCATATGCCATCACCATTCATCATCACCCGTCATCACCATTCATATTCATCATCATCTGTCATCAGCTGATCGATGAATGTAACTATGTAAGTTGGACCATGTTTTATATAGAGGTTTTTGCCATATTCTGGATCAACTGTAGGTAGAGGGTTCTGTTTATAGAGGCTTTCTGTTTATTTATTCCATTTATTTATTTTTTTCTATTGGTTGAATTAGATGGACTTTTTTCAATTCAACTTTCAGTTCAGTTTTGGGCACCAATTCACAAAAAGAACATTGGGGAACTGGAGAAAGTACAGAGAAGAGCAACCAAACTGATATGAGGCATGGAGGAGCTCAGCTATGAGGAAAGATTAGAGGAACTGAATGTATTCTCTCTTGAGAAGAGGAGATTAAGGGGGGTATGATCTCCATGTATAATACATAAGGGGGGATATGATCTCCATGTATAATACATAAGGGGGGATATGATCAACATGTATAATACATAAGGGGGGATATGATCTCCATGTATAATACATAAGGGGGGATACGATCTCCATGTATAATACATAAGGGGGATATGATCAACATGTATAATACATAAGGGGGGATATGATCTCCATGTATAATACATAAGGGGGGATATGATCTCCATGTATAATACATAAGGGGGGATATGATCTCCATGTATAATACATAAGGGGGATATGATCTCCATGTATAATACATAAAGGGGGATACGATCTCCATGTATAATACATAAGGGGGGGATATGATCTCCATGTATAATACATAAGGGGGGATATGATCTCCATGTATAATACATAAGGGGGGATACGATCTCCATGTATAATACATAAGGGGGATACGATCTCCATGTATAATACATAAGGGGGATATGATCTCCATGTATAATACATAAGGGGGGATATGATCTCCATGTATAATACATAAGGGGGATATGATCTCCATGTATAATACATAAGGGGGGGATATGATCAACATGTATAATACATAAGGGGGGATATGATCAACATTTATAAATACATCAGTGGTTCATATAGTGAACACGGTGTAGAGTTATTCACCCTGAGGTCATCACAGAGGACAAGGGGGCACTCTTTACGTCTGGAGGAAAAAAAATGTAATCTCCAAACACGGAAAGGTTTCTTCACAGTAAGAGCTGTGAAAATGTGGAATAGACTCCCTCAAGAGTTGGTTCTGGCCAGCTCAGTGGATTGTTTCAAAAAAGTCCTGGATTCTTTCTTAGATACACAGAATATAACTGGATACTAACATTTCTAGGTAAAGTTGATCCAGGGAATATCTGATTGCCTCTCGGGGGATCAGGAAGGGATGTTTTTTCCAGCAGGAGCAAATTGGATCATGCTTTGCTGGGTTTTTTTGCCGTCCTCTGGATCAGTTGTGGGTATAGGATTATAACTTTTTTTTTTTATTAATTGTTGAACTTGATGGGCATTTGTCTTTTTTCAGCCAGACTAACTATGTAACTATGTAACTGTGTGGGTTATTTATTAAAACTGGAGAATGCAAAATCTGGCACAATACTGGATAGAAACCAATCAGCTTCCAGGTTTTATTGCCAAAGCTTAATTGGACAAGCTGAAGATAGAGGCTTATTGATATTGTTTATGCTTTATTTGTAGGAACATAAGTGGTGTGAGCAGCAATACTAACATTAGTTATACACAGGGGATAAGGGGAAGGTGGGAGGTGGAGAGAAAATAGCTCTCCCAATCCTTATGTAACGGTTTTACTGGTACCACACCCCAAATGAAATAATTGAAACAAACACCCTAACCTCAAAAGCTAATGGTGCTTTAACCACTTGCCCTCCTGAGGATTTACCCCCCTTAAGGACCAGGCCTATTTTTGCTACTCAGTGCTGCACTAATTCAACTGATAATTGCGCAGTCATGCAACGCTGCACCCAAACAAAATTTACGTCCTTTTTTTTCACACAAATAGAGCTTTCTTTCAGTGGTATTTGATCACCTGTGCGCTTTTTATTTTTCACGCAATAAACAAAAAAAGACCAAAAATTTTGAAGAGAAACAATATTTTTTACTTTTAGCTATAAAAAATATATAGTAAACTCAAAGTTGGTTATAAATTTAGGCCAAAATGTATTCTGCTACATGTTTTTGGTAAAAAATCCCAATAAGTGTATATTGATTGCTTTGTGTGAATGTTATAGCATCTACAAACTATGGTACAGATACTGCAATTTATGCCATTTTTTTGCTATACAGCGCTGCGCTAGTTTAACGGACAATTGCGCGGTCATGCAATACGGTACATAAATGAAATTAAATATATGAAATTTATGTCCTTTTTTTTACACAAATAGAGCTTTCTTTCAGTGGTATTTGATCACCTGTGCACTTTTTATTTTTTGCGCTATAAAAAAAAAAAGGCTGACAATTTTGAGAAAAAAAAACAATATTTTGTACTTTTTACTATAAAACATGTCCAGTAAAAAAAAATTTAAATTTTGGCCAAAATGCATTCTGCAACATGTCTTTGCTAAAACAAAACCCAATACGTGTAAATTAATTGGTTTACTTGAAAGTTATAGTGTTTACAAATGGCGGGAAAGATACTCTAATTTTTAAATTTTTTTATACTAATAATGGCGGCGATCAGTGACTTATGGCGGCAATCAGCGACTTATGGCAGGACTGCGGGACTGCGGCGGACATTCTGACACTGGGGGGGAACTGACTTAGGGTCACTGACATCCCCAGTGACACCAATACAGTGATCAGTGCAAAAAACCACTGACACTGTACTAATGGCACTAGGCAGGAAGGGATTAACTTTTTTTTGCACTGAAAGGGTTAACTGTGTGAGGGGAGTGTTTTACTAGGGGGTGGGGGTGTGTACTGTAGGGAGACACGCTGCTGATCAGGACAGAGAAACTCTTTTCTCCTGGTCAGCTTGTCAGGAACTGTCAGGGAACTGAAAGAAAGCAGCCCTGCTCTCTGTCACTGATTACCGATAATCGCCGGGACACAGCTGATAATAACCGGCTGTGACCCGGCGACTGACACCCGCGGCTGAGATCGGCGGTGAAGGTAGGGCGGCGGTGCGCCTTGCGCATGCCCCCTACCTGTTTTGAAACAGCACGTTTTAAAACGTGCTTTTGCCCAGCCGTGCCGCCCTGCCACCGTTTTTATACAGTGGCTGGGCGGCTAGTGGTTAAAAGGTACCATACCCTACCAGTACAAATGAGGTGAAAACAGTAGATAAAAATATATTCTATCTGTACAGTTGAGTCTACCTAGCTCTAAGTTAGTGGCTGTAGTTCGCCATTGCCGATGCCCGTGACGTCCTTTACATCGTGGGCAGCGGCCGTCACCTACTATAACCACTCCTTGTTAATTTTAATCATATGCCCTTTTGTGTCTATGTCTGACTATATGCCTTTTGTATCTATGTCTGACTAAACTTTTTTTATCTACTGGACACGTTCTTATGACCAAGATTTTAAGTGGACTCATACCTGTTTTATTATCACTACCTATAGCGCTGCACTATTTTTATGTTTTTTTATCTACTGTTTTCATGTTTTCACTTCATTTGTACTGGTACAGTATGGTACCTTTAAAGCCCCATTCGTTTTTTAGGTTAGGGTTTTTGTTTCATTTAGTTATACACATGTAAGCCCTAAAGAATAGGGATATTCTTTGGGATTTTACACTTTGATTTTGCACAAATATATATCATTTCACAAAGTTCTTTTAGAGTGATTGCTCTGAGGTTTTCTCTTATCCTACCATGCACAGCTGCAGTAGATTGTGAGTGCACCGGTTTTAGTGGATCTACCCCTATGTAACCGGAAACTACAACTGTTCTGCTCTCCCTGGCAACTATATAACAAGTTATGTATATGGAGGTGAGGGACTGAGGAGTTGGGGCAGCACAGACAGTGACTAGAAACTCTGGGAAGAGGAGAGGGCTATGGCGTTCAATGAGAGAGTTCTGCACTAGGGAATTGAGTCTTTCTGGAGTAGTCCAAGTTTCTAGCAAGTTCAAGGGCATGTTGTAAGTGAATTAAAAATAATTTATGGAAAGGAAATCCCAGAAAGAAAGCATTTAAAATACTTGACTTTTCAATGCTCTTATCTACAATTTGTTAACTTGTTGACCACTTCCCATCCAGCCCATGTACATAAACGGCTGGATGGGAGCAGTACTGCAGCGGGTTGCCATTTATAAATGGCACCCCATTCACTGCTTGTGAATGATCTGGTGCCCACTGTGTTCGGAGGATCACTATACTAGACCTCTGTGTGAGGTCCCAATTCATGTGATCCCTGATTGGCCAATCAGAGATCACATGAATAGTAGTAAACAAGATGTCACTTCCTGACATCATTGCTTACTACTAGTGAAATCTGTGAATGATCACAGAGGTCACATGGTACAAGGCTAATCACAACAGCCTTGTACCAGGTGGCCAATCACAGCTCTCACAGTATTTCTCAATGGCTGCAGGAATGAAGCCGGAGAGAAGGAGAAATGATTGCTTTTACAGCCTCAGTGTAAAAAAAAGAAAAAAAATCTTCATCACCCCTCACAAGTAGTACAGTGTCACTATGGTGACACTGTACTGCTAGGGTGATGGAATGTTAAAAAAAACATAAGTACTAATATAAATAAATAAAATAAAAATGTAAAAATAAAATTAGAAAAATTATAATTTTTGGTTATAAACTAATTTGGGTTATTTTTTTTTTACTAAATAGATAGCTGAATACATTTTGACCAAGATTTATGAAGAAAGATTATTCATTTGCAAAATTTTATAAGAATATAATATATTTTATAAGAAAAACACTTTTTTTCAAAATGTTTGGACATTTCTATAGCAAAAAAATAAAAATCCAAGTGGTGAATAAATACCACCAAAATAAAGTTTTATCTGTCTCAAAAAAATGCTAAAAAATTCATATGGGTACAGTGTTGCATGACCGCGCAATTTGTCATTCAAAGTGTGATAGCACTTAAAGGGGGTGAAAATGTCCGGACTTGAAGTGGTCAAGTGTTTATAACACGGATGACATGGCTTTGATAGATAGAATGAGAGGCTAAAACAATGACAAATGATTCAATTTATCACTGATTGGATGGACAGTTCATCACCCAGTGAATAAAAGATGGTGAATCACCAAAGTGAGTTTCAACAAGATTCACCAATCAGTTTTTGCAAGCATATTTTTGCAACCATACACTCTATGCTCTATTTGAAGAAAAAAAAATAGTGCAAAATCAAATGCTGGTAAATTCAATGCCTTTTTTATAAGTGAAATAACAAAAGTAGGACATAGTGAACATACTTTTGGTTGCGGTGTAGATAGTTGTGCAAACCGCATTGGTGCCGCTGCATTTAACTGAGGATCCTGTACATAGAGCCTGGGACGAAGAAGTGCAACTGATACAGGAAGAGAGAGCATAACCTGAAAAAACAAACAAAAAAAATTAACCCACTATCAAGCACATATTTCAATCATACCATATTAATAAATGTTTCAACTTTTATAAATGCTGAATATCATATAGTAAACCCAATCTATCTACAGTATCTATCTATCTATCTATCTATCTATCTATCTATCTATCTATCTATCTACAGTATCTATCTATATCTATCTATCTATCTATCTATCTATCTACAGTATCTATCTATATCTATCTATCTATCTATCTATCTATCTATCTATCTATCTATCTATCTATCCACACATTGACAATGCTGTCCAAAGGTGACTGTGTTGCCCCTCCATCCAAAGTGGAGCCTTTATTAGACAAGAAGTGTGTTACTGGCAATAAAGTACAAAAAAGCCTAATAAGAGAAAAACATGTAAGGATTGGTAACCACCAAAATATATTACTTTTTTTTATTGATTAAACTCATGTTCAGGATACAGACCTAAAAAAAACCACTTACTAACCCATTTTCCAAAACAAAATGAGGCAAGTGCCCTGGCCCAAGAGGGCTCACAGCAGGGCACTAGAAGACCTTTGCAAAATATTTTCACTTTTTCTCAGCATTCAATGCCTTAAACCTAAAGTACCCTCAATCTTATCCACCTTGAGACCAAGCCTTTTCTGGCACTTTTTGTTCACATGTAAAAATCAGAATTTTTTGCTCGAAAATGTCTTAGACCCCCAAACATTATATCTTTTTTTAAAGCAGGGGTCCTACAGAATGAATTGGTTGATGTTGCAATTTTTTATGCCAGGAAAGCAGCAGGGTTTCAAATAGCACATTCTGTATGACGCTTCCCACTGTTCATCCTTCTTTAGTTGTTAGATATTTGCCTTTTAACCACTTGGTAACCACGCTATAGCTGAATGATGGCTACAGAGCAGTTACCCAGTTCTGGGAGGGCATCATATGATGTAGTCCCAGAACACGCCCTCCAGCGCACCCCCGAGGGCACGCACCCGGCGATCTCCATGATCTCTGTGTCCTATGAACACAGCTGATCACGTGATGCTGTAAAAGGCCAATCACAAGGGCCTTTTACCACCTGATCAGCTGTGTTCAATGACACAGCAGATCACCGGGTAAATACAGTTGCCGGTTATCAGCTGCACTTTCCTCACGCTGTCACATTGTGAGGAAAGTATTGCCAATAACCGGCAATTGTCAAAGAACGGATCGGCACTGGTCATCAGTGCCACCCACCTGTGCCCATCAGTGCCACCCACCTATGCCCATCAGTGCCAGCCACCTGTGCCATCCATCTGTGCCCAGCAGTGCCACCCATCTCTGCTCAGCACTGCCACCCACCAATGCCCAGCAGTATCACCCCATCAGTGCCACCCATCAGTGTTGCCCAGCAGTGCTGCCAGTCAGTGCCCAGCAGTGTCATCTGTCAGTGCTGCCCATCAGTGCCACATATCAGTGCAGCAGCATCAGTGCCGCCTATTAGTGCTGCCTATCAGTGCCCATCAGTGCTGCCTATCCATGCCACCTCATCAGTGCCCATCAGTGCTGCCTATCAGTGCTGCCTATCAGTGCCCATCAGTGCAGATTCATCAACACACATCAGCGAAAGAGAAAAATTACCTGTTTGCAAAACTTTATAATAGAAACAAAGAAAAACTTTTTTTTTAATTTTTTGCTCTTTTTTTGTTTATAGCGCAAAAAATAAAACACCCAGTGGTGATTAAATACCACCAAAAGAAAGCTCTATTTGTGTGAAAAAACTGATAAAAATGTCATATGGGTACAGTGTTGCATGACCGTGCAAAAGAAAGCTCTATTTGTGTGAAAAAAATTATAACAATTTCATATGGGTACAGTGTTGCATGACCGCACAATTGTCATTCATAGTGCAACAGCGCTGAAAGCTGAAAATTGGCCTGGGCAGGAAGGGGGTAATGGCCCCCTCATTGGTGGTTAGTGGTAGTAATAGTAACAGTATTTTCTGTTTTCTGATCACATGCTCCCATGCTGCTGCATCACTTCCCAATGACGCCAGGCCGGGACTATATTCGATCACAATACCTCACAGTATCTCCATTACTTCAGTGCCAGGTTCTGGAATACATAGGATCATTTGAGAGGGAACATCTATCCAGTGTGGGCAGAAATCAAAATCTCTCAAAGATTTTTAACCCTTCTCTACCGTAGCTCAAGGTAAAAAATTTGGGGCTTTGGACACCCTACCTCAAAAGGATTTACCCCCGTCCTGACGGGTAATTGTGTGTGATACGGTGCTGGGTTATTTTGACTGACAATTGCGCGGTCATGCAAATTTATGTCCTTTTTCCCACAAATGGAGCTTTCTTTCGGTGGTATTTGATCACTTAAACTTTTTTTATTTTGTGCGCTATATGGCGGTATATATATACTGGAATTTTTTTTATAATCAGCAACTTATAACGGGTCTGCAGTAGGCATTCTGACAATGGGGGGAACTGACTAACTGCCATTGACATCCCCAGTGACACTAATACAGTATTCGGTGCTAATAAAAAGCACTGACACTGTACTAATGACACTGGTCAAGAAGGGGTTAACATCTGGGGCGATCAAAGGGTTAAGTGTGTGTTAAGGAGTGCTTTAACTGTGTACTGTGTGTTGTTTTACTTCTGAGACATGCTGCCACAGTTTGGAGACCACTGGTCTAGGCCATTCGAGCAGAAGGGGGAACAGGTACCCGCTCCCCCCAAAAAATGTATTAAACAGTGATAAAGGAGGGGGAAGAGGTGGAAAAGTGGAACTTCCCCTTTTGGGTTCAGTTCTGCTTTAATGACGCTGCCAATGATCACCAATGTGGGGGTAATTCCTTGTACGCCAGCAGATTTGAAATGCTTTTTGTAATGGAGATCTTTAAAGCTGCTCATTTCTGCTCATTACATTTTGTTGCCACACCAGGGGCGGACTGACAACTCATGGGGCCCCCGGGCAATAGGGGATCATGGGGCCTCTGTGTCCTTGCCCAAACTCAAAAAAGCCTATGAAAAAGGTACCAGGAGCATCTCATGGGGCCCCCTACTGACCCCGGGCCCTCGGGCAATGCCCGAGTTGCCAAATGGTCAGTCCGCCCCTGGCCACAACCCTAACTAGAAAGGACAGGGACCCGATACTGCAGTATTACTCGTTTCCACTTCTCTTCCTTATCTCCACTCTATGACTGGATAACGAAAGGAAAAGCAACATACTGATGAGTACATCCCTCTGCCACTCTGCTCTCTTCTCCTATCAGCATGCTTCATGCTCCATACTGTATATATAAACTATATGAAGTTTTAATAAATACACAGTTGTATTCATTTGTGTTTTCTATATATGTCTGGAGATCAGCTTGAAGTAATTCTTTATACCTCTTCCATATCTTCTTTATTTTTGCAATTTTATATTCTTACTTTCCTGGACTCATTTCGGGGGGAAGTTTGGGCGCCTGTTGCTGGTTAGGAATCATTGGTTGTTCACCTGTAAAAGTTGCCAACTAGAGATGTGCATGACAGAAAAATTTGTTTTGTTTTGTTTAGGATTCGTTCATTAAGTTAATAATTTTATTTCATCATATTTGCAGATTTTAGAATGATTCATTTTCAGAATTTGTTTCATATTTTTTCATTCATTTTGTATATTCATTATTTTCAAATCAATAAAAAATTTAAAATTCAGATTCAGATTTCAAAATTTGACTTTCCAAATTTGAATTTCAGAAAACAGCTATATTCGTTCAATTCTATTCTATTCTATTTTTGTATTCTATTTTTTTTCAATCCTATTCTACTCTATTGTATTCTTTTCTATCCTATTCTACTCTATTCTATCCTTTTATTTTCTATTCTAGTCTATTCTTTTCTATTCTGTTCTTTTCTATGCTATTCTACTCTAATCTGTTCTATTTTTTCAATCCTATTCTACTCCATTCTGTTCTTTTATTTTCTATTTTAGTCTATTCTTTTCTGTGCTAGTCTATTTTAATCTATTCTATTCTGTTCTATTTTTTTCTATTCTATTTCTTTATTTTGTATTCTATTCGGTTTTATTTTATTCTATCATTTTATATTCTATTCTATAAAGCAGCTTAAGTAGCAATCATCAACTTTTTTCCACTTTTTTTACCTTAGGCTTGGTTCACACCTATGCCTTTTTTTATCCGTTTTTAATGCTTTTTGCATTGCGCTTTACCTTTTTACACATGTGTTTTACTGCATTTTAACTGCATTTTGTGCTTTGTTAAAGTGTAAACTTTTTTGTTGCTGAGCAGAAAAAAAATGCAAAATGCAGTAAAAATGCAGCCATAAAGCAACTACATGCGTTTCAGCAGCTTGTCCGTTGAACTCTATTGTAACAAAAATGCTCCTTTTTGCTTTTAAAAAAGTCCCTGACACTTTCCAAAAATACAGCAGTTCAAAATAGCATAGATGTGAATGTTTTCCATAGGAGACCATGTTAACCACTAGCCTACAGGGCACTTATACCCCCTTCCTGTCCAGGCCAATTTCCAGCTTTCAGCACTGTCACACTTTGAATGACTATTGCGCGGTCATGCAACACTGTACCCATATGAAATTTTTATAATTTTTTTGAGACAGATAGAGCTTTATATTGGTGGTATTTAATCACCTCTGGGATTTTTATTTTTTCTTAAACAAACCAAAAACCACTGAAAATTTTGAAAAAAAAAGTTTTATTCTTAGTTTTTGTTATACAATTTTGTAAATATGTGATTTTTCTCCTTCACTGATGTGCGCTAATGAGGCTGCACTGATGGGTACTGATAGGCTGCACTGATGGACACTGATAGGTGGCACTGATGGGCACTGATGAGGAGGCACTGGTAGGTTGCACTGATGGGCACTGACAGGCATCACTGATGGGCACTGAAAGGCAGCACTGATACATGACACTGATATATGGCACTGATAGGCGGTACTGATAGGCAGCACTGACTGGCACTGATAGACAGCACTGACTGGCACTGTTAGGCGGCACTGACTGGCACTGATAGTCGGCACTGACTGGCACTGATAGGTGGCACTCACTGGCACTGATAGTTGGCACTGACTGGCACTGATAGGTGGCACTGACTGGCACTAATGCGCACTGATAGGTGACACTGACTGGCACTGATAGGTGGCACTGATTGGCAGGACTGATAGGTGGCACTGACTGGCACTGATGGGTGACATTGAAAGGCAGCTCAGATGGGCACTGATATGTGGCATTGATGTGCACTGGTATGCACTGATATGTGGCATTGATGTGGCACTGATGGGCACTGGCACGTGGCACTGATGGGCACTGGCACGTGGCACTGATGAGCACTGACAGGTGGCACTTCTGGGGCCACACTGATCATCAGGGCACACTGATCATCAGTGCCCTGATGATCAGTGTACATGTCCCCTCCGCGGAAAGCCGATAACGGGCTCTCCTCTACTCTCGAGCTGTAAGCGTGACAGCTCGAGAGGAGAGAAATGCCGATAACCGACATTTCCGTGTTTACATGTGATCACCTGTCATTGGACACAGCTGATCACATGACCGCGCCGACATCTTCGGCTCTTTCCGTGATCCGCTGTGTCCAAGGGACACACCGCACCGGCGATTGCCGCGCTACGCGCTCCCTGAGCCGCGCATGCGCAGTGAGAATGGTAGGACGTCATATGACGTCCTATCAGAATGAGAGAACTGTACTATAGGGCGGGCGGAAGGTGGTTAAATAGACTGTAGTGTATTTCTGCAAAAAGCACTAAAAAGCGCATCGGTGTGAACCAAGGGTAACTGTATTTATTGCCATATGTTTCCAATTCAAATATGAATTCCTTTTCAAATTCATTTTCAAATATGAATTCAAATTCATTTTTTAATTCAAATTCATTTTTTAATTCAAATTCATTTTAAAATTTCGGATAATTCATTTTATTATCATTTATTTTGGATTTGTTAATATTTGTTACTATTGTGTGTCATAAAATAGTGCGTGCATATTGGATATGTGGATATAAGCAATAAAGAGCACCTGTTTTGTGAACAAATTATAAACGTATGGATCAAGCACACATTATGGACTTTTAAGTTGTATTCAATGTATTCACCGATGTTGCATAAGCACATGGTTTGGATGTTTTAATTCATATATGAGGTTATAGAGATATATACGTGGCACTATTACATGACATATCTTTCGTGTGTGGAAATGCATGTAAGTGTCAGCAGCACTGATATACACAGGAATTTGAGGAGTTATTTGTTGCGCTGAAGTTTTATTTGTATACATTTTTTTTGTTACTATTGTGATTCGGAAATTTGGACACATCCAAATCTCTGAAGAACAAAAATGTCGTCCAAATTTTGATTCGTAATGAAACAAATCACATATGTCTATTGCCAACTCTCTGGGCTGTCAATGGTAGGAGCCACTCAATAAAAAATATTTAAAAGGCTCCAGATCATTTAAGAAAACTAAACTAGTTTAGTGGCGAAATGTATCAAAATAGTTATAGAAGTTGAATGTTCCTATGTGCTGTCAGCTTCCAGGGTGTATATTAAATTTAGATTGGGGCCTTTTCTATTCCAACACACCTCTGTTTGTTTAGAAAGCATTACAGCAATAAGACGTGTTGATTAACTTGCAGGATACAGTATGTCCTGCTCAACATGGTCACAAGTCACGTGTTTAAAGAGACCCTGTCACCAACTTAAAGAATGCAGGCAAACACATTAAACACTATTTAATTTCCTACTTTTTTTTTTGTAAATTTATTTTGTATTCCCTTGCATTGTGCATTTGAACTTGCTGGAAAAGCTGACCAGTCAATTCCCTATCAACCCCCTTCCCCCCACCCCTCCTTCCTTGCACATCATAGTCTTCTTCTGGGAGTGTCTAATTATTGTCTGTGCAGATTTCATTTTAGCAATTGCCAAAGGAAGTGCCACTGGGAATACTATAAAAACACACAGAGGATACAATTAAAAATAATAATTAGCATTATTTATTTATATATTATTTACTCACTACTAAATCGCAACATTCAGCGCTGGGTACATGGGAGGGCTTAGCCTTTACACCAAATCCCTAAAACCATAAAATCTTATACTCCAACAAAGATCAAAGAAGAAAAATTGCCCTGAATGGACAGTGGCAGTGTCTCTTTAAAGTATATACTATACAACTATAGGCAAAACTTTTTTTTTCATTTTGGATAGAGTAACGGAGGGTTATAACCCATCAGTTTTTTTTACCTTCATGTTTTACCTTCACTCCCTGTCCCATAGCCAAACAGAAAGTGAGAGGAAATCACTGCAAAGTAATGGAATCCCTTGGGGCCCCAGATCACAAGAACTAGTGTCCCTATTGGAAGATTTCCCCTCTATTACTTTTCAGGGAAAAACCTACGTACAGTTAATATTTTATATAAAAACATATATTTTAGTTTTACCATAAAGAGCAAGAAAAAGAAAGGACAGCATAAGAAAAAAAAAACCCTTGCCTCCCTGGGTAGAATTCTCCTTTTAGGTGGACTTTTGGACCAGAGGAAATTTTAAAGTTATGAAGGCTTCCTGCATTATACGAGGGGCGTTCATGTCGAACCAGGACTTTTGAGTTTGTATACACGTATCCCAGCGTTTAACTAATGCCTGGGAAGCTTCGGCATAGAAAGATTTGTAAATACGCCTGAACCACCCTAGGACAGCCGGCTTCACATTGTCATTATCGTGTTGACCGTTCCCACAGAACAATTTGTCTCTTGTGCAATTCCACAACAGGTTATGCATAGATTATCCAGCATCAGGTGTTCCATGCACTGAATGTTCAGAGGAATGACTGCTGTGGCCTGGGAACCACCATGGATGGGATTGTCACTGATGGATGTATGGCCAACTTTGAAACCTTTTCTACCATTCAAATGTCTTACTGCGGCTGATCATCTCAGCACTGTGCTGTACTCTAAGTCTTCTGTAGATATCTGTGGGTTTTTACGCCTTTGTTCACAAGAAATGTCATCACAACACGTTGTTCCATACACACACTAACACTGTTGTCTGCCATCTTGAATAACAGTCTCTAGACTGGCCCGCGGCATGTGTGCCGCCTTATCAGTAACCTACTTGCCACATACTACTATAGTACCACCACTCTAGCATTCCTTTTTATACCTGTAGAACGAAAAGTCCCAGTTTGTCTTGAACGCCTCTTGTATTCTACACCTCTACACACATGTTGTAACTACTGTACTGGCTCGTGCAAAATTTTCTACACTTTTCCTTACTGTCCTGTCTTTATTTTCCACTTTCATGAAAAAATATAATATTTAAACAAATAAATTGCAAACAGTTTAAAAATCTGTTGCTTTTGTCTAACAAGGTTAGCTGGCAGTCCTTGAACCCTTTCCAAAATCTGTATGTCCCTTTTGCAATGAGATGCCCAAAACTGAATCCAATATTCTATGTGTGATTTTTAATATATAAACACTGTGACTTGTTGGGCTTGCTTTACTAAATCTGATGTACTTAAAATTTGGTGCAGCTGTGCATGGTAGCCAATCAGCTTCTAACTTCAGCTTGTTCAATTAAACTTTGGCAATAAAACCTAGAAATAAAAAAGCAAAAGATTATCAGCTTAATACATGAACCACGGTCAAAAGAATATAAAAAGTTCTTATTGGTGCTCCAGAGATGAAAATATAATGAAGTCCTGGCTCATGTTGGTGGGTAAAAGTGTTCAGCAGCCTTAATGATAGTTCTTGTGAAATGAAGACCAGGGATGAGTGGATGGATGGATGGATGGATGGAGAGTTCTAATGAAATTCCACAGCTTGGCACATCAGATCTGGGAGAAATCCTTAATGGCATATAAAAGACAACAAGGTAGCCAAGCACAGGAATGACTAAAAACAATGTGTCATTTATTAAACAAATATCCAAACTTGCATTCAAGTAAGAGAAGTTCTGCTTGGAAGTAGAAGGAAATGACAATATGTGCCTGAGAATGATGAGCTCAGTCTACAGACCGGCTACAGCTGTCATCAATAGGAAAATGGACCCACCTTGTAAGGATGGAAAGCAGCAGCATCAGTGGCCATCCTCAACGAACATGGCATCCACTGGGAAGAAGAGAAGGGGACAAGTACAACGTGTTTCAGAGGCCCTGGCTCCTTTGTCAAGTACTTGATAAAGGAGACAGGGCCTCTGAAACACGTTGTACATGCCCCCTTTGCTTCTTCCCAGTGGATGCCATTTTTGTTGAGGACAGCCAATGGCCTGGCTCATCATTCTCAGGCACATACCGTCATTTCCTTCTACGTCCAAGCAGCACTTCTCTTACTTGAATGTAAGTTTGGATATTTGTTTGTTTAATAAATTACATATTGTTTTTACTAATCCCTGTGCTTTGGCTACCTTGTTGTCCATTACAATAAACCCTGGAAGCTGATTGGTTTCTATGCAGAACTGCACCAGATTTAGCACTCTCCTGTTTTAGTAAATTACCCCCACTATCACAGAAGTCAGGAATGCATTATTACTTCTTCAGCATCATGTGAAGAGTGAGGTCAATAATATGACACAAATTATACAAATTGTGCTTTATTAGGTACACCTTGCTAGTACCGGGTTGGACCCCCTTTTGCATTCAGAACTGCCTTAATTCTTCGTGGCATAGATTCAGCAAGATGTAAGAAACATTCCCAGAGATTTTGGTCCGTATTGACATGATAGCATCACACAATTGCTGCATATTTGTCGGCTGCACATCCATGAACCGTTGATTTAGGGCAGGATAGATCCATGCATTCATGTTGTTTTTATGCCAAATTCTGACCCTACCATCTGAATGTCGCTGCTGAAACTAAGACTCCTCAGACCAGGCAACGTTTTTCCAATCTTCTATTGTCCAATTTTGATGAGCCTGTGCAAATTGTACCCTCCATTTCCTATTCTTAGCTGACAGGAGTGGCACCCGGTGTGGTTTTCTGCTTCAAGGTTCCACGTATTGTGCATTCAGAGATGTTATTCTGTATACCTTGTTTGTAACAAGTGGTTATTTGAGTTACTGTTGCCTTTCTATCATCTCAACCAGTCTGCCCATTCACTTCTGACCTCTGACATCAGCAAGGCATTTTTGTCCACACAACTGTGGCTCACTGGATATTTTCTCTATTTTGGGCCATTCTCTATAAACCCTAGAGATGGTTGTGCATGAAAATCCCAGTCAATCAGCAGTTTTTAAAAAATACTCAGACCAGCCCGTCTGGCACCAATAACCATGCCACGTTCAAGGTAACTTAAATCCCCTTTCTTCCCCATTCTGATGCTCGGTTTGAACTTCAGAAAGTCATCTTCACCATGTCTAGATGCCTAAATGCATTGAGTTGTTGCCATGTGATTGGCTGATTTGCAATTTGTGTTACCAAGCAATTGAACTGGTGTACCTAATAAAGTGGCTGGTAAGTGTTTAATGCCTGCAGTCAATAAATTAATTAAAACCTTTTGAGCCAAACATTTCACAAAGAAGGTATGGTGGTGAGATTGCAGTTGCTGTTTAGCCTCCATTGCCCACTGGTTATATGTCACATAGACCTCATCAATTTTAAGACCATGTGCAAGGTTTTCAGCATTGTGTAATATTGGGTGTAGCTCTGTTGTGTACTCTTGGCAAACATTATCACTTTGTTGTACTATTGCAAAGGGCTCTCTCCTTATGTTGTAGATGTTCTACAGTAAATTATATTGTACAAAATAGATGGTTCAAATCTCAGCCGCTTCAGCAGGGACTTGCTGAGATTCACACCATCAATGGGCAGGTTGAGTGTACCCATTTCGATTGTTCTACAATTTGGGTACAACCAGCCTGTTGGATTTTTCATGCAATTTTTGACAGCTTCTATAGCTGCAAATAATATCAACTGTGTTCTCCCGGCATGGATGGCTCCCACTTTGCCCTCCCCAATGATAGAACACAATAGCTCCCTGGGAGGGATTCAGCATCATCTATGGTAGGCTTAAGTCTCAAGGGTTTTTGCACCCTTACCTAGTAACTAGAGATGAGCGAATTATTCAAAGATTTGGTTCGGCTGATTCGCCGAATTCGCCGAATAAATTCGCTTCGAGCCGAATATATTCGCTGCGAATTTAACTTATAAAAAGGGTGTTTCTAGGCTTCAGAGAGCCTTTATATTAGTGCAGAACACTGTACCTTTAATTTAAATGCCCTCGGAGTCTGCTGGGGAAGAGAAATAATACTGTCAGTCAGTATGACATGCAGATGAGTGCCGTCGATCTTAGAATCACCGCACACTTCACTCATTTGGGCAGTCACGGGGCCAAAACCAGAGTGTGGAGCCACAGTGTGGCGGTGGAGGCAGCAGCAATGGGAGGCCATACAGCACCCTATGACAAAATGGAACCCACCAGCAATGTGAGGAGACCTGAAAGTGGCACATGGCAGAGTGTGGCGATGGAGACAGCAGCAATGGGAGGCCGTACAGGGACCCATGACACACTCTGGACCTGGCAGCAGCATGAGGAGGCGGTACAGGGGCCCATGACAGATTACGGGCCTGGCAGCAGCATGAGGAGTCGGTACGGGGGCCCATGGCAGATTACGGGCCTGGCAGCAGCATGAGGAGGCGGTACAGGGGCCCATGGCAGAGTGCGGAGCGTAAGCAGCTAAAATTGAAGGCCATACAGAGGCCTATGTTAAAAAGTCCCCCCAGCAGCAGCGTGGGGAGACGACTATCAAGAGTCCAATGGCAGAGTGGCGGAGCAGAAGCAGCTTCAATTGAAGGCCATACACAGGCCTAGGTTTAAAAGTCCCTCACAGTTAATTCCAATAACGAACTCTACTCCTCCGTGCAATCTACTTACGAGACCCTGGGCAGGTCTGGGTCCAATTTGTGGTAGAGACTGGTTTTGTTCAGCCATGCTTGAGCGAGTAATAACAGGTCTGTGCTGCCCTTTGGTGTCTGGCTTAATGCGCACAACACTGAACGTCCCAGCGTTTGTCAACGATTTGCCGTTAAGTGATGCAAACCCGCTGAACCACGTTCATGAGGAGCCGGTACAGGGGGCCATGAATCAGTATGGACCTGGCAGCGGCGTGAGCAGACGACAGAGGCACATGGCGCAGGGTGGCGGTGTAGGCAGCATTATTCTGAAGCCATACACAGGCCTAGGTTAAAAAGCGGAAGCCGTCAGCAGCGTGAGCAGACGACAGAGACACATGGCGCAGGGTGGCGGTGGATGCAGCAGTATTCGGAAGCCAAACACAGGCCTCGGTTAAAAAGCGGAAGCCGTCAGCAGCGTGAGCAGACGACAGAGGCACATGGCGCAGGTTGGCGGTGGAGGCAGCAGCAATGGAAGGCCATACAGCACCCTATCACAAAATGGAACCCACCAACAGTGTAAGGAGACCTGAAAGTGGCACATGGCAGAGTCTGGCGATGAAGTCAGCAGCAATGGGAGGCCGTACAGGGACCCATGACACACTCTGGACCTGGCAGCAGCAAGAGGAGGCGGTACAGGGGCCCATGGCAGAGTGGCGAAGCGTAAGCAGCTTAAATTGAAGGCCATACAGAGGCCTATGTTAAAATGTCCCCCCAGCAGCAGTGTGGGGAGACGACTATCAAGAGTCCAATGGCAGAGTGGCGGAGCAGAAGCAGCTTCAATTGAAGGCCATACACAGGCCTAGGTTAAAAAGTCCCCCCAGCAGCAGCGTGGGGAGACGACTATCAAGAGTCCAATGGCAGAGTGGCGGAGCGGAAGCAGCTTCAATTGAAGGCCATACACAGGCCTAGGTTAAAAAGTCCCCCCAGCAGCAGTGTGGGGAGTCAACTATCAAGAGTCCAATGGCTGAGTGGCGATCCGGGAAGTCAGCGTTGTGATTGCAGATGCAATGCAGAAATTCTATGAAGTAATGCCGTGGGTGCGAAGAAGATCATATACCGTCGTACTTCCATCCATAAGACGGAACAACCTGCGAACCGGGAGCTTTATTGCCCTGACCCGCTGAGCAGCTTCTGGGATACCCAAGAGGCCCATGGCAGAGTGGCGGAGCGTAAGCAGCTTCAATTAAAGGCCATACAGAGGCCTATGTTAAAAAGTCCCCCCAGCAGCAGCGTGGGGAGACGACTATCAAGAGTCCAATGGCAGAGTGGCGGAGCGGAAGCAGCTTCAATTGAAGGCCATACACAGGCCTAGGTTAAAAAGTCCCCCCAGCAGCAGTGTGGGGAGACGACTATCAAGAGTCCAATGGCTGAGTGGCGATCCGGGAAGTCAGCGTTGTGATTGCAGATGCAATGCAGAGATTCTATGAGGTGATGCCGTGGGTGCGAAGATCATATACCGTCGTACTTCCATCCATAAGACGGAACAACCTGCGAACCGGGAGCTTTATTGCCCTGACCCGCTGAGCAGCTTCTGGGATACCCAAGAGGCCCATGGCAGAGTGGCGGAGCAGAAGCAGATTCAATTAAAGGCCATACAGAGGCCTATGTTAAAAAGTCCCCCCAGCAGCAGCGTGGGGAGACGACTATCAAGAGTCCAATGGCAGAGTGGCGGAGCGGAAGCAGCTTCAATTGAAGGCCATACACAGGCCTAGGTTAAAAAGTCCCCCCAGCAGCAGTGTGGGGAGACGACTATCAAGAGTCCAATGGCTGAGTGGCGATCCGGGAAGTCAGCGTTGTGATTGCAGATGCAATGCAGAGATTCTATGAGGTGATGCCGTGGGTGCGAAGAAGATCATATACCGTCGTACTTCCATCCATAAGACGGAACAACCTGCGAACCGGGAGCTTTATTGCCCTGACCCGCTGAGCAGCTTCTGGGATACCCAAGAGGCCGATGGCAGAGTGGCGGAGCGTAAGCAGATTCAATTAAAGGCCATACAGAGGCCTATGTTAAAAAGTCCCCCCAGCAGCAGCGTGGGGAGACGACTATCAAGAGTCCAATGGCAGAGTGGTGGAGCGGAAGCAGCTTCAATTGAAGGCCATACACAGGCCTAGGTTAAAAAGTCCCCCCAGCAGCAGTGTGGGAAGACGACTATCAAGAGTCCAATGGCTGAGTGGCGATCCGGGAAGTCAGCGTTGTGATTGCAGATGCAATGCAGAAATTTTATGAGGTAATGCCGTGGGTGCGAAGAAGATCATATACCGTCGTACTTCCATCCATAAGACGGAACAACCTGCGAACCGGGAGCTTTATTGCCCTGACCCGCTGAGCAGCTTCTGGGATACCCAAGAGTTTGGCTTCTGTGGGGAATATGGTTGAAAACTGAAACTTAAAGGCATGTTGACGGAAGGGCACCAGTGTCAGTGCTCCGGAGGGAATATAGCTTCAAAGCTGACACTTAAAGGTATATCGACGGTCAGAGACCACAGGAAGTGGAGCTTGCGTCTTAAATCGACTGAATGTGGCAGACGTGAAACGTCTACGGGCCGTATATGAAACGGGTTGTTCCTCTTTCTGGAATAAGTGTTGGAAATGGCCACTCTTTTTGGTGTGGCGTTTTGTCTATTTAATTCCGATAACGGACTCTACTCCTCCGTGCAATCTAGTTACGAGACCCTGGGCAGGTCTGGGTCCAATTTGTGGTAGAGACTGGTTTTGTTCAGCCATGCTTGAGCGAGTAATAACAGGTCTGTGCTGCCCTTTGGTGTCTGGCTTAATGCGCACAACACTGAACGTCCCAGCATTTGTCAACAATTTGCCGTTAAGTGATGCAAACCCGCTGAACCACGTTCATGAGGAGCCGGTACATGGGGCCATGAATCAGTATGGACCTGGCAGCAGTGTGAGGAGACCCGAAAGTGGCACATGGCGCAGGGTGGCGGTGGAGGCAGCAGTATTCGGAAGACATACACAGGACTAGTTTAAAAAGCGGAAGCCGTCAGCAGCGTGAGCAGATGACAGAGGCACATGGCGCAGGGTGGCGGTGGAGGCAGCAGTATTCGGAAGCCATACACAGGCCTAGGTTAAAAAGCGGAAGCCGTCAGCAGCGTGAGCAGATGACAGAGGCACATGGCGCAGGGTGGCGGTGGAGGCAGCAGTATTCAGAAGCCATACACAGGCCTAGGTTTAAAACTGGAACCCAGCAGCGTGAGCAGACGACAAAGACGCACATGGCAGAGAATGGATCTGGCAGCAGTATGAGAAGGCGGTACAGGGGCCCGTGGCACAGTGTGGTGATGGGGGCTACAGCAACTGGATGCCAGAAAGTGGCCGATAGGGCTATATACTGCATGGAATTATAAAGTTGTAAAGACAGCGGCCTATAAGGCTATACACACTATAACAATCATGACTTGATTGACCATTGGCCTATAAGGCTATACACAGCATGAATATCATGACTTATTCTGAGAGTGGTTTGGAAGGCTATATACAAAAAGTAATTCATAAGCTGTCCGGACAGCGGACAATAAGTACATATATACAAATCAATTCATCAGCTGTCCAGCCAGCGGCCTCAAAGGCGACACATATAGAAAGCAATTCATGAGCTGTTCAGACAGCGGCCTCTAAGGCGACAGATATACAAAGCAATTCCCGAGGTATTCAGGGAGCGGCCTGAACGGCTAGGTTATTACTAAATATATTTTTGTGGCCAAACATCGGCCTATAAATAGATGTCTACACAGGGACAAAAAATTATGTCGCCAGACAGCGGCCCCTAAGGCGACAGATATACAAAGCAATTCCCGAGGTGTTCAGTGAGCGGCTTGAACGGCTAGGTTATTACTAAATATATCTTTCTGGCCAAACATCGGCCTATAAATAGATGTCTACACAGTGACAAAAAAGTAGGTCGCCTTACAGCGGCGTATCCTACTAATTGACATTATAAGAAATGGTTTAGACCAAAAAAAAACAAAAAAACTTGCTATACCTTAGTAGATTGTGGAAAGTCGACAAGTCAAGCGTAACTGTGTACATTACAGAAAATCTTAACAAGACAACCAAACATGTGGCCAAACCGTGACCGATACAACAAGTTAACAATGTAAGAAACAGGAGGGGGCCAAACCGTGGCCAATAAATAAACAGTCCACCTCATTGATGAGATGGACAACACGTGTCAAATAAATATTTAAAAAAATTGCTATTCCATCGGTCTGGAACTGGTCGACTATAAATAATTAAAAAGTTTAAATTCATGTGACAGTCGTCCAGCGACGTATAAATAATTTAAAAACACCAATTCATGAGGGGCCCGACCAGCAGAGTATAAGTCATTAAAAAGGTTCAATTCATGTGACGGTCGTCCAGCGAAGTATAAATAATTTAAAAACCCCAATTCATGAGGGGCCCGACCTGCAGAGTATAAGTCATTAAAAATGTGCAAAACATGAGTCGGCCGACCAGCAGCCTCTCAATAAAATATATATACAAATGTACGGATCAGGTGGAGGTTTTCCATTTGTCCCTAATAACATGTTTGGGGCATGATTCATGGCGGATTTAGTCAGTTGTGTCAGGAACTGGTGGTTTGAAATCCAGACTAATCCACGCCTGATTCATTTTCACAAACGTGAGTCTCTCCACACTTTGGGTGGACAGTCGTGTCCTCCGCGGAGTTACAATACCTCCTGCCGCACTAAACACGCGCTCCGATGCCACGCTACTGGCCGGGCATGACAGCCTTTCAAGGGCAAATTCAGCTAGTTGGGGCCAAAGGTCAAGTTTCGTTGCCCAGTAGTCAAGGGGATTGTCTACCTCGGTTGGCAGGGTGCTGTCCAAGTAGGCCCAAGCCTGTTGTTTGAGGTCCTGCTCCAGGTCCACCTGATGCTGCTGCTGCTGCGGCTGGTTAGTAGTTTCCTCACTGTGCTGGTGAAGAAAGCTACTCATCATCGACTGCAGACTGAGGCAGCCGCTGCTGGTGGAGCTGCCACTGCTCCTACCACCCCACCCCTCCCCTGCTGCCATGGCAGCGGAATGCGAGCGCACAGGGCCCACAGTGTCTGAGGATGGACGTTGGCGCAGAAAGGCAGAGACCAACTGACTACATAGGTGGTTTTTATAGTACTTTATTTTGGCCTCCCTCTCAGCAGGTGTAAAAAAGGCCACCATTTTTGAACGGTAGCGAGGGTCCAACAAGGTGGACAGCCAAAAGTCATCCCTCTGTCTGATGGTTATTATTCGGCTGTCGCTACGCAAGCAACCGAGCATGCTATGGGCCATTTGTGCCAAGGAATGCGAGGGACTCCCTGCCTCCATCTCCACAGCATACTGCCACGGTGCGTCTGGGTCCTCTGTCTCCTCCTCCTCTACCAGATGCTCCTGCTCCTCCACTCCTGTCCGCTGAGTGGAAAAACCACCCATTTCACTCAATAATTCCTGAGCACCAATGTCCTCCTCTACCTCCTCCTCTTCTTCCTGTCCTGCCCCCACAGGGGTCATGTGGCGTTGAGATCTGTGCGCCACGTCTACCGCACCCTGACCAGCCATTGTTAACAGCATTTGTTCCAGGACGTGCAACAGAGGAATGACGTCGTTCATCCCATAGTCCTGCCGACTCACGAATAGCGTGGCCTCCTCAAAGGGCCTGAGCAAGCGGCAGGTGTCACGCATGAGCTGCCAATGGCTGACATCGAAGTTACACAGGGGAGTACCTTTATCCGCTTGTAACATCAGGAAATCGGTGATGGCCTTTCGCTGTTCGTAAAGGCGGTCTAACATATGTAGGGTTGAATTCCACCTTGTTGCAACGTCGCAGATCAGGCGATGCTGTGGAATTCCGTTCTGCCGCTGCAGCTCAAGGAGGGTGTGCTTTGCGGTGTAGGAATGGCTGAAATGCATGCAAAGTTTACGTGACATTTTAAGGATGTCTTGCAGTGGGATGGTGGATTTTAGGAACCGCTTGACAACCAGATTGAACATGTGAGCCATGCATGGCGCATGGCACAACCTTCCTTGACGCAGAGCAGACACCATGTTCTTTCCGTTGTCGGTCAACATGGTTCCGATTTTCAGTTTGCGCGGAGACAGCCATCTGTCGATTTCTCTGTTCATTACACTGAGAAGTTCCTCCCCTGTGTGACTACGTTCGCTAAGGCATACCAGGTGCAGCACAGCGTGACACCGTTGCGCCCTGCACATGTGATATGCCGGTCGGGTAATGGGACTTGGCACGGGGGTGGCGGCTGAGGACACGGCGGAAGAAGAGGTGGTAGAGGCGGACATCTTTGCTGGACCAAGGACGTGCAAACGTGGAGGCAACAGCGGCGTGACCTGTCCAAGTTGCTGGTGCGGCTGTGCCGGCAGCACGTTCACCCAGTGGGCCGTAAATGACATGTACTGTCCCTGACCGTAGCTACAGCTCCACACGTCGGCGCTGCCGTGCACTTTGGCAGAGACCGACATGCTCAAAGACTGGCCCACCATCTCTTCTACATGTGAATGCAGGGCTGGCACTGCCTTTTTGGCGAAGAAATTCCGGCTTGGCACTCTCCACCGCGGCTCGGCACAAGCCATCATTTCTCGGAAAGGTGCTGAGTCCACCACTTGGAAAGGGAGGGACTGCAGCACCAGCAACTTGGACAGGAGGACGTTCAGCTTCTGCACCGTCGGGTGCGTGCTCGCAAACTGTTGTCTCTTGGAAACGGATTCCAAGAAAGACTGCTGACGGATACCGTGAAGAGGAGTAGCAGGAGAAGGAGCATCTGAACGAGCGGAAGATGCCAATGAGCGACAACTCCCCTCAGCAGAGGTGTTGGAGCCTTGACTGGCTGATAGAGGGCGATTGACGTCGGGTGACGGAGCAAGTAACGGAGCGGGTGATGGAGCGGGGGCTGGGGCAGGCAGAACCGCCGTATCTTTATCACGGTTTTCCCAGGCCACCGAATGGCGACGCTGCATATGCTGATGCAACGCTGTAGTCCCAACATTGGCCCCCTGGCCACGCTTGACTTTCTGGCCACATAGTCGACATACGGCTACGTTTACTTCCTCGGGCGGCTTGACGAAAAATTGCCACACCGCTGAGTAGGAAACTTTGCCCCCGCTACTCCTCACTGGCTGACTGCTACTTCCTCCGTGCACACCGGCACCACTACTGGCCATGGTGGTAGGCTGCAGTGGAGCTGGTGCTCTACTCCGTGGCCGTTTGGCTCCACTGACACTGCTGCGACCCTGCTGCCTCCTGGGCAACCCACCGACTGTTTTGCTCGCTGGCAAGCTGGCACCCTCTTCTCCTGATGATGCGGAAGCAATAGCCTGATGACGACGAGGCTGCCAAGTGCGATCAGCCTCATCATCATCAATTAGGGTCTCTGCGTCACTACTAGCCCCCTCGGCTGCGTGTGGGTCAGGAGACAGACCTGTCTCTAGACCGGCTACCGAGCCACTCTCCTCGCCAGTACTTCTTCGCCTGGCTGCTGAAGAGGCGGATGTCTCCCCCCGTTCCTGACCGCCCTCTGTTAGCTCTTCCTCACTGTACAGTGGGGCTGAGCCCACAGCATGCGATACTTCGCTTGGTGAGGGAACACCAAAGGACAGGGGCAGGTCGAGGACACGTGATTTCAGTGGGCTTGCTCCCGGGCCATGCCAACTAACAGTTGTGTCTGACGTACCCACCGACCGTTGGCTGTAGGTGTCAGAGGTGACCTGGGAAGAGGAAGACGACCGAGTCAACCAATCGATGACGGCAGGGTTGTCGGTGGAGACACGACCGCTGGATGACACCGGGAGCACTGGCCTCTGGCTGCGACTAGTGCTGCCTCGACCCCTTCCTCTGCTGCCACGTCTGCTCGCTCCTGAAACATTGCCTCCTCTGCCACTCCTCTGCGTGTTGTCTGACATACTCTTTAATTCAATAAGCACCCAAAAAATAAAACCGGATTTAACTCTTTGAACGTACAATAGTGGTTGTGAAGCAGAAAGTCAGTTTATTTAGCACAATCGGTCAATTGCAGCTTGCCGTTGGCTGTAAACTGTACGTTTATGTCACTGGAATGCACTAATCACCCAAAAAATATTACCGCCACCCGGCGTGTATATGGATTTAACTCTTTGAACGTACAATAGTGGTTGTGAAGCAGAAAGTCAGTTTATTGTACACAATCGGTCAATTGCAGCTTGCCGTTGGCTGGAAACTGTACGTTTATGTCACTGGAATGCACTAATCACCCAAAAAATATTACCGCCAGCCGGCGTGTAAATGGATTTAACTCTTTGAACGTACAATAGTGGTTGTGAAGCAGAAAGTCAGTTTATTGTACACAATCGGTCAATTGCAGCTTGCCGTTGGCTGTAAACTCTACGTTTATGTCACTGGAATGCACTAATCACCCAAAAAATATTACCGCCAGCCGGCCTGTAAATGGATTTAACTCTTTGAACGTACAATAGTGGTTGTGAAGCAGAAAGTCAGTTTATTGTACACAATCGGTCAATTGCAGCTTGCCGTTGGCTGGAAACTGTACGTTTATGTCACTGGAATGCACTAATCACCCAAAAAATATTACCGCCAGCCGGCGTGTAAATGGATTTAACTCTTTGAACGTACAATAGTGGTTGTGAAGCAGAAAGTCAGTTTATTGTACACAATCGGTCAATTGCAGCTTGCCGTTGGCTGGAAACTGTACGTTTCTGTCACTGGAATGCACTAATCACCCAAAAAATATTACCGCCAGCCGGCGTGTAAATGGATTTAACTCTTTGAACGTACAATAGTGGTTGTGAAGCAGAAAGTCAGTTTATTTAGCACAATCGGTCAATTGCAGCTTGCCGTTGGCTGGAAACTGTACGTTTGTGTCACTGGAATGCACTAATCACCCAAAAAATATTACCGCCAGCCGGCGTGTAAATGGATTTAACTCTTTGAACGTACAATAGTGGTTGTGAAGCAGAAAGTCAGTTTATTTTGCACAATCGGCAAACTGCAGCACCAACTGTGCACGACAGCCACCAAAAAAAAAAAGGGTGTATGTCACTTTAAATTTTCGATTCTTTGATAGCTGTGGCCCTAAGTAACGATTCTGTGTCCCTGAGTAACGATTCTGTGTCCCTGAGTAACGATTCTGTGTCCCTGAGTAACGATTCTGTGGCCCTAAAGTCTCTGTGGCCCTAACTCTGTCCCTTAATACACACAGGTCTGTCTCTCTTGAATGACCGGAGGCTAATGGAGAATTCTAAGATGGCCGCGATTTATAGCTCCACCATTACACAGTGCTGGCTGGCTGCTGATTGGCTAATGCGATCACATGTCATGAATGCATTATGGGTCAGCGCGCCTTGTCTGCGCGCCTTCTTAGAGATCCCCGCCCCATCTTCTCTGTCCATTTTCTCCGTCGCCACACATGTCGCCGCCATTTTTGGGAAAATTCGATTCGTGCATCCGAAGTTTGCTAATCTTCGGATTCGTCGCGAATAGAATTTTTCCAAATCTTCGGAACGAATTCCACTTCGTCATGTTCGATTCGCTCATCTCTACTAGTAACCATAAAACCTACTAATAAGATAACGCATATCTAATAATCAATGTGTTGTAAGTTATTGTTTCTTATGAACTGGTGCACGTTGGTGGTGAAGTGGTGAACTGGTCATTTTACCATATATTTGTCAAACTTTTTTTTTGTAATGGTTTTGAACATCGCCTGACTTCATGTAATTTTGGGTGTAGCTCTAATATGTGCCCTTGTCAAACGTTATCAGTAGCTAGTCACACAAATGTACTTGTATTGCTGCAAAGAGTGATCTTATCTTGTGGGTGTTCAACGGTGAATCATATTACGTCATTTCAGATACTATTTTAAGCTGCCAGAAGGGTTTTTTTTCTAGCACTGCACCTAGTATCCTGATAACCTATGAATATCTAGTCCACCCTAACTACTCATAGGGATTGGTTTACTAAAACTGGAAAGTGAAAAATCTGCTGCAGATGAACATGGTAGCCAGTCTAACTTCAGTTTGTTCAATTAAGCTTTGACGAAAAACAACTGGAAGCTGATTGGTTTCTATGCAGAGCTGCACCAGATTTTGCACTCCCCATGTTTAGTAAATCAACCCCAATGTGTGTTAAATTAATGTTCCTCGTTTTTCCATCCACATTTTGGATGAACTGATCCAGGTATGTGGGGAACTGATATTTAAAGAGAAATTCTAGGGATGGATAACCCATACATAGTTACATTGATCCGGCTTGGAGCAATGTAACTATGTACTACCATACCTGGCCGATGCCCCTGGAAGCTGGAAATTACTAAAGGAGGCACTGCTACTCAAGTGAACTCCACTTTCTTCCAAGTTTTGTCTGTCCTACTGCATTGTGAACACAGGAGGTTGGCCGCTTAACATGGGCACCATTCAGAGAAAGCTTAGCATTTTCTGATTGGATGAGGTGGAGAGACGCGGTGGTGATGTCACACTCACCAGCTCATCCAATCAGAGAACACTTTGCATTCTTTTACGAAATTAAAAGAATTCTCTGAATGGTGCCCATACCAAACGGCTGGCCCCTTGTGTTTAGAATGCAGCAGGCCAGCCGCTTGACAGAGGACCTCAAAAGCAAGAGAGGATCACTGGAGTAACAGTGATTTTCAGCTTTCAGTGGCATTGGGAATCCAAGCTGAAACAAGGTAACTATGTATAAAATATACATACCTGGAATTCATCTTTAAAATTGAACAAAATCTATCTTAGCACTGCAAGAGTTACATTGCAATTTTTTAGGGGTGCAAGGTCTCCCTGCCATAAATACCAACTCCATCTGCACCACTTTGAGTTTTTGGTGTTTCTGCCTACCTTTGTGTGCCCCAGGTCTTTCTGCTACATTCTCCATGATATAAAATCAGTGGAACAGTTAACAAGGAGAGTGGGAGATATTCATAATGGGCATAGCAGGCCCAGGAACTCAGTACAGAGATCACACCAGTAGAGTCCCATTCTACTAAAAAGTGAAATATACATTATAAGGAGTTCAGCTTTAATATAGCTAGGGACATTAATGACATTCTCTTGTTGTGTTGTGTGCCTCTGAACCCACTATATGATGCAAAACCCATCATGATTGCTTGTCACCATCATTTGGCTATACAGTGGCTGCAGAAGCTGGACAGTACTGGGAATTAGGCTGGGCATAGCTTACCACTGGGGTCTTTAGAAGATCCCAGTGCGGTTCCACCAGTGCGGCCAAGCGGGCCACAGACTACAGCCCCCCAGCATCCCGGAGCATATCATCTACAGGGGAAGCTTATAAATGTGACATGCGAGCCGTAAAGCTATTCTTGCGAGTTAATATACTAAATAACACAAATAAATAAATAAATACTACTGTCCAAAAATTATATTGTCCACAATAAAAAATAAAATATAATCAAATAAAATAAACAGAATAGACAAAAATCCCCCAGAAAGACAGTCCGCAAAAAGGCTTCCAGCCGAATGTAGATCCAGTGATTATGGAGATCGAACCTCAAAAAAAGAGAGAACTCACATAGTGTGATACCATAAAAACGCATAATGTAATATCAACATCACTGCAAAACGCATGTGAATCACACTAAACCACACGTGGTGACTCATGCAGGTGAGTATAATGTGAGCTGTGCAAACCGCTATAAACACTCTCATGCAGTGTGCAAACCATGTAAACACGTGTCCACTTCTAAGTGTAAGGATAAAACACCCTTACCAGAACATGGATATCACAAGCATGTAAGTCCCAATCCAAAAATGGTTATTCAAACTTAGCAAGTGGGAAATTCCTCCTCCATTACCATATAGATTCCCTCCAAAGCTGAGCAGATTATACTGATAAAGTTCATGTAAAAACTCATCCGGTCATGTTCTTAATGACTCCGGATAATGCCACCACAAACAGCAATAGGAAGTTCTTCAATACCACATAAATTTTATTGCATAAATGTCACATCATATTAAAATTACGAACAGACCCTCCATAGATCCTCAGGAACACTCCTCCTGTGTCTCTGAATGGAATTTCCAGGATCCATGCGTTTTGCAGTGATGTTGATATTACCTTATGCGTTTTTATGGTATCACACTATGTGAGTTCTCTCTTTTTTCGAGGTTCGATCTCCATAATCACTGGATCTACATTGGGCTGGAAGCCTTTTTGCGGACTGTCTTTCTGGAGGATTTATGTCTATTCTGTTTATTTTATTTGATTATATTTTATTTTTTATTGTGGACAATATAATTTTTGGACAGTAGTATTTATTTATTTATTAGTTTATTTAGTATATTAGCACATATATATATATATATATATATATATATATATATATATTTGGATGATACACTTTTTGGGGTGAAAAGTGTTTAGGTGCAATCGGGGAATTATTTAAAGGGTACACCGTTAATTTTTTGTTATTCTTGTGAGTTGCTCTTTTTATTTTAATGAATGGTTTTACGGCGCTTGCTACACTCAGATCAGCGCTGCTTAGCTTTTTTTTTTTTTCTTACTGCTAATTTTTATCTGTGCTTAACTTATGCAATTAGAGTTTTGATGAAATCTATTTTATGTTAAATAAGGCATTTTAGTTACTGGGGTCTATATTTTAGACCAAAAGGAGAGACAGCTGAAAAAGAATCAAGGAATAGAAATATTTGGTCCCAAACGAGGGACAATTGAGAGGTATGAAAGTCAGCAAGTGTTCCATATGACTAATATCTATTCAGAACTGAAGTATCACTTTGGGATTAAGTTGCCCCTCACATTTTATTTACCTGAAAGCATTTTTTAGTTGTTCTATGCAGATTTAATCTGTCATTGTTTTAAAACTTATTTAAACTATAGAGAAATAGAGAACGGAAATGAATACTGGCAGTATTTATAATGCAAAATAAACATGTATTAAGCTAGACAAATGACATATATAATTGCGCTCATTATGTACAGCCATTCAGCCGTCATATTTAATAAATAGTAATTGCCGGATATTATGTGTCCTTACAAACACAGAAGTGTCAATGTCATTATTCCAATACTGGCATAGCACCCAAATCTGTTTTAAAGCCAAGTTCAAGCCAAATCGATTCTCTTCTCAACTTTTCTAGTTTAGCAAATGGATTACATTTCTGACATGTTTAAAAATTCAATGTTCCAATTCTAAAAATCCAACATTTTGTACTAAAAAATGATTAAGTCTTGTTTTACTTGCAGTACCCTAGAAAACTAGGCATTTTTTGTGAGAGCTACGTTGGACTGTAATTCTATGCATTATTAGTGTGTTCCATTTCAATTTGTTTTATTTTTCAAGAAAAGAATGAACAGCCATATTGCTCATGCAGGGGCTGTATAGAACAGTTAAGATATTTCTATGTATACAAAAAATAGTAAAAACAACAAGGTAGTAATGGTAAAAAAAAATGGGCTGTCGAAATGCTTAATGAAAAATGAGTAAGAAGCTCAAGCAAAGATTCTGCATACAATGGTCAATGTGAAGGTTTGCGGAGAAGAGAAGAGAAAAGAGAAGAGAAGAATGACTCCCACCAGGTCTCAGAATGTGTTCTGAGATAGTAACATCCATATAACAGTAGTATACTTCTTACAGAGAGAACCTTACCACTAGATTCAAAACAGATTTGCAGTGGTAAAGTGGACCTATAATATACACATGAAATAAAACCATACTAGCCATAAAAAAACCATTAATGAGACTTTTGAAATACTTAAAGGAAACATTTCGTGAGAAAAACCTGGAGGCTCAAATTGCTAATTCAAAGTGCAAATGCTTGATTTTTGGCCATGTTGACCCTCTGCTTTCAATGCTTGGAGTCCCCAACCCTCAACAAGCATGCAGATAAGGACATCTTACTTTATTCTGACTTGTAAATGCATAATTTTAGATCAGTGATATTTATAAAACAGAGCTAAAAAAGTCAGCACCCATACTCATCTTATGTCACTATTAGAGTGAAATGTCACTTATTATAAATCAATCAATCAAGCAATCAATCAATCTTACTTTACTTTAAGTCTCAAAATAAGAAAAGTAGTCACATAAAATAAAAATAAACAAAAATTAAAAAGTAAATAAATGAAACAATTAAAATCCAATAAAGCAAAAGAGAAAAATAAAATAAAAATGTAATTGAAGTATTGCCATAAAATATAACTTTCAGATAGTAAGAGTATTAGTTCATTAGTCTTACCCTTAGGTATGAATGCAAAGAGAAGGCAGACCAGGGTGATGGAGAGCTTCATGGCTAATGCAGAAGTGTTCAAGAGACGCTGATTGCAGGATGTATGGAGCTCAATGTATGGAGTGTATATTTAAATGTTACCAGAAGGTCACACAGGAAGGAAGGGGAAAGGTGCCACATTATGTCATCTTTTAAAATAAAAGGTGAGTCTGTAAATAATTCATCAAGAGCCTTTCCATTTCAGGGCCTGAGTAATACATCTAATAGATTGGCCGTATCTTAAAGTAAATACTAGTCACCAAAGAAAATTTCTCCTGACTACTATACATAGTTGAGTACTGTATGTGATATGTTTTTTATCTACATGAATGGATCAACTTTCAAGGCAAACTTTCCAGAGATCTACACCCTTCCGGCCATCCAAAAGCAAAAACACAACAAATCTAAAATCTACAATTAAGATAACAAGTAGGGATGAGAAAATACACCCAGGTTTGGTTTGCCACATCATTGATCAACTTGATAGATGTAACATTTCTTCTGGGGACATCAATAACATTTATAATAAAAGCGGGTAAATGTGTGACTGGGTTTAATTTTACTGAAATGACTTTTTAATTCTGTGTGTGCCTATTTTATGTGGGAATTAGTAAGAGATTCTATGGTTCCTTTGTACTTTTTCACCTTGGAGGGGTGGTTGTCCATTTATTATAAAGAGAGATTTCAGATTCACTCATCATTCTCCACCATATTACATCAATTTTGGGATAAGGACAAGGAAGAGCCCCAGGAGACTGGATGGAATATTAAGGAATCCAAAATATTTTTCACTTTAAAAAAAAAGTTTAAACATTATATTACTTTTAGACTAAACTTTATATTTTTTGTACATGATTAATCCCTTTGCGCTGACCACCTCCTTGCCCTTTAAGAGTTCTAAAAGCCAGGAGGCATAGGCGGGCATCCTGATTGGCTGTCACAGCGCTCACATGATTGGAAAGCTCCCAAATGCAAGTATGCATCGGGAGCTTACCGATCCCCACTGGCTACCATGCTGGGAGCATTCAGGAAGTGCGCTTTCAGCATGGTAAGTTGTTTTAACAGGGCCGCATATATTCAGACGTTTGGCATTAAGGCCCACCCGCCGAGAGGCCACATATATGTGTACATGAAGAGGTTAATGTACATCACTAGTGGGGTCCAGGGAGTGTACAATTTGCTAGCAGTGGGACAATTTTAAAGGCAAATTTGTCTTTATTATTTTACGAAAGTTTAACAAACAGAACATAGGAAGTATAAAAAAAACAAGTACAAGTACCTAAACAAATGAAAAACATCAGAGAGGCGGTTATGATCCAAGTGGGTAAATGAAGATAGTGCAATATAACAGTAAGCGGAAGGATCAATAGCCCATATTACAGAGGGAAAACATAACAGATTGTCAGGGGGGGTATCCCCCAGCACGATGTATAGACCAATATGGAAGAACTAAGCACGAACAAGATGATAAATCATAGTGGGACAATTTTAAATAGCAAGCCTAGGCCCACATTTATTAGAGACAGTTTGTTTTTTTACTACAAGAATTCTGGGACTGAAGATGGCACCGCAGTGTACAATTTCCGAGTAGCAGGACAATTTTATTTGTCAATAATTTTTATTGGAAATTTTGCATAGAAATACAAGATAGACCAGTGTGTAGTAGAACAATATTCTACAGTCAGAAAAAAGATAAGAGAAAATAATTAAAATGGAGCAAAACAAATATAAAGAGTCCAGTGACACGTTAACATATACAGTAAACTCGAAATGTTAAAGAAAGCGGCAAAAGAACCTTCTACAGAAGTAAGCAGGATAATTTTAAATAGCAAGGGTTAGCCAAAATTTAATAGAGACAGAGCACATAGGTAAGAGTTTTACTACAAGCATTAACCACTTCAATACTGAGCACTTTCATCCCCTTCCTGCCCAGGCCAATTTTCACCTTTCAGAGCTACCGCACCTTGAATTACAATTGTGCGGTATAGTAACACTTACCTAAATTACATTTTTATAATTTTTTTCACACAAATAGAGTTTTCTTTTGGTGGCATTTAATCACCACTGGGTATTTCATTATTTGCAAAATAAACAAAAAAAGATTGAACATTTTGAAAAAAAAATGCGCTTTGCTTTGTTTCTTTTATAACCTTTTAACAATAAATATTTTTTCTTCATAAATGTAGGCCAAAATGTATACTGTTACATTTCTTTGGTAAAATTAACCCAAATCAGTGTATATTATTTAGTTTCTTGGAAAGTTATAGTATAGAGTACAAACTATGGTGTATACTGTGTAAAGATCAATCCTGATGTACTGATGGCCAGAAAATGCCAGTACAGTGCAAAGATGCCTCCAAATGACCCCTTGGGTGAGTGGCAAGTTTTTGAAGTTGCTATTTTTCGAAGTTTTAATTTTTTGTCAAGTTTTTGGAGAATCAAGAAATTAAAAAAAAATGTTTTCACAATATTTTTATTACATATGCTCCCTAATGCAGTAAACAGCCATTATATAACTGGTGTGGTCATGATCAGGGACTGATGACTTTATGTAAAAAAAAAGAAAATCTTTTTTATTAAACTTTTTCTTTTTTTTACGATTTTTTTTTCTTTTTACATACCTTGACCAGAGCAATACAGTGTTTCCATAAGTAACGCTGTACTACCCTGGGGAGGTGATCAGGATTTTATTTTTGCACACTATGATTGGTTACAAAAGTGAATATTACTATTATAAACATCCATTTTTACTGAATGAAATTGAATTATTCAGTGTCTGCTATTGTAATTAATGTGATTGGCCACAGCTAATTACATGATGGGATTGACCCTGTCTGTACAATGTGATCACTGTGACCAATCACAGAGATCAAAACAATAGTAGAAGCCATCCAGTGTGTACAATTGTTATATGACACAGCGATCACATGGTACCTCCAGTGGGCCAGTACACTGATCTGTCATTCGCCATGTCCGACAGATCACGCCACAGTGCGGCCTATGTGGAACGCGCATTGAGTGTACTGGGCAGGATGTTATTTAGCTTTAGCTTTGCTTTGTTTTAAGGGTATTGCTGGGTGAGATATCCCAGGATGCACTGGGAAACCAACAAGCGAACCAGAAAGATGTCATCATCAGTTACTTCTGGTTCATGTGTATAAATTCTGGAAGTGTCTGGTGCAGACATCACATCTGGTGTGCAGCTTGGAGCAGCAGGAAATTGAGCTGGGTCCAGACTAAAGTGAAGCCATTAGCAGACGGCACATATGATGTGCAAAACAGGAATGCTATACCAGAAAGTGAGCGAGGAGCAGAGAGAGAGAGAATTTAGCCGCAGAGGATCAGCAGAGCTAGGGACCAGAGCAGGAGAAAATAGCAATGTTACATGTGCTGTGCAGCATGGGAGAAACATAGCAAAAAGTGGGTAAGGACTGGAGAGAAAGGAAAATCAGCAAACTAGAGTATCAGCAGAGCTGGGGGTTACTACTGAGTGAGGGATCAGCAGAGCTGAGGGTTATTAAGGAGTGGGGGATCAGCAGAGCTGGGGGTTAATACTGAGTGAGGGATCAGCAGAGCTGGGGGCTATTAAGGAGTGGGGGATCAGCAGAGCTGGGGGTTACTATTGAGCAGGGGGGATAAGCAGAGCTTAGGGTTACTGTGAATGGGGGTTCAACAGAGCTGGGAGTACTATTGAGCAGGGAATCTGATGAACAAGGGTACTAATAAGCTAGGGACCCAATGAACGAGGATACCAATGAGCCAGTGTTCTACTGGACCCCCTTAAAACAAATAGAAAATCAACACACACACAGCATTTGCCAAGCTTCATTTACATTTCAAAAAAGCAACACTGAAGCATCACCGAAGCATAGAAGCATTAACCTCCCTGGCGGTATTCCCGAGTGTAGCTCGGGGTTAATTATCAGTGCCAAAAGCGGTAACCCCGAGCTACACTCGGGAATGCCATGCAGTGTTGCTCTGGGATTCCCATTATCACTTACCTTGTCCTGTGCTTTGTCGATGTGTCCCCTGCAGCATCCCCAGCCATTTCTTCTGGCTGATGCCGGCATCCGTCTTCCGGGTTCCGGTCCCTGCGAGCGTCGGGACGTATGGGGGCCAAAACCGGCGGGAAATTTTAAAATTTTAAAAAGTGACATTCATGAAATACACTAAAATCACATAGTAAATCATTACTGTTTCAAAGCATTTCACATACATTTTGTCCTGAGTGCTTTGTCCTGTGCCCTGCCTGCATTTTTACTGTTCTTTCTGCCTGGAAACTGAGAAAACTTTATGGTGTCCAAAAAGCGTCCCTTTATGTCAAAAGCAGTTTTAGACCAGCTAGAGAACAGCGATAGTAAATCAGAACCACTTGCAGAATTGAGTGATAATGATTCGTGGGGAAATTCGTCATCAGACACTGAAAACGATTCTGCGACTTTGCTCAGTGATGTGCAAACTTGGAGCTATATTTCAAATTTCAGTGTTTTTGGTTTGATTATATTATTGAATTACATGTATTATTATTTTTTATGATTATTTATTGTATTATAATTTATGATTTCGTGTTTAAAATTTTATCATACCCGGGATGTTTACTAGACTCTTGTTCGGACAGATTTCAGTGAGTTATTCCTAAAAATTACAGGCCTACAAAAAAAAATTACATATTTCCATGCAAAAAAATGTACCGCTTTCAGCACAGAAATATGGACATAATCAGACCGCTAGGGAGGATAAAAGCACATCAAAAAAGCATTTTGAAGCAGCAGGCATTTTATTGTGTGTTAGAGTTGAAGCAAGTATCAATGATCCCTTAATGGGCAAGATATGTCCAATAGGTAAAGTGGAGTTGTACACTGGTTATTCTGCTTCAACACTGGAACAGCTCTGGTTGCACGTGTTACATTGATTGAGATACAATGCATGAATTAAGGTGCTGTGGCTTGAGCTTCTAATATTGAAAGTTCCTTTTGCACATGTGGCACTTTCTTCCATTGTCCTTGTTGTTGAAGTGTTTCTTACTGATTTGATTGTTTTAGGTTAGGTGGTTGTCTGCAGACCAGAATTGGACGTTATGAAACTACTAGCAATACATGGCATTTTTCCTAATTTTTTGTATTGTAAGGATTCTCTCTGAATTGTCAGTGTAGTGTTTGTTTTAATGGTTTTGCTGCTCTAATCTTTCCTATGAAAAGATTCTGCTAGTACTCTGAATTACTGTCTACAGTATATGTATTTCTGTTCTTTTCTGTTTCCAGAGCCAGGGCATATGCCAAGATATCTACTGACCTGATTGTTTATGATGGCTTCTTTGGTATGCTTGTCGGGCCCTGAGTGGTAGACATCCAGTCAGGCAGTCAGTAATAAATCCTGGTTTGTCCTTCTTGGCCCATAAAATTCTGTGAGAAAAGTATAGTACCACATCATCTTAATGGTGTCCGTTTATGACACACAGAATAGCTGAGATTCAGAGGATCACAGCTTTTCTCTGGTCATTCACAGTTTATAACACCCAGGAGAATATGTTCAGCCCTTCTCTGGAGATCTGTGTTCTCCCTCCAGATTCTCCAGCCCAGAGCTGGAGAATCGGAGAGACCGATTCTAAGCAGAGATAATTTACCTCTGCTTAGTAAACTGATCTTTTACTGTAATCTCGTGAGGTTATAGTAAAATCAGCAGTTTTCCAGAGCTTGTAGACCGTTCTCCAGCGTTTGGAGATCGTTCTCCCTTCGCTCGGAGAACTGCTTCATAAACTGCATTCACAGGAGAACTGTGTTCTCCGAGAATGCCGGAGAACTGAGCAGCAATCTATTACTTCTGGTTCATAAACGGACACCTATGTCTCCAAAAACCTTAGCCCATCCTTATGGAAAAAGTCCCCTCCACCACCCATAGGTGCACTCTTTAACAAAGTCAATACTAGAGATGAGCGAAGTATTCAAAAATTCGATTCGACTGATTCGGCGAATTCGTGGAAAAATTTTGATTCGAGTCGAATATATTTGCTGCGAATTTAACTTATAAAAGGGTGTTTCTAGGCTTCAGAGAGCCTTTATATTAGTGCAGAACACTGTACCTTTAATTTAAATGCCCTTGGAGTCTGCTGGGGAAGAGAAATAATACTGACAGTCAGTATGACATGCAGATGAGTGCCGTCGATCTTAGAATCACCGCACACTTCACTCATTTGGGCAGTCACGGGGTCAAAACCAGACTGTGGAGCCACAGTGTGGCGGTGGAGGCAGCAGCAATGGGAGGCCATACAGCACCCTATGACAAAAATGGAAACCACCAGCAGTGTGAGGAGACCTGAAAGTGGCACATGGCAGAGTGTGGCGATGGAGACAGCAGCAATGGGAGGCCGTACAGGGACCCATGACACACTCTGGACCTGGCAGCAGCATGAGGAGGCGGTACAGGGGCGCATGACAGATTATGAGCCTGGCAGCAGCAACTTGGACAGGAGGACGTTCAGCTTCTGCACCGTCGGGTGCGTGCTCGCAAACTGTTGTCTCTTGGAAACGGATTCCAAGAAAGACTGCTGACGGAATCCGTGAAGAAGAGTAGCAGGAGAAGGAGCATCTGAACGAGCGGAATATGCCAACAAGCGACAACAGGGGCCCATGACAGATTACGGGTCTGGCAGCAGCATGAGGAGTCGGTACGGGGGCCCATGGCAGATTACGGGTCTGGCAGCAGCAATGGGAGGCCCGTAATCTGCCAGCACCCTATGACAAAAAATGGAACACACCAGCAGTGTGTGAGGAGACCTGAAAGTGGCACATGGCAGAGTGTGGCGATGGAGACAGCAGCAATGGGAGGCCGTACAGGGAACCATGAGAGACTCTGGACCTGGCAGCAGCATGAGGAGGCGGTACAGGGGCCCATGGCAGATTAGGGGCCTGGCAGCAGCTATGGGAGGCCCGTAATCTGCTAGCACCCTATGACAAAAAATGTAACACACCAGCAGTGTGAGGAGACCTGAAAGTGGCACATGGCAGAGTGTGGCGATGAAGACAGCAGCAATGGGAGGCCGTACAGGGACCCATGAGAGACTGTGGACCTGGCAGCAGCATGAGGAGGCGGTACGGGGGCCCATGGCAGATTACGGGCCTGGCAGCAGCAATGGGAGGCCCGTAATCTGCCAGCACCCTATGACAAAAAATGGAACACACCAGCAGTGTGAGGAGACCTGAAAGTGGCACATGTTTGGGGCATGATTCATGGCGGATTTAGCCAGTTGTGTCAGGAACTGGTGGTTTGAAATCCAGACTAATCCACGCCTGATTCATTTTCACAAGCGTGAGTCTCTCCACACTTTGGGTGGACAGTCGTGTCCTCCGCGGAGTTACAATACCTCCTGCCGCACTAAACACGCGCTCCGATGCCACGCTACTGGCCGGGCATGACAGCCTTTCAAGGGCAAATTCAGCTAGTTGGGGCCAAAGGTCAAGTTTCGTTGCCCAGTAGTCAAGGGGATTGTCTACCTCGGTTGGCAGGGTGCTGTCCAAGTAGGCCTAAGCCTGTTGTTTGAGGTCCTGCTCCAGGTCCACCTGATGCTGCTGCTGCTGCGGCTGGTTAGTAGTTTCCTCACTGCGCTGGTGAAGAAAGTTACTCATCATCGACTGCAGACTGAGGCAGCTGCTGCTGGTGGAGCTGCCACTGCTCCTACCACCCCACCCCTCCCCTGCTGCCATGGCAGCGAAACATGAGCGCACAGGGCCCACAGTGTCTGAGGATGGACGTTGGCGCAGAAAGGCAGAGACCAGCTGACTACATAGGTGGTTTTTATAGTACGTTATTTTGGCCTCCCTCTCAGCAGGTGTGAAAAAGGCCACCATTTTTGAACGGTAGCGAGGGTCCAACAAGGTGGACAGCCAAAAGTCATCCCTCTGTCTGATGGTTATTATTCGGATGTCGCTACGCAAGCAACCGAGCATGCTATGGGCCATTTGTGCCAAGGAATGCGAGGGACTCCCTGCCTCCATCTCCACAGCATACTGCCACGGTGCGTCTGGGTCCTCTGTCTCCTCCTCCTCTACCAGATGCTCCTGCTCCTCCACTCCTGTCCGCTAAGTGGAAAAACCACCCATTTCACTCAATAATTCCTGAGCACCAATGTCCTCCTCTACCTCCTCCTCTTCTTCCTGTCCTGCCCCCACAGGGGTCATGTGGCGTTGAGATCTGTGCGCCACGTCAACCGCTCCCTGACCAGCCATTGTTAACAGCATTTGTTCCAGGACGTGCAACAGAGGAATGACGTCGTTCATCCCATAGTCCTGCCGACTCACGAATAGCGTGGCCTCCTCAAAGGGCCTGAGCAAGCGCAGGTGTCACGCATAAGCTGCCAATGGCTGACATCTAAGTTACACAGGGAGTACCTTTATCAGCTTGTAACATCAGGAAATCTGTGATGGCCTTTCGCTGTTCGTAAAGGCGGTCTAACATATGTAGGGTTGAATTCCACCTTGTTGCAACGTCACAGCATGAGGAGTCGGTACGGGGGCCCATGGCAGATTACGGGCCTGGCAGCAGCAATGGGAGGCCCGTAATCTGCCAGCACCCTATGACAAAAAATGTAACACACCAGCAGTGTGAGGAGATCTGAAAGTGGCACATGGCAGAGTGTGGCGATGTAGACAGCAGCAATGGGAGGCCGTACAGGGACCCATGAGAGACTCTGGACCTGGCAGCAGCATGAGGAGGCGGTATAGGGGCCCATGGCAGATTAGGGGCCTGGCAGCAGCTATGGGAGGCCCGTAATCTGCCAGCACCCTATGACAAAAAATGTAACACACCAGCAGTGTGAAGAGACCTGAAAGTGGCACATGGCAGAGTGTGGCGATGGAGACAGCAATGGGAGGCCGTACAGGGACCCATGAGAGACTCTGGACTTGGCAGCAGCATGAGGAGGTGGTATAGGGGCCCATGGCAGATTAGGGGTCTGGCAGCAGCTATGGGAGGCCCGTAATCTGCCAGCACCCTATGACAAAAAATGGAACACACCAGCAGTGTGAGGAGACCTGAAAGTGGCACATGGCATGAGACACTGTGGACCTGGCAGCAGCATGAGGAGGCGGTACAGGGGCCCATGGCAGATTAGGGGCCTGGCAGCAGCTATGGGAGGCCCGTAATCTGCCAGCACCCTATGACAAAAATTGAACACACCAGCAGTGTGAGGAGACCTGAAAGTGGCACATGGCAGAGTGTGGCGATGGAGACAGCAGCAATGGGAGGCCGTACAGGGACCTATGAGACACTGTGGACCTGGCAGCAGCATGAAGAGGCGGTACAGGGGCCCATGGCAGATTAGGGGCCTGGCAGCAGCTATGGGAGGCCCGTAATCTGCCAGCACCCTATGACAAAAAATTGAACACACCAGCAGTGTGAGGAGACCTGAAAGTGGCACATGGCAGAGTGTGGCGATGGAGACAGCAGCAATGGGAGGCCGTACAGGGACCCATGAGAGACTCTGGACCTGGCAGCAGCATGAGGAGGCGGTACAGCGGCCCATGGCAGATTAGGGGCCTGGCAGCAGCTATGGGAGGCCCGTAATCTGCCAGCACCCTATGACAAAAAATGTAACACACCAGCAGTGTGAGGAGACCTGAAAGTGGCACATGGCAGAGTGTGGCGATGGAGACAGCAGCGATGGGAGGCCGTACAGGGACCCATGAGAGACTCTGGACCTGGCAGCAGCATGAGGAGGCGGTATAGGGGCCCATGGCAGATTAGGGGCCTGGCAGCAGCTATGGGAGGCCCGTAATCTGCCAGCACCCTATGACAAAAAATGTAACACACCAGCAGTGTGTGAGGAGACCTGAAAGTGGCACATGGCAGAGTGTGGCGATGGAGACAGCAGCAATGGGAGGCCGTACAGGGACCCATGAGAGACTCTGGACCTGGCAGCAGCATGAGGAGGCGGTATAGGGGCCCATGGCAGATTAGGGGCCTGGCAGCAGCTATGGGAGGCCCGTAATCTGCCAGCACCCTATGACAAAAAATGTAACACACCAGCAGTGTGAGGAGACCTGAAAGTGGCACATGGCAGAGTGTGGCGATGGAGACAGCAGCAATGGGAGGCCGTACAGGGACCCATGAGAGACTCTGGACTTGGCAGCAGCATGAGGAGGCGGTATAGGGGCCCATGGCAGATTAGGGGCCTGGCAGCAGCTATGGGAGGCCCGTAATCTGCCAGCACCCTATGACAAAAAATGGAACACACCAGCAGTGTGAGGAGACCTGAAAGTGGCACATGGCAGAGTGTGGCGATGGAGACAGCAGCAATGGGAGGCCGTACAGGGACCCATGAGAGACTCTGGACTTGGCAGCAGCATGCGGAGGCGGTATAGGGGCCCATGGCAGATTAGGGGCCTGGCAGCAGCTATAGGAGGCCCGTAATCTGCCAGCACCCTATGACAAAAAATGGAACACACCAGCAGTGTGAGGAGACCTGAAAGTGGCACATGGCATGAGACACTGTGGACCTGGCAGCAGCATGAGGAGGCGGTACAGGGGCCCATGGCAGATTAGGGGCCTGGCAGCAGCTATGGGAGGCCCGTAATCTGCCAGCACCCTATGTCAAAAAATTTAACATACCAGCAGTGTGTGAGGAGACCTGAAAGTGGCACATGGCAGAGTGTGGCGATGGAGACAGCAGCAATGGGAGGCCGTACAGGGACCCATGAGAGACTCTGGACCTGGCAGCAGCATGAGGAGGCGGTACGGGGGCCCATGGCAGATTAGGGGCCTGGCAGCAGCTATGGGAGGCCCGTAATCTGCCAGCACCCTATGACAAAAAATGGAACACACCAGCAGTGTGAGGAGACCTGAAAGTGGCACATGGCAGGGGCATGATTCATGGCGGATTTAGTCAGTTGTGTCAGGAACTGGTGGTTTGAAATCCAGACTAATCCACGCCTGATTCATTTTCACAAACGTGAGTCTCACAAACGTGAGACAGTCGTGTCCTCCGCGGAGTTACAATACCTCCTGCCGCACTAAACACGCGCTCCGATGCCACGCTACTGGCCGGGCATGAAAGCCTTTCAAGGGCAAATTCAGCTAGTTGGGGCCAAAGGTCAAGTTTCGTTGCCCAGTAGTCAAGGGGATTGTCTACCTCGGTTGGCAGGGTGCTGTCCAAGTAGGCCCAAGCCTGTTGTTTGAGGTCCTGCTCCAGGTCCACCTAATGCTGCTGCTGCTGCGGCTGGTTAGTAGTTTCCTCACTGCGCTGGTGAAGAAAGCTACTCATCATCGACTGCAGACTGAGGCAGCCGCTGCTGGTGGAGCTGCCACTGCTCCTACCACCCCACCCCTCCCCTGCTGCCATGGCAGCGGAACGCGAGCGCACAGGGCCCACAGTGTCTGAGGATGGACGTTGGTGCACAAAGGCAGAGACCAACTGACTACATAGGTGGTTTTTATAGTACGTTATTTTGGCCTCCCTCTCAGCAGGTGTGAAAAAGGCCACCATTTTTGAACGGTAGCGAGGGTCCAACAAGGTGGACAGCCAAAAGTCATCTCTCTGTCTGATGGTTATTATTCGGCTGTCGCTACGCAAGCAACCGAGCATGCTATGGGCCATTTGTGCCAAGGAATGCGAGGGACTCCCTGCCTCCATCTCCACAGCATACTGCCACGGTGCATCTGGGTCCTCTGTCTCCTCCTCCTCCTCCTCTACCAGATGCTCCTGCTCCTCCACTCCTGTCCGCTGAGTGGAAAAACCACCCATTTCACTCAATAATTCCTGAGCACAAATGTCCTCCTCTACCTCCTCCTCTTCTTCCTGTCCTGCCCCCACAGGGGTCATGTGGCGTTGAGATCTGTGCGCCACGTCTACCGCACCCTGACCAGCCATTGTTAACAGCGTTTGTTCCAGGACGTGCAACAGAGGAATGACGTTGTTCATCCCATAGTCCTGCCGACTCACAAATAGCGTGGCCTCCTCAAAGGGCCTGAGCAAGCGGCAGGTGTCACGCATGAGCTGCCAATGGCTGACATCGAAGTTACACAGGGGAGTACCTTTATCCGCTTGTAACATCAGGAAATCGGTGATGGCCTTTCGCTGTTCGTAAAGGCGGTCTAACATGTGTAGGGTTGAATTCCACCTTGTTGCAACGTCGCAGATCAGGCGATGCTGTGGAATTCCGTTCTGCCGCTGCAGCTCAAGGAGGGTGTACTTTGCGGTGTAGGAATGGCTGAAATGCATGCAAAGTTTACGTGACATTTTAAGGATGTCTTGCAGTGGGATGGTGGATTTTAGGAACCGCTTGACAACCAGATTGAACACGTGAGCCATGCATGGCGCATGGCACAACCTTCCTTGACGCAGAGCAGACACCATGTTCTTTCCGTTGTCGGTCAACATGGTTCCAATTTTCAGTTTGCGCGGAGACAGCCATCTGTCGATTTCTCTGTTCATTACACTGAGAAGTTCCTCCCCTGTGTGACTACGTTCGCCAAGGCATACCAGGTGCAGCACAGCGTGACACCGTTGCGCCCTGCACATGTGATATGCCGGTCGGGTAATGGGACTTGACACGGGGGTGGCGGCTGAGGACACGGCGGAAGAAGAGGTGGTAGAGGCGGACATCTTTTGTGGACCAAAGACGTGCAAACGTGGAGGCAAAAGCGGCGTGACCTGTCCAAGTTGCTGGTGCGGCTGTGCCGGCACCACGTTCACCCAGTGGGCCGTAAATGACATGTACTGTCCCTGACTGTAGTTACAGCTCCACACGTCGGCGCTGCCGTGCACTTTGGCAGAGACCGACATGCTCAAAGACTGGCCCACCATCTCTTCTACATGTGAATGCAGGGCTGGCACTGCCTTTTTGGCAAAGAAATGACGGCTTGGCACTCTCCACCGCGGCGCGGCACAAGCCATCATTTCTCGGAAAGGTGCTGAGTCCACCACTTGGAAAGGGAGGGACTGCAGCACCAGCAACTTGGACAGGAGGACGTTCAGCTTTTGCACCGTCGGGTGCGTGCTCGCAAACTGTTGTCTCTTGGAAACGGATTCCAAGAAAGACTGCTGACGGAATCCGTGAAGAGGAGTAGCAGGAGAAGGAGCATCTGAACGAGCGGAAGATGCCAACGAGCGACAACTCCCCTCAGCAGAGGTGTTGGAGCCTTGACTGGCTGATAGAGGGCGATTGACGTCGGGTGACGGAGCAAGTAACGGAGCGGGTGATGGAGCGGGGGCTGGGGCAGGCAGAACCGCCGTATCTTTATCACGGTTTTCCCAGGCCACCGAATGGCGACGCTGCATATGCTGACGCAACGCTGTAGTCCCAACATGGGCCCCCTGGCCACGCTTGACTTTCTGGCCACATAGTCGACATACGGCTACGTTTACTTCCTCGGGCGGCTTGACAAAAAATTGCCACACCGCCGAGTAGGAAACTTTGCCCCCGATACTCCTCACTGGCCGACTGCTGCTTCCTCCGTGCACACCGGCACCACTACTGGCCGTGGTGGTAGGCTGCAGTGGAGCTGGTGCTGTACTCCATGGCCGTTTGCCTCCACTAACACTGCTGCGACCCTGCTGCCTCCTGGGCAACCCACCGACTGTTTTGCTCGCTGCCAAGCTGCCACCCTCTTCTCCTGATGATGCGGAAGCAATAGCCTGATGACGACGAGGCTTCCAAGTGCGATCAGCCTCATCATCATCAATTAGGGTCTCCGCCTCACTACTAGCCCCCTCGGCTGCGTGTGGGTCAGGAGACAGACCTGTCTCTAGACCGGCTACCGAGCCACTCTCCTCGCCACTACTTCTTCGTCTGGCTGCTGAAGAGGCGGATGTCTCCCCCCGTTCCTGACCGCCCTCTGTTAGCTCTTCCTCACTGTACAGTGGGGCTGAGCCCACAGCATGCGATACTTCGCTTGGTGAGAGAACACCAAAGGACAGGGGCAGGTAGAGGACACGTGATTTCAGTGGGCTTGCTCCCGGGCCATGCCAACTAACGGTTGTGTCTGACGTACCCACCGACCGTTGGCTGTAGGTGTCAGAGGTGACCTGGGAAGAGGAAGACGACCGAGCCAACCAATCGATGACGGCAGGGTTGTCGGTGGTGACACGACCGCTGGATGACACCGGGAGCACTGGCCTCTGGCTGCGAATAGTGCTGCCTCGACCCCTTCCTCTGCTGCCACGTCTGCTCGCTCCTAAAACATTGCCTCCTCTGCCACTCCTCTGCATGTTGTCTGACATACTCTTTAATTAAACGATTCTGTGTCCCTGAGAAACAATTCTGTGTCTGTCCCTGAGTAACAATTCTGTGTCCCTGAGTAACGTTTCTGTGGCCCTAAGTAACAGTTCTGTGGCCCTCATTAACAATTCTGTGTCCCTCAGTAACAATTCTGTGTCTGTCCCTGAGTAACAATTCTGTGTCCCTGAGTAACAGTTCTGTGTCCCTGCGTAACAATTCTGTGTCCCTGAGTAACAATTCTGTGTCCCTCAGTAACAATTCTGTGTCCCTCAGTAACAATTCTGTGTCTGTCCCTGAGTAACAATTCTGTGTCTGTCCCTGAGTAACAATTCTGTGTCCCTAAGTAACGTTTCTGTGGCCCTAAGTAACGGTTCTGTGGCCCTCAGTAACAAATCTGTGTCCCTCAGTAACAATTCTGTGTCTGTCCCTGAGTAACAATTCTGTGTCCCTAAGTAACGTTTCTGTGGCCCTAAGTAACAGTTCTGTGGCCCTCAGTAACAGTTCTGTGGCCCTCAGTAACAATTCTGTGTCCCTCAGTAACAATTCTGTGTCTGTCCCTGAGTAACAATTCTGTGTCCCTAAGTAACGTTTCTGTGTCCCTAAGTAACGTTTCTGTGGCCCTAAGTAACGATTCTGTGGCCCTAAATAACGATTCTGTGGCCCTAAGTAACGTTTCTGTAGCCCTAAGTAACGTTTCTGTGGCCCTAAGTAATGTTTCTGTAGCCCTAAGTAACGTTTCTGTGGCCCTAAGTAACGTTTCTGTGGCCCTCAGTAACAAATCTGTGTCCCTCAGTAACAATTCTGTGTCTGTCCCTAAGTAACAATTCTGTGGCCCTAAGTAACGTTTCTGTGGCCCTAAGTAATGTTTCTGTGGCCCTAAGTAACGGTTGTGTGTCCCTCAGTAACAATTCTGTATCCCTCAGTAACAATTCTGTGTCTGTCCCTGAGTAACAATTCTGTGGCCCTAAGTAACGTTTCTGTGGCCCTAAGTAATGTTTCTGTGGCCCTAAGTAACGGTTCTGTGTCCCTCAGTAACAATTCTGTATCCCTCAGTAACAATTCTGTGTCTGTCCCTAAGTAACAATTCTGTGTCCCTAAGTAACGTTTCTGTGGCCCTAAGTAACGGTTCTGTGGCCCTCAGTAACAATTCTGTGTCCCTCAGTAACAATTCTGTGTCTGTCCCTAAGTAACAATTCTGTGGCCCTAAGTAAAGTTTCTGTGGCCCTAAGTAACGTTTCTGTGGCCCTAAGTAACGATTCTGTGGCCCTAAGTAACGTTTCTGTGGCCCTAAGTAACGTTTCTGTGGCCCTCAGTAACAAATCTGTGTCCCTCAGTAACAATTCTGTGTCTGTCCCTAAGTAACAATTCTGTGGCCCTAAGTAACATTTCTGTAGCCCTAAGTAATGTTTCTGTGGCCCTAAGTAACGGTTGTGTGTCCCTCAGTAACAATTCTGTATCCCTCAGTAACAATTCTGTGTCTGTCCCTGAGTAACAATTCTGTGGCCCTAAGTAACGTTTCTGTGGCCCTAAGTAACGTTTCTGTGGCCCTAAGTAACGATTCTGTGGCCCTAAGTAACGTTTCTGTGGCCCTAAGTAACGTTTCTGTGGCCCTCAGTAACAAATCTGTGTCCCTCAGTAACAATTCTGTGTCTGTCCCTAAGTAACAATTCTGTGGCCCTAAGTAACGTTTCTGTGGCCCTAAGTAATGTTTCTGTGGCCCTAAGAAATGGTTGTGTGTCCCTCAGTAACAATTCTGTGTCTGTCCCTGAGTAACAATTCTGTGGCCCTAAGTATCGTTTCTGTGGCCCTAAGTAACGTTTCTGTGGCCCTAAGTAACGTTTCTGTGGCCCTAAGTAACGTTTCTGTGGCCCTCAGTAACAAATCTGTGTCCCTCACTAACAATTCTGTGTCTGTCCCTAAGTAACAATTCTGTGGCCCTAAGTAACGTTTCTGTGGCCCTAGGTAACGGTTCTGTGGCCTTCAGTAACAATTCTGTGTCCCTCAATAACAATTCTGTGTCTGTCCCTAAGTAACAATTCTGTGGCCCTAAGTAACGTTTCTGTGGCCCTAAGTAACGTTTCTGTGGCCCTAAGTAACGATTCTGTGGCCCTCAGTAACAATTCTGTATCCCTCAGTAACAATTCTGTGTCTGTCCCTGAGTAACAATTCTGTGTCCCTAAGTAACGTTTCTGTGGTCCTAACTAACGATTCTGTGGCCCTAAGTAACATTTCTGTGGCCCTAAGTAACGTTTCTGTGGCCCTCAGTAACAAATCTGTGTCCCTCAGTAACAATTCTGTGTCTGTCCCTAAGTAAAAATTCTGTGGCCCTAAGTAACGTTTCTGTGGCCCTAAGTAACGGTTCTGTGGCCCTCAGTAACAATTCTGTGTCCCTCAATAACAATTCTGTGTCTGTCCCTAAGTAACAATTCTGTGGCCCTAAGTAACGTTTCTGTGGCCCTAAGTAACGATTCTGTGGCCCTCAGTAACAATTCTTTATCCCTTAGTAATAATTCTGTGTCTGTCCCTGAGTAACAATTCTGTGTCCCTAAGTAACGTTTCTGTGGCCCTAAGTAACGTTTCTGTGGCCCTAAGTAACGATTCTGTGGCCCTAAGTAACGTTTCTGTGGCCCTAAGTAACGTTTCTGTGGCCCTCAGTAACAAATCTGTGTCCCTCACTAACAATTCTGTGTCTGTCCCTAAGTAACAATTCTGTGGCCCTAAGTAACGTTTCTGTGGCCCTAGGTAACGGTTCTGTGGCCCTCAGTAACAATTCTGTGTCCCTCAATAACAATTCTGTGTCTGTCCCTAAGTAACAATTCTGTGGCCCTAAGTAACGTTTCTGTGGCCCTAAGTAACGTTTCTGTGGCCCTAAGTAACGATTCTGTGGCCCTCAGTAACAATTCTGTATCCCTCAGTAACAATTCTGTGTCTGTCCCTGAGTAACAATTCTGTGTCCCTAAGTAACGTTTCTGTGGCCCTAACTAACGATTCTGTGGCCCTAAGTAACATTTCTGTGGCCCTAAGTAACGTTTCTGTGGCCCTCAGTAACAAATCTGTGTCCCTCAGTAACAATTCTGTGTCTGTCCCTAAGTAAAAATTCTGTGGCCCTAAGTAACGTTTCTGTGGCCCTAAGTAACGGTTCTGTGTCCCTCAGTAACAATTCTGTGTCCCTCAATAACAATTCTGTGTCTGTCCCTAAGTAACAATTCTGTGGCCCTAAGTAACGTTTCTGTGGCCCTAAGTAACAATTCTGTATCCCTCAGTAACAATTCTGTGTCTGTCCCTGAGTAACAATTCTGTGTCCCTAAGTACTGTTTCTGTGGCCCTAACTAACAATTCTGTATCCCTCAGTAATAATTCTGTGTCTGTCCCTGAGTAACAATTCTGTGTCCCTAAGTAACGTTTCTGTGGCCCTAACTAACGATTCTGTGGCCCTAAGTAACGTTTCTGTGGCCCTAAGTAACGTTTCTGTGGCCCTAACTAACGATTCTGTGGCCCTAAGTAACGTTTCTGTGGCCCTAAGTAACGTTTCTGTGGCCCTCAGTAACAAATCTGTGTCCCTCAGTAACAATTCTGTGTCTGTCCCTAAGTAACGTTTCTGTGTCCCTAAGTAACGTTTCTGTGGCCCTAAGTAACGATTCTGTGGCCCTAAGTAACGTTTCTGTAGCCCTAAGTAACGTTTCTGTGGCCCTAAGTAACGTTTCTGTGGCCCTAAGTAACGTTTCTGTGGCCCTAAGTAACGGTTCTGTGTCCCTCAGTAAAAATTCTGTATCCCTCAGTAACAATTCTGTGTCTGTCCCTGAGTAACAATTCTGTGTCCCTAAGTAATGTTTCTGTGGCCCTAAGTAACGGTTCTGTGGCCCTCAGTAACAATTCTGTGTCCCTCAGTAACAATTCTGTGTCTGTCCCTAAGTAACAATTCTGTGGCCCTAAGTAACGTTTCTGTGGCCCTAAGTAACGTTTCTGTGGCCCTAAGTAACGGTTCTGTGTCCCTCAGTAACAATTCTGTATCCCTCAGTAACAATTCTGTGTCTGTCCATAAGTAACAATTCTGTGTCCCTAAGTAACGTTTCTGTGGCCCTAAGTAACGGTTCTGTGGCCCTCAGTAACAATTCTGTGTCTTTCCCTAAGTAACAATTCTGTGTCCCTAAGTAACGTTTCTGTGGCCCTAAGTAACGTTTCTGTGGCCCTAAGTAACGATTCTGTGGCCCTCAGTAACAAATCTGTGTCCCTCAGTAACAATTCTGTGTCTGTCTCTAAGTAACAATTCTTTGGCCCTAAGTAACGTTTCTGTGGCCCTAAGTAAAGATTCTGTGGCCCTCAGTAACAATTCTGTATCCCTCAGTAACAATTCTGGGTCTGTCCCTGAGTAACAATTCTGTGTCCCTAAGTAACGTTTCTGTGGCCCTAACTAACGATTCTGTGGCCCTAAGTAACGATTCTGTGGCCCTAACTAACGTTTCTGTGTCCCTAAGTAACGTATCTCTGTCCCTAACTCTCTCCCTGAATACAGCCAGGTCTGCCTCTGTTGAATGACTGGAGGCAAATGGAGAATTCTAAAATGGCCTCCATTTATAGCTCGACCATTACACAGTGCTGGCTGGCTGCTGATTGGCTAATGCGATCACATGTCATGAATGAATGCATTATGGGTCAGCGCGCCTTGTCTGCGCGCCTTCCCAGACATCCCCGCTCCGTCGCCGCACATGTCGCCGCCATTTTAGGAAAAATTTCGATTCGCGCATCCGAAGTCTGCTTATTTTCTAATATTCTAATATTCTAAACGAATTCCACTTCGCCTACTTCGATTCACTCATCTCTAGTCAATACTACTATGGAAGCAGAACATTGATGCTTCTTTCAGAAAGATCAATGTGATACATTTTTTGCTATTTGGGCAACATGGATATAACCAGGAATGAAAATGAGGGTAAAAAGTTGAAATGCCACCAGAACAGGAATAGAGGGGAAATCTTCCAATGGAGACCTCTGTTGTGACAGCTTTATAAGAAGGGTGTTATTTCCCATTACAGGAAATGTTCTACAGGACAGGAGTCTACAGGACAGAAAGTGAAGGGAAGTCTCCTTAATGAGACACAATTGGAAAGAAGGGAAAAAATAGACAATCCTAGATATACTTTAAAGTTCACCTTTTGGACAAAAATAATAAATGCAAATTGTTTTGCAGTTAAAAAAATGTGCATTTATTATTTCAGTCCAGTGGATCCTGGAAAGTATTGCACCAGTGATCAGTAGATCACTGATGCCATGCAGGGCTCCTGCAGTCCTGTCAGAATATCTGCTTGGCCATACAATATGTATGAGCAAGCAGATATTCTGACAGGAAGCTTCAATTAACTACTCCGGAGCCCACAGCGCCATGGTAGTTCATTGAAAACTACAAGCTGACAGCTGCTAAGGCTGTTGGGAATTGCAGTTCATTCATTCATGGAAGTCTGTGAATGAATGACAGGGCTGTGTGAGCAGAGCACCACGTGGTCACGCTGTTTTGAAATTTGACAGATAGTATGGGAAACCTTCTCCCTGTGCTATCTGTCAGAGGGGGGGGGGGGGGGGGCAGCGCAGCTGCAGCTATGGGAGCATGTTACATGTTCCACCCTAAAAACAGGTGGAACATGTAACATGTTCCAAAGATGAATTTATCCTTTAAGGACATTTTCTGTAAGACATGTTCTGTCCTCAAAATATTTAAATAATTACCGCGCTCTAATATCATCAAAAAGTGCAAACAAAGAAGTGCAAAGTGCTTATACAATAATATAGCAGTAATAAATATAAAGTGACTGATGTGAATAAATAGTTGAAAAAAATATAAAAATTAAATAAATTGATACAATGATGTCATATTGTCAAATCACTATTTGTGCCATCCTTATATAAATGTGCAACTATTCCATCTGTAAACCACAAGAGAATGTATATACTATAAACCAAAATAAAAATTAAAAATAATATATAAAAATAAAAATAAAAATGAAAAAACTGCTGAAAAAGAACTGCTGAAAAAGAAACAGCAGTACTGTCCCAAATGTGTCCAGCAAAGACAGGAATGCTCTTCTTCAGTATGTAGATCTGGTCTTTGCAATAATGTTGGAAACCTGTGTGATTGCAGGGCTGTGACGGATACTCCCTCCTCTGATCCACTGCTCAATTCTCTGCCTTTATGGTCCTCCTGTGTCTCATGCAAAAGAGAAATAAAGAATATGGTGTCTTATCCCAGGGGTAAAAACAGCTTTTAATGTGCTTCCATATTGCACTCACATGTCATGTAATACAATAGTGCTTTTAGATCTGTCAAAAATCTGTGCCCTGCAGCTAAAACATAGTGGTGGGTGTGTATTCACACACCTTCAGTACTCGCCGTATAGTAGATAGGAATGCGCGGTGACGTCACTGCCCCTCCCCAACGCATTGCGCTACAGGCATTTCATAGCTTTGTCCGGGGGATGATGTCCCCCCAAAGTGGCACAGGTCACCTGTAGGAGTGCTGGTTGGTGGTCCACCCAGAAGTACAGCTGATGTACAGAAATATGCCTGCAGACAGGTGGTGCCTGTGCGAGGTATGCAAGCCCTTCCAGGATTTAGAGATTTACTGGATAGCTGGTTCAAGCCAAGGTCAGGTACCAGGTGGGAATCAGAGCAGATGGGATAGCCGAGGTCATACACAGAGGAGCGAGAGAGAGAGGGAGTATCCGTAAGCCAAGCCAAGGTCAGATCAGGGGTTAAGCAGAGTAGACAGGTCCAAGAGAAAGCCGAGTCGGTATCAGGAAATCATAGGTCACAATAACGCAGGAAACAGGAACAAGGCACGGGGAGCTAGAGATCATCCAGCAACTTGAGGAAGTGATGAGCCTCTGTTACATACCTGATTGGAGATTGAAATGATGAGGTCAGCCTCACTTGGGTCACTAGCCCTGACCCCACTGGAAGTGGAACAGAGGGTGTCTAGGGACCAGGGGGACAAGAGTGCCAGCAGATGTTGTTTGCAGCTCTTGCAGCTGGAGAATTTGAAAGACTGATGAACCTCTGATTCAGGAACAGTATTGATATGCAGAGCTGGTATGGTAGGTTGCTAGGTGTGCACCAGAGCAAGACAGGAAGCTGGGATGGGAGACAGGAGCAATGTCATAGGAATAGCCAGGATCATCAAGGGGCAGACAGCAAAATACCAAATCATAAGCAAGCCAAAGTCAGGAGCGGAGCCGAAGTCAGGAACCAGTATCAAGCAGGAGAGTAATCAGAGTCAGGTCAGGAACAAGCTGGGTCAGCAACAAGGAAATCACACAGGAATGAGCAGGAAACGGGAACAGCTGAAAACCAGTCAGCACTCAGCACAGGCAGAGGCACCTTTTAAATAGTCCGTCTGGTGCCAATCTTCGCCGTGCGTGTGCACGATCGCGTATTTCTGTGCGCATGCGCACGTCTATTCACCAGCCGTCTCCCTTACAGCCTCCTTATAAAGGTTGTCTGGCACCAAACTGAGGCTGATGTGTGCTTCTGCGGCCATGTAGGGTACTGGCAGAAATGTCAGATCTTCCAGAACTTCTGCCGTGGACATGACCCTGACAGGGTGTAAACTCACCACACATTTATCTAAAGCATCCAAAGACATAGCAATTACTAATATCTATGCTGTTAACTCCCCAGTGATTCCATTTTTTTACTCTATAGGCCTTGTGCTCCCATGAACCCCTGCATTTGATGGGAGGGGATTTTAATAGCCTAATGCATCCTGTTGAAGACAGAACTTCATGATCCACTGGATCTAAATTGATCTCCAGTTGCACTCACACCTCCTCGCACTTGGCGGACACTGTATCCCATTGTACATGGCAGACGTATGGCGCCTCTCTCACCTGACTGATAGGGAATTCACCTACTACTTGCCTCTGCACGACACCATGTTCCACCTCCCTTTTACCTATGGTGAGATACTCAGAGATTTTGGAAATAGCCATCTTGGATCACAGCCCGGTTGTGGTTACCCTTGACGATCTACAACCTAGCGGTAACCCACCCCCTTGGCGGTTCCCCTCCTACCTTGTGGACAATGAGGACTTTTGCCATATGATACTCAATGCTTGGAATGACTATGACTATGCCCTCACCAACACAGAACATGCTACCGACCCCATTTTATTTTGGGAGACAGCTAAGGCGTTCCTGCGGGGTAAAATTTTATCTTGTGTTTCCCAGTATAAGCGGCACTCCTTGGACTAGTTCTGCCTGGCCAGCACAACCCTTTGGAAGGCCCAATTGGAACTTGGCCAGAATAGATACATGGAAAGAAACAGAAATGGCAGGAAGCTAAGAGACATTTTGAGTTATGGGTCGAACAAAGGGAACAAATTAAAACTTATCACTCCCTGCAATTCCATAAATACGGCAATAAGGCCAGAAAACTTTTGGCCAACCTTTGTTGTGGTCCCTATGCTCCTACCCATATTATGGCGCTTAAGGACCCTAATGGAAATCTGACGACCTCATCACGCTAAATATCCTCTTTATTAACAAATTTCTACCAAGAGCTGTACTCTGAGGAACAGTTGGATATGGTAAAGGCGGAATCGCTCCTGCAATCTCTTCACTTGCCCCATCTTTCCCAAATTCAATTAGATGCACTAAACGCACCTATCTCTTCGGAAGAGCTCCTGGCGACTATTGCTAACCTATCTAATTGTAAGGCCCCTGGCCCAGATGGCTACTCATCTGAATTTTACAAGCTATCCCACGAATATGTTTATCATATCTTGTTGCAAGCATACAACAATATATGGCAGGGTGGCCCTTACCTCCCTAAGGGATCCACAGCATTTATAAAGTTACTGGCCAAAAGGGGCAAAGACACCACTCTCCCTGGTTCATATCGCTCTATCTCGCTCATTACCGTGAATGCTAAGATTTTGTCCAAAATAGTCACGTCTGGCGAGCATACTCTCTGGCCTCCTGCACCCTGCTCAGGCAGGGTTTGTCAAAGGTAGATCAGCAGTTCTACATATCCGCAAAGTTATTATGGCACTGAAACAGGCTAAGCTTCACTCCGATCAAAATGTGGCCATTTTGTCTCTTGATGTGGAAAAAGCATTTGATAATATTAATCTCCACTGGCTCTTCTTAGTCTTGAGGAAATTCAGTTTTCAAGGACCAATCACACATTTATTTCTTTCCATGTATTCCTCTCCTACGGCTAGGTTAATCACTCAGAGTACAGTCTTGGACCCTATTCATCTAAAAAAGGGAACATGCCAGGGCTGCCCCCTTTCCCCTCTCTTGTTCAACCTGGCCATTGAACCTCTTTCCAGACTGCTCAATTCTCATCCCTTTCTTTCCAGAATTACAATTGGCAGTGCTGCCATAAAAGCTGCTTTATTTGTGGATGACATTCTTATCTTTTTTTCCATGGTATCCACTGACCTTCCTGTCATTCAGGATCTATTTACCACCTTCCAGGTTTGTTCTGGCCTATGCAAAAACTTTACCAAACGTGAAATTCTCCCGCTTACCCCATATCATTCCAGGTCTTGGAATACGTCCTCCCTGCTTCAGATAGCTTCCCATTATATCACCTATTTGGGTATCCGGATAGGGAGGGATCTGTCATCTCTATATCGGCTCAATTTTCTTCCCATTTTTGAGAAGATCAATTGGGAATTGGATAAATGGTCTACCGTTCTCCTATCACTTTTTGGCAGGTGTCATCTATTCAAAATGATATCATTCGCAAGATTTTATACTCTCTGCAAACCTTGCCTTTATTGCTTAAGCATAAAGATATTCAATCTCTGCATAAATCATTACAAACTTTTCTGTGGCACTCTAAATGATCCAGGATTGCACTCCGCAAGCTTTATCTGCCGAAGTGTGACGGAATGAACCTCCCCAATATCAACTTATAGAACCTGGCCTGCCTTCTTAGACAGGGACTAGACTGGTTGTCCCATAAATCTATGTACTCCAACTACACTCGTTAGTCAGTCTTGGTTTACCCCCTTAATTTATCGGTGGTCCTGCATACTACCCTTAAAATGCTACACCCCATACTGAAGCATACCTCTCTCGTTCATGATATGGTGATAGTGTGGTGAGAGATCTGCAAGCTGATTGGCTTCTCCTCTACTATTTCTAATCATCTCCCAATCCTTGGTAATCCTCAGTTTCCTCCCAGTATGGCCCACAAGGCCTTCGTCACATGGGCGTCTAAGGGGCTACACATTGTCACCTCCCTCTGGAATTCTAGATCCTGTGCTCTTCGCCCTTTTACGGAAATTTCTCAACGGTTCCGCCTTGCCCCGCATCACTTGTTTTAATACATGCAACTGGCTAATTTTCTTCAGTCACAATTGCAGGGAGGCAGGAGGGATCTCGCCCGCTGATATAGTGCACTCAAATGCTTTCACTACTGTATATCCTCTCTATATTCACAGCTTTTATGTTGCAACTAGCCCTCGCTATGTGACTCATTATTTCAAGGCTGACCCAAGGACATCCCGGAGCTGGATGACCCCTCCATGCTTTTGGGGGGGTTACACTTTGATCTGTAAGATCATTATTAATGAACAAGGGAAACTCAATTCAAACTTATTCACAGGGCATTCATTCCAGCATGCATTGAGGAATGGCTCATACCGACTCCAACAGTATGTCCTTGGTGGGGAGTCCATAGGCCCACCCTTTTCCACAGATTCTGGCTTTGTTCACCTATTCAAACCTACTGCATCACCATTGTCAACTATATTTATGGCATCACTTGTATACATGTCCCGCTAGACCCGCTACTATGTCTCTTTAGTGCCCCAGTACTCAAACCTACTGCCCCACATAGCACAGACCAACCCAAATCTTTATCCCCCTGGGTTCATTTGTGTCTTCTGTCTGCTCGGAGAGTGTTACTGAGGGCCTGGATATCCCCTGACAGCCCTACCTTATCCTCTGTCAAGAAAGATCTGAAATCACTTTTATACCTGGAAAAACTGGATACCCTGGTCCAAAAGTTTGGCCCCACCAAACGTCTGTTTGATAAAAGCCCTCCAACGTGTGAAAAAAAAAAAACGTTTCCCAGCAGAAATAAATCAACTTATGGTTACATTCCAATACACTGCCTGGTATGCCAAATCCAACCTGGCTAATACCCTAGATTGCTAGAAGGTCTCTGAACCCACATCTACTACGGTAAATGATCCACATCCTGGGGGACGTTCTCTTACACCTGTTGGGCAAATGGAGTAGGAGTCGATAGTCCAAGGCTCTATCGCTATCCCTCCTAGATTTTCATTACGTATCTCTGTCCTGATTTTTGGGGGAATCTGTCAGATGTAGATGCATTCTTGACCATGAGAAGTTTTCTTTCTGTTACCATGACCTTAGTATATGCCACTTTGGGATGGAGTTGAGGTCTCCAGTCCTGAATTCAGCTTTCCTCTGTATATGTCTGCATATGATATGTTTCACTTGTGAATGACAAGCTTTCCTCTGACTATTTGTCTTGAAGTATACATTCTATTTAGTTAATCTGCTGATTTTTTTTGCTTTTGTCTCCTGCCTGGTTTCCATTTATTGGGAATTTGTATTTTAATTTCTTTTGTAATTTTGTGAAAAGGAAAATGTAAAATCTGAATAAAGATAATTAAAAAAAATGCCATGTGGCCAGCTCAACTTTCACAATTTTTATCTTAACTGTAGAATTTGCATTGCCATATTGCTTGACGCATATGTACCTGTGCTAGCTTGACCTAGAGAAAGGTATGGCTTTCCTGAAATCTTGTCCCAACTTTTTATATATATTGGATACTCCAACAGTGAGCTCTCCCTGCCAAAATTCCTAATTCTGTTCTTATCCACCTGGGAGTTTTGGATGTTTCTTCCTGCCTTTGTGTGTTCCAGCTCTTCTTGTTACATTGCCCATAATAAAAAACAAATAAGAATCCAACATGAAAAATGGAAGGCCTTCATAATGGGCAGAGTAGGTGTGCAGACCCAGGAACGTATCACAAAGATCTCACCAACAGAGTCCCCAAGAGACAGAACGAACACCCACATGGTTTAACTCTACAATATTTCAAACACTTTAATGTTTGTTTTGGGTAGACTAATTTGAAAAAAAAGATACAGCATTAGGAATAATTTAATAGCGTTTTTTTTTTTATTTTGTTTATTGGAAAGTAAAAAATACACACTGCACCCAAAACAAAACTAAAATGATTAAAAAAAGAAAGATTAATTCTGCAAAAGGTTATACAGTAAGGCAGAACAACCAGTATAAGGCTTACTTCCAGTTTCCAATATTCCAAGTATGAGATGTTTCGAAATTAATCCATCAAGGCAACCAGGCCAAGTCAAAGTATAGACAAGGCTATAGTGAAACCTAATACATTGTAATACTTCTAATACAACTTTTCCTTTAGAAATGTATTGACTTAATCACCAGCTACCTCCCCTATATATTACACCTTCATTTTCTTGAGCTTCCAATACTAGCTATTCAGAGAAGTCTCCATGGTTACTTGGATATTACAGGATTTCCACTCTATACTTAAAGAGTCCCTATCACTAGACCACATGTACCTTCAATATATTTTATGAATGTTGTTTACTTTGTAAAGCCTCTCTCGGGAGTAGACATCCAAAAGCCCTGAGAGTTTTGTTGGATTCTACCATCTTGGATGTGATGTCAGCAGCCCCAGCAGACTCACTCAAGTGACACTTTATAGTATCCAACTTTGGTCTTCCCCCCAACAGCTACATAAAATATTATATAGGGAGGTGAGGGACAGAGGAGCTGGGCCAGAGCAGATATTAAACACAATCAGAAGACAAGAGGGTTATGACATAGAAAGCATTGACTCCCCTGGAGTAGTCAAGGGCAAAGGAACAATTAAAAAAAATAGTTTTAGGAAAGGAAACACTGCAGTTAAGCACTAGACATATATATTTGTCTGTGTTTTTAACCTGCATTTTTTTTAAACTGGAGGCAGAATCTCTTTAAATATGTCAATCAGTTATTTTTAAATAGTCACAAGCCATCTATTATTTTAATTTTGCAACCAATGCAATAGCTTGCGATTGGCTGTTTTATGTGCCCGTTGGTCTACACAGCCATTGGAGAGCAGTTCTGTTAAGTTCTGTCTATGATTAATATTGTTGACAGTTTTCATTCAAGAAAAGCCTTGTCTAGAATCAAGAAAAATCAATAGGAGAATAGGGAGAACTTCAGTGGTTATAAAGTTACCCAAAGAAAAAAATGTAAAGGAATTTTCTATATACAATATCATTTTTTGAGCTAAGCAAAGTACTACACCTTCTCTAAGAGTTATTGTCTATACCTGGTATTCCTCACTTAGGAGGGGGTGGGGTGGTTAAGCTTTGGTTTTACCACCCCTGAGCACCCACCTAAATGTATGCATCTGTTCAAGGCTGCACACATTACATGACCATGCTGCTTTGTGGCCACAGCAAAATTTAAACCATATGCATCATTGCGCAGCCAGTACATCGTTGATCCCAACCTATTTAAAGAGGAACTTCAGTCCTTTGTATCTTTGTCTTCGCCACCCCTCCACTCCTGCCATTGGAGTCCACTGCCATCTTTGTACATCTGGCACAGAAGGGCTTTGCCCAGCCTTTGAGTCCCAGGGGAGCCCATTGGCACATCTGCACATGTGTGGGCAAAGACACAGAGCTGTTTAGAACTCTAATGAATGGGGACTAGCAAAACATGTGCAGATATGCAAAAGGATTCTACCTGGAGCCGAAATTCTACTCCTCATCAGTGAATATGCAGAATTGGTGTATGTGTGTTGGGTGCTGAGGGGCGGTGGTGACCCATCTGGAAGAAAAATATATTTAAAATATATTTTAAAAACATTCTTCCCAAATATATTGCCATATATTTGAAATGCTACAATTTTGGACATATTCAATATATATATATATATATATATATATATATATATATATACACATATACTGCATGTTGAAATGCGGTTTTATTACAAATTATGCAAAACATATTTTTAAAAATACATTTCAAACATACTGTATGTCTTTAAAAATGCAAATCTGCATTTTTGGAATGCATTTACAAATATATGTAAAAATATATGTTAAAATGACTTTTATATGTGTTAAAAAAAATCTGAAGAATATATTTTTAAAAAAAAATATTTTTAAAACTTATTTGTAAATGCATTCCAAAAATGTAGATTTGAATTTTTAAAGACATACAGTATATTTGAAATGTATTTTTAAAAATACTTTTCATATATGTTGTAATAAAGACGCATTTCAACATAATAAATATATATATATATATATATATATATATATATATATATATATATATATTGAATATGGCCAAAATTGTAGCATTTCAAATATATGGCAATATATTTCGGAAGAAAATTTTTAAAATATATTTCAAATATATTTTTTGATCCATGTGGGGAATGTTATTCTCATGATAAAGATAGAAGTGCTGCATTACACCAAGAAAATCTATTTTGGTAAAAAAAACAAGCAACAATATCCAAATGAAATCAAAGCAGGGAAGCATAATTGTTTTTAGGGTTAAGGTCCACTTTAAGTGTATGGGGTCAAACCGCAATAGCCCGCAGTGCTGTGGTTCATCCTTTTTAAGTCCAAAACGGGTAGTAAGGAGACTTTATATTGCCTCTTCACTGCCCACCAAGCTCTCTCTGAAAAGTGATTCATCGCAGATCACTTTCCAGGGGGGTTTCAAAGGTTGCCAAATGCACCTACTGAGTCACTGAGCTAAAACAAGGATTTCCTGGCTGCACACTTGTTCCAAGTCAATGAAGCCAGGTGGTGGATGGCAGACCCTAAACCTGCAATTTCAAGAATCAAATTAGCAATGGCACCTCCCACCTCCCATAATTCTGCCCTTAACAGTTCACTTTTAGTCAAGCAGATGTTCCTGATTGGCTATGCAAATATGTTGATCTGGTCATTTTTGCCCACAAGGAGGGACTTTCCAATAGGTCAAAAGAGATGGGGTGGTTACATACACAGGCACCAGATCCTATAATTCGAAATACTTATACGCAGGGAGTGACTAACACTTGACACTTATTTACTCACCTAATAGTTTCCTGAATGCTAAAAAAAAACTTCCCAAGAGTGTTTAACCACTTGCCCTCCAGAGGATTTCCCCCCCCTTCCTGACCAGGCCATTTTTGCGGTACAATGCTACGTTACTTTAAATGACAATTGTGCAGTCATGCAACGCTGCACTAAATTAAATTTATGTCATTTTTCCCCCACAAATGGAGCTTTCTTCCAGTAGTATTTGATAATCTCTGTGGTTTTTATTTTTTGAGCTATAAACAAAAAAGACCCAACAATTTTGAAAAAAGAAACAATATTTTTGACTTTTGCTGTAAAACATGTCCAATAAAAAAATGTTAAAAATCAAATTTCATCATAAATTTAGGCCAAAATGTATTCTGCGACATGTCTTTGCTAAAAAAAAAATTTCCAATATATGTAAATTAATTGGTTTATGTGAAAGTCATAGCGTTTACAAATGGCGCTATATATACTGGAATTTTTACATTGTTTTTATACTAGCAATGGCGGCGATCAGCAACTTATAGCGAGACTCTGGCTGATATTCTGACACTGGGGGGGAACTGATTGTCACTGACATCCCCAGTGACACCAATACAGTGAGCAGTGCTAATAAAAAGCACTGACACTGTACTAATGACACTGGGCAGGAAGGGGTTAACATCTGGGATGATAAAAGGGTTAACTGTGTGCTATTTTACTGTGTGCTGTGTGTCTTTCACACTCTGCTATGCAGAGCAATACAAAGCAGTGTGCAGGAGCTGACAGAGGAGAGATCTGTATTGTTTACATACAAGTCTCTCCCACATCAGAGCGCCATGTGCTGTCCGGGAATCATGGGCCGGGACCTGGTGATCGACAGCTGAGGCCGCCAATGGCCCGGAAATGCAAAATCATGTATATAAATGTGATTTTGTGCAGCCCTCCCGCCCTGTAGCAGTATTTCTGCTACAGGGCGGCGGGAAAGCGGTTAAAGGGTTGGTTCACTTTTACCAAAAAACTACCTATGCAGGTAAAGGGTGCCTGTAGTTAAAAACAAACTGTGCAGCATTGAACAAAGCTGAAGAATACCCTTGCTATAGGTGTATTGTTGCTAGGATGTTGCTAGGACACTCCCAGCCATTACTGCTCACCACCAGCATCACAGGAGCAAGCACTTTCTCCAATTCAAACCTCCTCAGCAGCTCTTTCTCTCTCCATCGCAGTAGCGCTTAGGTCAGTGATGCTGCGGTGGAGAAGAGAGTGGACCATGCATGTTTGGTAGTTTAAGAGCTTGTACTTGTGAATGTGAGGGTGAGCAGTAATGGCTGGGAGTGTCTTAGCAAGGTCCTAGCAATGAGCCAAGATGGGAGACTGACATTTCTGGGAGTTTTTTGGCCAGGCTTTGGGAGGTATGTAGATGGCCCACATCTATAGCAAGGGCATTGCCCAAATTTAGTCAACATGAAAGGTACCCTGTTCTTGCATAAGCAGTTTTTTGGTAGAGGTAAGCTAACCTTTGAAGTCATCCACCAATATGCAGGGGGTGTGCCCTTTAAGTGATGACCGTATCTTTTCTGAACAGGGGTTCTCACACTAAAGTCTGCAAACCTAGCTTTGGGAGGTCTCATTGGATAGGACTGTTGAGTTTGACATGGGACATTTTGATAAATTAATAAAGCCAAATATATGAATGATGAAATGCAATGTGAAACAAATCATGCATCAAAGATTCCTTAGAACAACAGAGTCCAGAAAACAGCCACAGTAAGTAGGAGGACACTGAGCTTGTGGGTGCAACTGTTGTCAGTGCATTGCTTTTCTATCCTCATAATGTTGAAGGTGCCTCTCGGAGTGATAAGGTCAGATGAACAAAACTCTTGATTTGCACAACCACGAATAGACCAGCGCTCGTTCGCATAACCTGCGTGTAAAAACAAAATATTTAAGAATAAATAAAACAAAAAAGAATTATACGCTAAAAAACTAACCATTTAGTAATATTACAAATCTGCATATGTGCATAGAAGCTTTCTTTGCGTGTCACAATACCTGTCCCTTTAATTCTTAATAGGTAGTTGCTGACTTTGCCTAGGATGATGCAATGTCATCAATTTGCTGCAGGCAGGAGGATGCATTTCCTCAGTCTCCTCTCCCCCAGTGATCAACATTGCAACTTTGTAGCAAGTTACAAGGTAAGGGGCAGCAGCAGAGCCTGATTTGCGTAAAACATTTGTGAACACAGCCAAGAACTGCACAGTGATATATTCCTGGTGCCTGTAGCACTTAAAGTATTATTTAAGTGGTTATAAACTCTGAAATGAAAAATGAACAAAGCCATACCCCATACCAGCACCCTGATCACCGACATACCCCATACCAGCATCCTGATCACCACCATACCCCATACCAGCACCCTGATCACCGCCATACCCCATACCAGCACCCTGGTCAACGCCATACCCCAGACCAGCACCCTGATCACCACCATACCCCATACCAGTACCCTGATCACCGCCATACCCCATACCAGCATCCTGATCACCATCATACCCCATACCAGCACCCTGATCACCGCCATACCCCATACCAACATCCTGCTCACTGTGATACCACATACCAGCACCCTGATCACCACCATACCCTCCTTATCACCGCCATACCCCATACCAGCACCCTGATCATCACCATACCCCATACCAGTACCCTGATCACCGCCATACCCCATACCAGCACCCTGATCATCGCCATACCCCATAACAGCACCCTGATCATCACCATACCCCATACCAGCACCCTGATCACCATCATACCCCATACCAGCATCCTGATCACCATCATACCCCATACCAGCACCCTGATCATCGCCATACCCCATAACAGCACCCTGATCATCACCATACCCCATACCAGCACCCTGATCACTGCGATACCACATACCAGCACCCTGATCACCACCATACCCTCCTGATCACCGCCATACCCCATACCAGCATCCTGATCACTGCTATACCCCATACCAGCATCCTGATCACCGCCATACCCCATACCAGCATCCTGATCACCGCCGTACCCCATACCAGCATCCTGATCACCGCCATACCCCAAACCAGCATCCTGATCACCTCCATACTCCTTAGCAGCATACTGATCACCCCATATGCCATATCAGCATCCTAATCACCACCATACCCCATACCATCATCCTGATCACCGCCATACCCCATACCAGCATCCTGATCACCGCCATACCACATACTATCATCCTGATCACCGCCATACCCCATAACAGCATCCTGATCACCGCCATACCCCATACCAGCATCCTGATCACCGCCATACCCCATACCAGCACCCTGAGCACTCCCATACCCCAAATCAGCGTTCTAATCACTGCCATACCTCACACCAGCATTTTGATCACCACCATACTCTATACCAGCATCTTGATCACCCCCTTACCCCATAACAGCTTCCTGGCTACTGCCATACCAGTGACCTGCTCACCACCATACCTCATGCTAATATTCTGATCATCACCATACCCCATACCAGCATCCTGATCACTGCCATATGCCATACCAGCATCTGGCATGTTAGGATCTCAACTGATCAATTTTCAAATATATATCCCGTAGTTTGTAGACTCTATAGCTTTTACACAGGCTAAATAATATACAGGTGAAACTCGAAAAATTAGAATATCGTGCAAAAGTTCATTTATTTCAGTAATGCAACTTAAAAGGTGAAACTGATATATGAGATAGACTCATTACATGCAAAGCAAGATAGTTCAAGCCATGATTTGTCATAATTGTGACAAGCACATTAATAGAAAGTTATGTGGAAGGGAAAAGTGGAAGAAAAAGGTGCACAAGCAGCAGGGATGACCGCAGCCTGGAGAGGATTGTCAAGACAAGGCCATTCAAAAGTGTTGGGGACTTTCACAAGGAGTGGACTGAGGTTGGAGTCAGTGCATCAAGAGCCACCACACACAGACGGATCCTGGACATGGGCTTCAAATGTCGTATTCCTCTTGTCAAGCCACTCCTGAACAACAAGCAACGTCAGAATCGTCTTACCTGGGCTAAAGAAAAACAGACCTGGTTGTTGCTCAGTGGTCCAAAGTCCTCTTTTCTGATGAGAGCAACTTTTGCATCTCATTTGGAAACCAAGGACCCAGAGTAAGGAGGGAGAATGAAGAGGCATACACTGCAAGATGCTTGAAGTCCAGTGTGAAATTTCCAGTCTGTGTTGATATGGGGAACCATGTCATCTGCTGGTGTTGGTCCACTGTGCTTCATTAAGTCCAGGGTCAACACAGCCGTCTACCAGGAGATTTTGGAGCACTTCATGCTTCCTTCCACAGACAAGCTTTATGGGGACGCTGACTTCATTTTTCAGCAGGACTTGGCAGCTGCCCACACTGCCAAAAGCACCAAAACCTGGTTCAATGACCGTGGGATTACTGTGCTTGATTGGCTAGCAAACTCGCCTGACCTCAACCCTATAGAGAATCTATGGGGCATTGCCAAGATAGATCAGAGACATGAGACTGAAAAATGCAGAAGAGCTGAAGGCCGCTATTGAAGCATCCTGGTCTTCCCTAATACCCCAGCAGTACCACAGGCTGATAGCTTCCATGCCACGCCGCATTGAGGCAGTAATTGCTGCAAAAGGGGCCCAAACCAAGTACTGAGTACATATGCATGCTTATACTTTTCAGAGGTCCGATATTGTTCTATGTACAATCCTTGTTTTATTGATTGCATGTAATATTCTAATTTTCTGAGATTGTGGATTTGGAGTTTCCATGAGCTGTAAGCCATAATCATCACAATTATGACAAATCACGGCTTGAACTCTCTTGCTTTGCATGTAACGAGTCTATCTCATATATTAGTTTCACTTTTTTAAATTGCATTAATGAAATAAATGAACTTTTGCACGATATTCTAATTTTTCGACTTTCACCTGTAAACTGTTTTGGGTTATTTTTACCCCAAAAAATGCAGCAGAATACATATTGTCCTAAATTTATGAAGAAAAATTATCTATTTTATTACAAAAACTAAGCAACACTTTTTTTCTACATTTTTGGTATTTTTTCATTAATATAGCAAAAAATAAAAAACCCAGTGCTGATCAAATACCACCAAAAAAGCTCTATCTGTCCAAAAAAAAAGAAAAGGATAAAAATCTCATATGGGTACAGTGTTGCATGACTGAGTAATTATCACTCAAAGTGTGATAGTGCTGAAAGCTGAAAATTGGCCTGGACTCTAAGGGGGTGAAAGTGTCTGGACTTGAAGTGCTTAATCATTTACTGAGTATGCAGCTTCTTAATTTTTAATCTTTGCTTTTCTTTCAGTTTAAGCTGGTGCAATGACCACTGCTCCAAGTTTCCTGTATCAGGGTAGATCCTTGCTCTTATAGCATCCTATGAAGCCACCCTTGCATGCAGGGATTCGAGTTGTGTCTCCCTACACAGTGTGCATCAATAGAAACACACAGCCCCATAGCCTAGGATGGCCAGCCATTCCCCTTATCCTCCCTCCTCCTCCTTTCTCAAAGCTAATAGACTGAATCCAGACTACACTGTCCACTGTTATCTTTTTTTCCTGCAAAGCCTGGAAGTTCAGGCAAACAGCACTGAGGGAGCAGGATCCAGTAGCATTGAAAGTTGTAAATTGCAAGAGCTGGCATAAGAATTGTAATGGTTTAATGGGAAATGTTTATTTTAGTGTGCTAAATGTATTAAGTTACAAAAACGGGTTTAATACTACTTTAATATAAAAACTCTCTGTGATGCCAGGTCCACTTTAAAAGGACAACTTTACATTTTAGTTTATAGGTTTAATGATTTATACTTAATACTTAGCTGGATAAAACACATTGCCTGAAACTCATACTGTGTAAAACAACATTTATTTATTGGGACCATTACCTGTCGAATCAATCAAGATACGACCACATTTAGTCTCATTTCCATAACACTTTAGTTTCTCCTCTGGACGACACTGAAAAATGGTGTCGGAATAACACGAGGTGCAGGTGTGGTTATTTGAGGTCTTACTGGCTGGAAACAAATTAACTAGAAAAGAAAAAAAAACAGAAATGGTCAGATTTTAAACACTTTTGTACAGAAATGTAAAAAAGTAACACTGTCATCCTCCTAAATAAATCCCCCAAAGCAATTCAATATATTAATATTATTATTATAATACAGGATTTATATAGCGCCAACATTTAAAAACATGAGGGCAGACAGTACAATTACAATACAATTCAATAGAGAAGGAATCAGAGGGCTCTGCTCATTAGAGCTTACAATCTAAAAGGAAGGGTCAAGGGATACAAAAGTTCTGTGAGGAGATGAGCTGATGGAGAAACTTAAAGTACAATTGTTAGGTGGAATCAGGATAGGTCTCTCTGAAGAGAAGGGGTTTCAGTTGTCGTCTAAAAGTGGACAGAGTAAGAGATAGTTGGACAGATTGGAGTAGGGAGTTAAATAGGATGAGAGAGGCTGGAGAGAAGTCCTTGAGGTGAGCATGGGAGGAGGTGACAAGGGAGATAGAGAGCAGGAGGTCTTGGGGGAACGAGGAGAACAATTTGGTTGGTATTTTGAGACTAGGCTAGTGATGTAGCTCAGGGCAGTTGTGGGTGGCTTTGTAAGTTATTGTTAGTAATTTGAATTTAATTTGTTGGGTGAGCGGAAGCCAGTGTAGGAATTGGCAGAGAGGGGTAGCAGACACTAAATGGTCGGTGAGGTGCATGTGTCTGGCAGCAGCATATTATAAAATATATTATGCTTGCCACTTTGCAGTGTCTGTTAAACTTTTCAGGTTACAAAATGTCCAGGAATGTCAGATGTCTGCATCCCTCACCATGTGTCATGTTCCTTCCACCAACCCTATGTCATTTCTATGTCCTGGTGGGATGTAGGGGCTGTAGGATGTAACCAAAGAGCATAGTAGGGGACACAGACAGCTATTCTCAACCAGGGTTCCTCAAGAGATGTCTACAGGTTCTTTGAGCTGTGACTAATTGACTTCCATACTGATGGTGGCTGTATAATTCCAGGTCCAAATCCACTTTTTTTCCTACTGACCACCAATGTAAAGGACATTCTTCCCACTGACCCCAATGACTTTCAAGGGTTCCCCTTGGGTAAAAAGATTGATAAAAGCTGGTCTATACGATTTATATTACTGCCCTGATGTCTGCATTAGGGATGACCATGGGGAAATTATCATGAACACAATAGGCAATCATATATATGCAGCTATAACCTCAGCCAGACAATGGTGAGCACGGGAAATATCTTCCACAATATTCTTGCTTGGCTTCAATGTGAAAAGTTGAGAATCACTTAATATAACATGATATTGTACCTGGAATAGCACAGGAGTTGCTTGCACAGCATTCCACACCAAATGCAATGGTAACATTAGGATTGCTGATAGTTGCTGGACTTGTGGTGCATTCTTGTTGTCTTATGCATCCTTTGTAGGACCAAGAAGCCACTGTTTTTTGTCCTAGATGAATTATAACACAATCCGCATTAAGACATACACAGTAACTCATTAAATAAAATGCATCATTATTTGAAGTCTTTGATCATTGTGTCTTTCAAAACTAAGTGTTGCACTATCAAATATTATTCAGATACAATTTTTTTTATAAAACAGTGCTGGTGGAGGCATTAATAGCTGGAGTTCCACTTTTTCAGTTAAAGTTGAACTCCAGGTTAAAAAAATATTCTCTAAATAAAAGTGGCATGCTTATTCTTTTTTGAATCTTGGTGTGCTTTGTGGATTTCTTTCACATTTGTGCAGTAATTCAGTGTGAAAATCTTCCTTCCTGTAATAAAGACTGGTCATTGTTGCTCTCTCTTCTTGTGCAGAGTGCCTGGTCTTGTCTCCGCTCCTTGTATAGTTTTCTGCAGACGGACTTTAGTGGGTGGAGTCTGCTGGACCCCTCCCACAGCTTTGCTCTCTGTACAAGGTATGTGTAGTACAGTGATTATACAACCACTACATTTATATGGCAACATCTGAGTTTGTAAATGCATTTGGTGAGCACAAAGTGGAATTATATTCTTTGTGGCTATTGGGATATAAAGTTTTGTCACAAAAAATGAAAATGTGAATTAACACCCTACACCAGTACCAGTGGCAATCTGACAGCCAATTGCCTCTCAGTGCGGGGCCCTGATGCTGTGATCCTTTAGCCCTGCATCAGCCAACATCTGCCCTCGCCAATTGGGGGGGGGGGGATGGTATTTCTGCTGACACACAATGCTTTTACATTTGGGGGGGTGCCTTTCGGCATCTTCGCTCTGGTGCTAGATGACTTTGTGTCGGCACTGGCTATATGGGAGTGTACCCGGCTGGGCAGAGCTATGGAAGGGATGCTTGGAAGAGACTAGTATACTAAAGAGGGCAAAATAGACAAAAAAGTAACAGGTGATCGAGGGGAAACTCACTGCTAAAAGATACAAACTACAGGCATATAAAGTACCTAATATAATAATATATGCCTAGGTCACCCTAGATCACCCATTACTTTTTAGTCTATTTTGTATTCAAGGCTGGGTTGGTTACCTACTGGTAAACTCTGATCCTTCCCACATATATGAATATTATTTCTAAGCTAAAGAAGGCATTTTGATTCTACTTGGTGATGGAAACTGAAGGCTGTGTACTTAGTATAGTACATGGGGGAAGCGGTCCTCGCTCTGTGGTGCACACTAGGAGAGAAGGTCCTAAGGGAAGATGGCTTACAAATTATGTGCTTTCATTCAGAAATGACAACTATTAAATGTCTACTCCTGTGTATGGTGTGTATGGCCTTCCGTGCTAAAGAATTCTGTCAATCTGATGTCAGAGTCCTGCAAAGTTAGAATAGAGTGAGGAAAATGCATTTTATGTATGGACATTCCTTTATTCTTAAATATTAAAGTGGAACTTCACCCATTTTTAGAAGTTCCCCCTTGCTCCAACCCTCCTCCCCTCCTCTGCACAAATATGGGAGATTTTTTTTTCCACCTTTTTCTATTGAGAAACAGCTACATTGATGCCAACACCTAGACAATTGTGATCCCCCTTACCAGTGTGCCATGGGTTTTGATTTATTATGCAGCACTTTTAAATAATTCAAATATTACCTCTCCTTTCTGTGAAGTAGGAAGTGGAGCATTGATGATTGGAGTCAGGGCAATCCTTTATTGTTTCATACTTTTCAAGACAGGTGAGTCCTGTTGTGTTTACACAGTGTGTGCATTGTACATAGCAATCCTTTTCTGCTATTAAGAATTTGAAGTCCGGAGTGACAAGGTTGTTTGAGCAATAGTTTGGAGTTGCACAACCACGCATTGACCAGTTGTTTTTTATGGAACCTGCACATGAAAACAAAACATTTAAGAAAATGTCTTTTTTAAAAAGATTCATAGGCTAAAAAGATATCTTTTATTATTATTAAGTAGTCACTGACCTCCATTCAATGACTTTGCCTAGGCTGAGAAAATGTCATCAGTCTGCTGCAGGCAGGAGGAAGCATTTGGTCAGTCTCCTCTGCCCCCAGTGATCAGACTATACATTGTAACTTTGTAGCAAAGTAAGAGACTGCAGCAGAGGTCTGATCTGTGCCTGGAATTTGTGAACACAGCCAAGAATTGCATAGGCACCAGGATTAACATAATTGTATCACTGTAACACCTAAATTGATGTTAAAGTGGTTGTAAACCTCTGAAATGAAAAATGAACTAAGCATATCCCTCTATAGTGTGTAGTTGCCACAATCCAAAGCACTTAGTGTGATTTCTGTCTGCTGCCTCCCATCCTTGCTATCTGCATGTGTCACTTCTGACTCCAAGGGATCCAGGGGGATAGGGATCCAGTACACAGCCTGTGATTGATAGCCTCAGCTGTTCATGTTTCTCTATACGATTGTGTAGAGGGAGGTGTCCATTCCCTCCACTCGCAGGTACACTAGGATTATATTGCAAGCTGACCCTGGAAAAATCTTTTAATGGCCGTGCTGGGACAAGGGCACAAGCAACGGAGAGGCACCATGCAAGGACAATAGCAGAAGGAGAGGCAGCATGGAGGTAGGTATGTGCACCTATTTATGTTTCAGTTTGTCGATATATATTTTTCCATAAGTGGGGGAGGGACAGGTAGTACTCTTTAATGACTTACTTAGTATGCAGCTTCTTTATTTTTTAATCCTTCCTATGTTTCAGTTTAAGCTGGTGCCATGACCGCTGCCCCAGATTTTATGTTTTAGGCTAGCTTCTTTCTCCTGCAGCATCCTATGGAGTCACCCTTGTATGAAGAGGTGTGTCTCCCTACACTGTATGCATCAATAGACATACAGCCCCACAGCCTAAGATGGCAAGGCACTCCCCTGCCCCCCCCTCCCTTCTTCAAGCTGGTTCCAGACCAGGGGTGGACTGACCATTTGGAAACTTGGGCACTGCCCGAGGGCCTGGGGTCAGTAGGGGGCCCCATGAGATGCCCCTGGTACCTTTTTCATAGGCTTTTTTGAGTTTGGGCAAGGACACAGGGGTCCCATGATCCCCTATTGCCCGGGGGCCCCATGAGTTGTCATTCCGCCCCTGTTCCAGACTATACTGTCCATAGTGAACTCCTGTAAAGACCAAGTCAGGGAAGCTGCACTCATATTTGTCAACTGTCTCGAATTTACCGAGACAGCCACGAGTTTTACTAAGCTGTTCTGGGCTAGCCATGTCTTGAGCAACATTCTAGAATCTGGGCTGCGGGGAGAGCAGTAGCCTAATCTACGTTCACAATGACATCTCCCCCCCTCTTCCTTCCCTTTCTGGCGTTCTTCCAGTGGTTTGCACGCATTAAAGTAAAACTAAAGGCAAAACTTTTTTTTAGTTTTGGATAGAGTGGAGATGAATAGTGATGGACCGAACACCCCCCTGTTCGGTTTGCGGTTGAACATCCGAACCTACATAATGTTCAACCGCAAACTTTAAACCCGAACCGAACAACTGAGCGGTATCTTACCTCATCTGAGTATGTGGTAAGATACCGCTCAGTTACTACAATACCGCATGAGTTATATTATTAAATAATGCGGTATTTTAGTAGTGAAACATTCATTCATATTTCAGCTGTCAGTGGGGATCCCTGCTGACAGCTGAATGTAAAAAGAATTGTCAGCATTGCCTGACAATTATTTATTTATTTTAAACAGTGGGGTCCAACCTCCCATTCATACCAAACCCTTTGGGTCTGGTATGGATTTTGAGGGGAACCCCCACGCCAAAATTTAAAAAAAAATGGCGTGGAGGTTCCCCCCCCAGAATCCATACAAGACCATTATCCAAGCATGCAGACCGGCAGGTCAGGAAAGGTTGAGGGCATGTGGCCCTCCATGTTTAGGGCATGTGACCTCATATGGTTCAGGAGGGGGGAACAAGGGCCTCTTCCCCACAACCGTGGCCTGTGATTGTGGGGGTCTGTGGGTGGGGGGCTTATCAGAGTCTGGAAGCCCCCTTTAACAAGGGTGCCCCCAGATCCCGACCCCCCCCCATGTGAATAGGTATGCGATACATGGCACTGCTACCCATTCACAAAAAATGTGTAGTGTAAAAAAGATAGGAGACAGTCTTTGACAAGTCCTCTATTAAAAATAAAAATGTTAAAACTTGTGGTCAGGTGCATTGCTTTGACCAATCACAATGCACTGTCAGGGTGCAGTGCATTGTGGGGCCCAGTGGGCGAATAGCCCACCGAATGCCTGTACCGTGCGTGTGCTCAGCGAGCACATGAATGGCCCATGTTGGAGTCGAACTTATGTTCGACTCAAACATGCAGCCCATCCCTAGAGATGAATAAAACTCCTGTCAGGTTTTTATTGCAGAGAGGGAGATTCATCCTCTCTATTTGTCCTGTTTACCATTATAATTGAACTTGAAAGTAAACAAAACCCCTAAATTTTGGGTTGTCCTCAGAAAAATAATAGAGGGGACATTTTCTAAAGGGGGCACGAGTTAAGGTGACCTGGGTGTCCCCAAGAAACTACTCTAACTTTCAGGGATTTCCTCTTACTTCCTGTTTTGGGACAGGAAGTGAAGGAAAATCTCCCCAATGGGACACAGATGACAAAAAAATGTAACAGGGTTATAATCCTCCCTTAGGCCCCTTTCACACTGGAGTTCCATATGTCCGTTTTTCATCTGTCTGTTTACGGATGAAAAACGGACACCCATGTATTTCTATGGACTAGCAGATGTAAACGGATAATAATCTATTTACATCTGTTAATGTCCACATCCGTTAACATCCCTATTTTTCTTCCGTTAAAAAAACGGAACGGGCGAAAAATGGATGTGAACAGACTAAAATAGGATGAGAAATGGATGTAAACGAATGAAAACAGACAAAAAATTATGAAAAATTGGATGTAAACTGATGAAAACCTGATGTAAACTGATCCATTTTTTTCTTGGAAAAAATGTGACTATAAACCTCTGTTCCATTTTTTTCATCAGTTCAGAGGGCAGTTACATGTAGGTCAGTGTACAGAGGTCAGTTACATGTAGGTCAGTGTACAAAGGTCAGTAACATGTAGGTCAGTGTACAGAGGTCAGTTGTACATAGGGCAGTGTACAGAGATTAGTAGTATGTAGAGCAGTGTGAAAAACATTTTTATGCAGTGTAATTGGAGGTTCATGGATGTGCAGCCGACAAATCTGCAGCAACTGTGTGCTGCTATCACGTCAATATGGACCAAAATCTCTGAGGAAGGTTTTCAACACCTTGTTGAATCTATGCCACAAAGAATTAAGGCAGTTGTGAAGGTAAAAAGGGGGTCCAACCCGGTACTAGCAAAGTGAACCTGGTAAAAGGGGGTCCAACCCGACACTAGCAAGGTGGAGCTAATAAAGTGGCTGGTGAGTATATATATATATATATTACATATCTATAACAAATACATTAATAGGCTAACGATATGCTCTTTGTAGAATCATGCCCATTTTAAATGAACGCCCCACCCCTAATAAAAGTGCATGTTCCTCATACAATTGCTTGCTGGACACACAGCAAACAAAAGTGTCCATGGAAACTATTTTGAAAGCTATGAGAAAGCAGAAGCCAGCAGCATTAAAAGTTGTAAACTGCAAGCGCTGGAATAAATAATTTTACCAGCTCACTGTGGAATGTTTATTTTAATTGTGCTCAGTGTGTTAAACTAAAAATCGATGAGGGTTTAATACTACTTCAACCTAAAAACTACAGTATGTCTAGTGCTAGGTCCATTTTAAAGAAGAACTTTTTAATAATTTTTACTTAATACTTAGCTGTATTAAACACATCTTGCCTGAAAATCATATTGTGTAAAGAAAAAAAAATATTCATCATTCATTACCCCCAAAATCAATTTTGAGACGACCACATTGAGTCTCAGCTCCATAACAGGTTGTTTTCTTTGTAGCATGACACTGTTCAAGTGACTCGGAAAAACACGAGGTGCAGGTGATGTTATTTGCAGTCTTAGATGCTGGAAACATTTCAGAAATATCTAGAAAAGAAGCACAAACAGAAACCTTCAGATTTCAAAAACCTTTTGTACAAAAATGTAAAACAATTAACACAGTTGTCTTCCCAAACAAATTTCCCAAGTGCAATTCAGTATATTAGAAGATGTATTATGCTTATCACTTATCACTTTTCTCTACAGTCTATATTAAACCCTTTGGCTTTCGACACATCCAGGAGTGTCAGATGTCTGTGTCCCCCACCTCATTCTGTGTTCCCCACACAGACCCCTATGTAACTGCTACAGTATGTTCTGTTGTGATGTAGGGGCTGTAGGATGGAAACTAAGAGCATGGTGGACAAAGGTACCACCTGCTTATGATTCATCATCAGCCTCAAAGCCACGGGACCCAATCTAAAAGGTCTCTGCAAACCACCATTCTTAAGTCAGCAAAAGGGAAAAGCTCATACCCTGGTATGTTGGCTAAAACATGGACTCTATATTTTTGATGGTGAAAGACAGACATAAAAAGCCAGCACGTTTCGGCTGTCAAGCCTTAGTCATGACAGCTGAAACACGTTGGCTATTTATAGCTGTTTTTCACCATCATTAATAAAGAGTACTTGTGTTAGCCAACATACCGTGGCACCAGCTTTTCCCGTTTTCTGACTAAAGAGCATAGTGGGGGCCACAGACATCTGACAATCCCAACTGACAATCCTACAAAAGATCCAGGAGTGTCAGATGTCTGTATCCCCCACCATGTGCCATGTTCCTTCCATTGACTCCTATTGCATTGCTATGTCCTGTTGTGATGTAGGGGCTGTAGGATGGAACCAAAAAACATGGTGGGGGACACAGACATCGGACAATTCCAGTAGTGTTGAATGCTAAAGAGTGATGGAATGGAGGAAAGGTAGGAGACATGGGCCTCCATAGAGATAACTTTATTATATCTTCTATCACTTTGACCTGCATTGGGGAATTTTCAAAGGAGACGAGAATGCAACTTTAAAACTATACCAAAATGTGTTTTTAACTGTTCATGTTATTGAAAGAGAACCTGTGCTGAAAAAAAAGTTGCCTGACTGTTTTTTTGCTCCTCATTCACATGGGTGGCCAGTATGGCTTTAAAAACAGGCATCTGAGCCACAGCTTTGCCACCCACCTAAAGTGTATAATACAGCTAGAAGTGGTTGTGCACATCCCTTAGCAAATTTAATGCAGCATACCGAGTTGACAGGTGTCACCGCTTGTAAAACTGGCCTTGTCAAGTCAGTGGGACTATGCTGTGCAACCACAAGCCAAATGCTTGGTCTGTGGTTGAGGTGCACTAGATCCATAATAAATTGTTGTTTCATCTCAGCAATTTGAAAGTATTGAGGGCAGATAGCCAGGCAATTGATACTTTTTGTAGGAAGTAAAAACGGAATCCCCCATCCTCTCAATACAGATTCCTGGTAAAAGACTTATATTAGTTAAAATTTTGTTTTATCATTTTATAATGAAGACTAATGGGGCAATTTTGTAAATTCAATTCATAGTCTGATCTAATATCTGTTTTAAAGCTGAACTCCAGGAAAAGCAAATATTGTCTAACTACAAGATGTATGTGTATTGTTCCTTGAATCTTAGTGTGCTTTGTGTATTTCTTCCAGATCTGTTCAGTAACCCATTGTGAAATTTTTCTTCCTGTAATAAAGACAGCTCTTGCTGATCTCTCTTCTTGTGCAAGGTATCTGGTCTTGTCTCCGCCCCCTCCTGTAGTTCTCTGGAAGCAGTCTGTATTGGGCATGCCTACTGGCCCCCATGGGCTCTGCTCTCTACACACTATAATCAGCACAGTGATGATGTCACAGTTACAAAACAATGATCTGGGTTTGCAAAGACACTGGTGCACACAAAGTGGAATATTTTTCTTTGTGGCTATTGAGAAACATATTTAAATGAAACTTTTTATACCTGGAGTTTAACTTTAAAGTGAATGATCAGGGCAGGAACTATACTTAGTTTCTGGTTATCTCCATCCCAGAGATGAACTCAGAGATCTATTTTGAATGTATTGACTAGAGCAGCCATTCTCAACCAGGGTTCCTCAAGAGGTTTCTAGGGGTTCCTTGAGCTGTGGCTGATTGACCTCCCATCTGATGATGCTTGTATAGTTCCAGCTCCAATGCCACTTGCCAGAGCCAATAGCATGACACCAAGGGTCTTTTTAGCTGTTAGGAACAGTGGCATTTTCACCATTTCCATAAGGGGAGCACTCATCCACAACCACCAATATAAAGGATATTTTCCTCACTGAAAGCCAATTACTTAATTTTGGTTGGGGTTCCCTGAGATTTGAAAATTATTTTAAGGGTTCCGTTGGGGTACAAATGTTGAGAAAGACTGGTCAAGACCATTTATATAATTGGCTTGATGTTTGCATTACAAGGGGGGGGGGGGGAGTCCTTTTTTTGTTGGGACTTTAACGGCACAGTTTACGTATATGGTAAATTTCAACAATTCATAAAAGATTTTTTTTAAAACAATACGAAGTTTTATTTTTACAATCTTAAAACATAAAGCTACAATACATATTGCAGCGGTGTCATCAAGGATGGTATTGCAAATCTAGTCATGGATCATGCATGGTTTGCACTTGACGCGTTTCGAGATTGACAAAAATCTCTTCCTCAGAAGTGCTCAAGAAGGCATGACGCCTATAACAAACATATATATATATATCAATATACATTATTATTATTATACAGTATTTATAAAGCGCCAATAGTTCGCTCAGCGCTGTATATTACAAAGGGGGACAGAACATGTGACAGAACAATACCAATACAATGCAAAACATGAGGGGATTGAGGGCCCTGCTCTTTCGAGTTTACAATCTAGGAGATTGTAAGCTCGAAACGCAATCTAATTATTATAAACAATTTAATAATTTACAAGATGGTTCTACACTTACATGATTCCATGTGAGGTAAAAACTGCCAGGAAATTTAAGAACTAATTGGTATATGAACACAGCTATGGATTTCTCATATATCTCAGGCAAAAAAAATATTTTATGAATTGCTGAAATTTACCATATAAGTAAACTGTGCCGTTAAAGTCCCACCAAAAAAGAGGACTCCCCCCCCCCCCCCCCCCCATGTATTCTCTAGGGATGTTGGCACTCTGTGTCCCTTCCCTTCTCTGATGTTTGCATCAGGATTGACCATAGGGAACTTTTGAAAACTTGGTAATAGACCTCCTCTCTATTGCTAAATGTATCCACAAGGATAAAAATAATTAATTATGAACATGATAGTCAATCTATTTTTGTAGCTATAAGTAAGGCTCAGTAAGGCTTTGATGAACCCGGAATTATGGAAAAATGTCCTCCCAGATATTTTGGGTCAGCATCAACATGAAAAGTTGAGTATCTTATACATAATATAACATAGCGCAACATACCTTGAACAGTACAGTTTTCGCTTGAACAGCATGCCACACCAAATGCAACGCTAACATTAGGATTGCTGACGGTTGCTGGGCTTGTGGTGCATTCATTTTTTTTTTTGCATCCTTTAACGATCCTAGAAGCTACTGTCTGATCTCCTAGATAATATAACAAATTATAACACAGTCCGCATTAAAACAGAAGCCATACACAGTAACTCAATAAATAAAAATATATAATTATTTAAAGTCTTTGATGATTTTGATAGCTATGTTAGGTCGATAACCAAAATATATAAATAATCAATTTGTGCTTAGGTAAAAAAAACACTCAATACAGCACTGTTACAAAATTCTGATACAGGATTAATAAACCTAAAAATCTCTAAAAAGTGCAGCACTAATATGTAACAAAAATTTGCTAATTTATAAATACAATTATACCATAACAGTAAACATCTAGTGCCCAAGTACCAGTGATAAAATCTGTGAACACTGTCCATTAGAATCACTTGTGCAAAAATATCAAGTCCATGAAAACCTCTAGTGATATTGAGAAAGTTCGCACATTAATCAATCAATGTCCAGTTTTGATTGGTGCAATTGGTGAACCTTGCATAAAGTGCTAATCAGTGATCAAAGGATGTAAAATGATGCAGGACTCAATGCAGGAGCCATCCAATAGGTATTGCAGATGATATCCACACACATCACACCAATCTGGAATGAAATTCCCTCTAAAATGAGTGGTCTTTATCATTGGTGGGAATATACCCAATAGCCCAGAAGTAAAGCACAATCTCCTCTTCCAAAGGAAAACATACTCACAAGCAAATACATACAAAAGGATATGCCCATAGTGAAACAGAAACTGTTTTATTAAAATTAAAAAGTGTGCATTCACATATGCCAAAACAGCAGTACCGCATATATTATAAGGTATCCAAGTATCATCACATATTCAAGGAACACTTATGTTCAGCAGTTGTACATGAAGATGTTATGTCTAGCCCCGACCTACACGTGCCCTCACAGATGACATACTCAGGGGTTCAAGTAGTTACCTGTATACCTTATACTGTAAGGTAATTTAATTTAATTAAATTTTTTAGTCTTGACCATATTAAAATAATTAGCACAAAATGACACATTCTTTTTTAAAACAGCATGTCATGGGCTGTGTTTAATGTGATTGTAAACCTATTTTTTTAAAAATAACAAACGTGTCATGCTTACTGGCTCTGTGCAATGGGTTTGCACCGAGCAGCCCCGAACCCTCCTCTTCTGGGGCCCCCCTTCTGCTGCTTCTGGCTCCACCCCCTTGCCGAGCCCCCCCTATAGTAAGCCACTTGCACTTGTGCGGGCTTGACCCTGAGCTGGTCCATTGACACACAGAGCTTGGATTGGCTGCACACCCTGCTCTGTCCTCACAGGCTGTGATTAGCTCCTAGTGCTGCCTCTCTGTCCAATGATAAGAGAGAGAGCAGAGAGAGCCACTGCTCTTGTGCACATTGCTGGATCAAGATCGGGCTCAGGTAAGTATAAGAGGGGCTAGGGGGACTGAATTCAGAATGTTTTTTACCTTAAGACGTAAAGGTAAAAAACGTCTGCCTTTAGAACCACATTAATTATACATGCCTTTAAAGGAATTCAAATATTACCTCTCCTTTCCACATAGTAGGAAGTGCCACACTGATGATCAGAGTCAGGGCAATCCTTTATCGTTACAGTCTTATCAGGGCACGTAAGTCCATCTGAGTTTTCACAATGTATGCATTTTAATGAATAAACTGTAATGCAATAAACAAGAAACATATTATAAATCTCTCTAAAACCAATTAAAATGATAATAATATGTAGCAAAGGATCGTTTGTAACTCATTATATAGTAATTCTTTTTCATAAAAGCTAACATTATTATATATTAACAACTAATACTATTATTACAATTGTATTATTTTATTATATTGGAACATATATGGCACATTTTTCATTTAATTATTTTAATATAGATGTACTTTATCTTTAAAAATTGTGACATTAGTATTTCTTTATATAATCCTTACAAATATACTTCTGAAAGTATGGACAGGCTCAAGCTTACAGTGAAAGTTCATATTCTTTAGCTGATATTCAGATTACAGTCTAAGTATGAAACCAGTTCTTACTTAGCAAATTGAAAAAATGTAATTAGAGATCAACAATCTGCCTAAATGTGTTGGGTTTGTCTTGTAACCACACCCATTACTACATGAAAACAATTCCTGTTTTTTATAGCCAGCTATAGCAACCTAAAATTTCTTTTAAACTCCTCCTAAAAAATAACAGTGCATCTCCCTGCATGTGAGTGTGCCTAGGCATTTTTGTGTTTCCAAGCTCATAGTTATAGTATACACCTTCACTGTTAGAGCTGGGGCAAAATGCTAGTCTGAGAAAATTTAAGTGAGGTTTACTAATGTCACTACTGAGTTGCTCAATGTGCTTCTTGCTGGAGGGTCTGGAATGAGGAAGAAAAGCCCTACCTCTTCAAAGATGGCTGTTTCCATCTACAGGGCTCGCGGGTACAATTTTAGGATCAGAAGCCTCTCAGAATTTTTCAAAGACATGCAGTCCATGGTCCGCACTTTCATCAAGGACCTCTTTCCTGATATACAGTACCTGAGCACCAACTGGAATTGGATAGGGCCCACAGAGCCTTACAGCCTCCCAGGGTAGATGCTCTCCCCAGAAACATAGTGGTTAAGCCTCACTTTTACTCAGTGAAGGAAGAAATTATGAAGCTACCATTATCTGCTGGCTCCTTATTAATCCAAGGCCATCCTATTCAGATCTTTGCCGACATATCCCCTACCACTATTCAAAAAAGGAAATCGCTCAAACCTCTTCTGATGGCGCTGTCGCAAAAAGCGATCAAATACTGGTGGGCCTTTCTGTTCCACCTACACTTTCTATACTGAAACAAGCAATACTCATTTTATTTAATCCAGGAAAGCAAATCTGTGCTTCTCCACCTGGGCATAATCTTGTAAGCCCCACCGAGTTCCCTATCTTGCAAGAGTGCAGAATGCCTACACCTCCTAGCCCATTAACTCCTTTCTGGCAAAAGTCACAACCCAAGAAATCAAAGGATTCTTGACCTCCTTGACTGAGGAAGCCCCCATATAGTATCCTACCTGCTGGAACACCATTTTTGTTTTTTTGCCTTCAGAAACACCATTGTCTCACTTGATTCCCTTCAGGGAAATTCCCTCTGGTCTTCAATGCGTTCCCTTATGTGAACTAATGTTTTTCATGTTTTAGCACCAGATAGTTTTTTGGTCTTCCCATTTGAAGACCTATTTATGCAGCTATTACAGTTTATTTGTGTATATTCTCAGATGTTAGTTCTATATTTTTGAGTTTGTTAATTTGTCTAGCCTAGGGCAGTTTTGTTTGCCATGGGGAAGTTCCTAGGCCAGAGTAGTAGCTATGCTCCCCCACCTGCTTCATGGGTTTGGAAACCAAACTCACACGAGGCAGGTCTTCGCACCCCTACCAGGGGGGACCATGTGAAGTTGGGGATTTTGGACAGGATTAGGGCGTTTCCTACCTGCCCATGGGTTTGGTTTTGGGATCTTAACATTCTCTCTTTTTTTCCCACTCTCTGCTTTTCTTTGTCTAATTTTCCCTGACAACAGGTTGGACATCCTCCATCGCCTTCTATTGGGGCCCAGACCCAGGAGTAAGAATTTTCCTGTTTGTTGCTGTGGAGTTTGCTCTGTAAGTGACTATGTATCAATAGTGTCCCCCTATTCTACACGCCATGGCCAACAGTAATCCACAGCCCCCACTTTAAGAATTGTCACCCATAATACCCAGGACTTGAACTCACCCCTGATGCGGCGAAAATCCATTCAACACTACCATTCTCAAAAAATGTATGTCCTCCTTCTACAGGAAACACATTTTCCTAGAAGTTATAATCTACCATTTATCCAACCTAAATATCCAACCTTTTACCTGGCCAATGCAGAGGATAAGACTAGAGAAGCAGCTAGTCTGTTCTCCAAGGGGGTTTCCTTCAACCCTACATTAGAAATTAAAGACCTGGAGGGTCGCTATCTACTCCTTAAAGGCACCCCAGAAGGCACATTATTCACTTTTATTTCCTACTATGCCCCGAACCAAGGTCAAGCCCGATTTTTTTGCCTTGATGTTGTGAGCTCTTGCCTCCTATGTTGACGGGACTGTTATCTATGGTGGAGACTCCAATATCCCTTTGGACCAAAGCCTTGATAAATCGTGGTTGTTTGCTCCACGCTTAAAGAGGCCTCCTAAACAAAGTCTGCCTATTGCCACGCTACTCCACTCCCAGGGTCTAATAGATATTTGGCGCGAATTACACCCCACCTCCAGGGATTACACTCATTTCTCCTGTCCACATAAGACCTCTGCTAGGATCGATCATATCTTTATCCAGGCCCCCAAAATCCCTTTGATCTCTCCAAAGCCTTTATCAGAGACATGGCATGGTCTGACCATTTTCTGGTGCAGATAGATCTGCAACAAGCAGCGGGTCCTCAAGGCCCACTCCAATGGAGACTTAATGAACCCCTGCTTAGTGACCCTGTGAGGAAGGTGGAGATTGAAGGGGCTTTGCGGGAATATTTCCTTTTGAATAATATTGAAGAGACTTCACCAGAAACCCTATGGGCAGCACACAAAATTATCATTAGGGGCCAGTTGATCCAACTGGCCTCCCAAATTAAGAAAGAACACCAAGCGGATTGGCTAGGCTAGAAGGGGAATTTAAACGTATCAGTTTACAACATAAAGGTAAGCCAACAAAGGAATCCCTAGCCAAACCAGACTCAGCAAGATTAGCCTCGAACATAATTTTAATAACAGAGGCAGAAAAGATGCTTTGTTTGTCTGAGGTGTGTTTTTACTATCAACGTGACAAGATAGGGTCAATATTGGTGGCAAGATTGACACCCAAAACCCACTCATCCCCTTTACCTAAAATAAGCACTAAAAACCCACACCGCATCATGGAATCTTTTCATGATTTCTATTCAAGTCTATATAAGGCTCAAAATTCTGAAGATCAACCCTTAATTACCTCCTTCTGGAATGATATACCCATCCCCAAATTTATGATTAGCCATTGTAACAGTCATGAACGCCCTATAACAGAGGAAGAGATCCGAGATGTCATCAAACACTTGAAAAAGGGTTTGGCCCCAGGTTTTTATGGCCTCTTGGTCGTCTATTATAAAACCTTTAGCACCACCTTGGCCCCAAATACAGCCTGCTTCTTTAACTCTCTCCGGGATTTAAATCCACCGGAGGCAACGCTAAACTCGGCATTCATTACTGTTATCTCCAGGCCCATTTTTTTTAATAAACAATGATTGCCGTCCCTCGCCACACCATAGATTTTCTGCTATGGTGCCCATCTAGGAGCAGACCTTCAATTTTAGCCTGCACATTATCTCATTCCATGTCCCTCTGGGATTCCCTCTGGACAAGCTCCTTTCTAGTCTCTTCTCTCTGCCCCTTGCTCACCTATTCCATAACCCACCATTTCCCCCTGAACTAAATATTAAAGCTTTCCAATGGTGGTTAGACTGGGGCTTACACAGAATTAGCCATTTCTTTAATTCCTCTGGCCTTCTATCCCTGGGTTTTTGTCTGAATTCTCTTGAAATGCCTCAACAGGAGAATTTCAGATTGGTCCAAATCTCTTACTTCTTTCGCTCAATTTGGATGGATAAACCGAATCCCCCATGAATCTTGCCTTATAAAAGATGCTCTGAACAGAGAGGGGGGATTTCTATCATTTACAAGTCACTTGCCAACACTTCCTACATGCTGCAATGGGAGGGAGAGTTGTCAGAGGAATGGGACTTAGCCGACTGGCATATGTGTTTCCTTCACTCCTTTCGAGGTATTTTAAATGTTTCCTTAATAGAGGCAAACTTGAAACTTATAACTAGATGCTATCTGGTACCCACACATCTTGCCAAAACTTATCCAACAACCTCTGCTTTATGTTTTTGGGGATACGAGCTCCTGGGTTCTATGCGCCACATATGGTGGTCCTGCCCCAGATTTGTGGATTCTGGAATAAGGTATTTTACCTGATTCATAAATTTACAGCTTGTGCTGCACCCCAGAACCCACAGTTTGCTCTACTCAATATGCCGGTGGTTTACATATCCAAAAGCAGAGATTAAACTTTTTTTATTTTCCTGGGAGCAAAATTACTATTGCTCGCTCATGGAAACTACTTTCTGTCTTGCTCAAAGTCACGAAACAGAAAATAACTTGGATTATGCTCCAAGAAAAAATTGTCAGTGTTTTGGTTGATAGCTTAAACAGTTTGAGAGTATCTGGGAGCCCTGGGCAAGAAAAGTCAATATCTCTCTCATTGGCTAAAGGTCTCTCTAGATGGGTGCGGTAGGACATAGGGACACAGAACTGTTACTCAGGGACACAGAATTGTTACTCAGGGACACAGAACTGTTACTCAGGGACACAGAATTGTTACTCAGGGACAGACACAGAATTGTTACTGAGGGACACAGAATTGTTACTGAGGGACACAGAATTGTTACTGAGGAACACAGAATTGTTACTCAGGGACACAGAATTGTTACTCAGGGACACAGAACTGTTACTCAGGGACACAGAATTGTTACTCAGGGACACAGAACTGTTACTCAGGGACACAGAATTGTTACTCAGGGACAGACACAGAATTGTTACTGAGGGACAAAGAATTGTTACTGAGGGACACAGAATTGTTACTGAGGGACACAGAATTGTTACTGAGGGACAGACACAGAATTGTTACTGAGGGACACAGAATTGTTACTGAGGGACACAGAATTGTTACTGAGGGACACAGAATTGTTACTCAGGGAAACAGAATTGTTACTCAGGGACACAGAATTGTTACTCAGGGACACAGAACTGTTACTCAGGGACACAGAATTGTTACTCAGGGACAGACACAGAATTGTTACTGAGGGACACAGAATTGTTACTGAGGGACACAGAATTGTTACTCAGGGACAGACGCAGAATTGTTACTGAGGGACACAGAATTGTTACTGAGGGACACAGAATTGTTACTCAGGGACACAGAATTGTTACTCAGGGACACAGAACTGTTACTCAGGGACACAGAATTGTTACTCAGGGACACAGAACTGTTACTCAGGGACAGACACAGAATTGTTACTGAGGGACACAGAATTGTTACTGAGGGACACATAATTGTTACTGAGGGACACAGAATTGTTACTAAGGGACACAGAATTGTTACTCAGGGACACAGAACTGTTACTCAGGGACACAGAATTGTTACTCAGGGACAGACACAGAATTGTTACTGAGGGACAAAGAATTGTTACTGAGGGACACAGAATTGTTACTGAAGGACACAGAATTGTTACTGAGGGACAGACACAGAATTGTTACTGAGGGACACAGAATTGTTACTGAGGGACACAGAATTGTTACTCAGGGACACAGAATTATTACTCAGGGACACAGAACTGTTACTCAGGGACACAGAATTGTTACTCAGGGACAGACACAGAATTGTTACTGAGGGACACAGAATTGTTACTCAGGGACACAGAATTGTTACTCAGGGACAGACACAGAATTGTTACTGAGGGACACAGAATTGTTACTGAGGGACACAGAATTGTTACTGAGGGACACAGGATTGTTACTCAGGGACAGACACAGAATTGTTACTGAGGGACACAGAATTGTTACTGAGGGACACAGAATTGTTACTGAAGGACACAGAATTGTTACTCAGGGACACAGAATTGTTACTCAGGGACACAGAATTGTTACTCAGGGACACAGAACTGTTACTCAGGGACACAGAATTGTTACTCAGGGACACAGAACTGTTACTCAGGGACAGACACAGAATTGTTACTGAGGGACACAGAATTGTTACTGAGGGACACAGAATTGTTACTCAGGGACACAGAATTGTTACTCAGGGACACAGAACTGTTACTCAGGGACACAGAATTGTTACTCAGGGACACAGAACTGTTACTCAGGGACACAGAATTGTTACTCAGGGACACAGAACTGTTACTCAGGGACAGACACAGAATTGTTACTGAGGGACACAGAATTGTTACTGAGGGACACAGAATTGTTACTCAGGGACATAGAATTGTTACTCAGGGACACAGAATTGTTACTCAGGGACACAGAACTGTTACTCAGGGACACAGAATTGTTACTCAGGGACAGACACAGAATTGTTACTGAGGGACACAGAATTGTTACTGAGGGACACAGAATTGTTACTCAGGGACACAGAATTGTTACTCAGGGACACGGAATTGTTACTCACGGACAGACACAGAATTGTTACTGAGGGGCACAGAATTGTTACTGAGGGACACAGAATTGTTACTGAGAGACACAGAACTGTTACTCAGGGACACAGAATTGTTACTCAGGGACACAGAACTGTTACTCAGGGACACAGAATCGTTGAATTAAAGAGTATGTCAGACAACACGCAGAGGAGTGGCAGAGGAGGCAATGTTTCAGGAGCGAGCAGACGTGGCAGCAGAGGAAGGGGTCGAGGCAGCACTAGTCGCAGCCAGAGGCCAGTGCTCCCGGTGTCATCCAGCGGTCGTGTCTCCACCGACAACCCTGCCGTCATCGATTGGTTGGCTCGGTCGTCTTCCTCTTCCCAGGTCACCTCTGACACCTACAGCCAACGGTCGGTGGGTACGTCAGACACAACCGTTAGTTGGCATGGCCCGGGAGCAAGCCCACTGAAATCACGTGCCCCTCTACCTGCCCCTGTCCTTTGGTGTTCCCTCACCAAGCGAAGTATCGCATGCTGTGGGCTCAGCCCCACTGTACAGTGAGGAAGAGCTAACAGAGGGCGGTCAGGAACGGGGGGAGACATCCGCCTCTTCAGCAGCCAGGCGAAGAAGTACTGGCGAGGAGAGTGGCTCGGTAGCCGGTCTAGAGACAGGTCTGTCTCCTGACCCACACGCAGCCGAGGGGGCTAGTAGTGAGGCAGAGACCCTAATTGATGATGATGAGGCTGATCGCACTTGGCAGCCTCATCGTCATCAGGCTATTGCTTCCGCATCATCAGGAGAAGAGGGTGGCAGCTTGGCAGCGAGCAAAACAGTCGGTGGGTTGCCCAGGAGGCAGCAGGGTCGCAGCAGTGTCAGTGGAGGTAAACGGCCACAGAGTAGAGCACCAGCTCCACTGCAGCCTACCACCACGGCCAGTAGTGGTGCCGGTGTGCACGGAGGAAGTAGCAGTCAGTCAGTGAGGAGTAGCGGGGGCAAAGTTTCCTACTCGGCGGTGTGGCAATTTTTCGTCAAGCCGCCCGAGGAAGTAAAAGTAGCCGTATGTCGACTATGTGGCCAGAAAGTCAAGCGTGGCCAGGGGGCCCATGTTGGGACTACAGCGTTGCGTCAGCATATGCAGCGTCGCCATTCGGTGGCCTGGGAAAACCGTGATAAAGATACGGCGGTTCTGCCTGCCCCAGCCCCCGCTCCATCACCCGCTCCGTTACTTGCTCCGTCACCCGACGTCAATCGCCCTCTATCAGCCAGTCAAGGCTCCAACACCTCTGCTGAGGGGAGTTGTCGCTCGTTGGCATCTTCCGCTCGTTCAGATGCTCCTTCTCCTGCTACTCTTCTTCACGGATTCCGTCAGCAGTCTTTCTTGGAATCCGTTTCCAAGAGACAACAGTTTGCGAGCACGCACCCGACGGTGCAAAAGCTGAACGTCCTCCTGTCCAAGTTGCTGGTGCTGCAGTCCCTCCCTTTCCAAGTGGTGGACTCAGCACCTTTCCGAGAAATGATGGCTTGTGCCGCGCCGCGGAGGAGAGTGCCAAGCCGGCATTTCTTCGCCAAAAAGGCAGTGCCAGCCCTGCATTCACATGTAGAAGAGATGGTGGGCCAGTCTTTGAGCATGTCGGTCTCTGCCAAAGTGCACGGCAGCGCCGACGTGTGGAGCTGTAACTACGGTCAGGGACAGTACATGTCATTTACGGCCCACTGGGTGAACGTGGTGCCGGCACAGCCGCACCAGCAACTTGGACAGGTCACGCCGCTTTTGCCTCCACGTTTGCACGTCCTTGGTCCAGCAAAGATGTCCGCCTCTACCACCTCTTCTTCCGCCGTGTCCTCAGCCGCCACCCCCGTGCCAAGTCCCATTACCCGACCGGCATATCACATGTGCAGGGCGCAACGGTGTCACGCTGTGCTGCACCTGGTATGCCTTGGCGAACGTAGTCACACAGGGGAGAAACTTCTGAGTGTAATGAACAGAGAAATCGACAGATGGCTGTCTCCGCGCAAACTGAAAATCGGAACCATGTTGACCGACAACGGAAAGAACATGGTGTCTGCTCTGCGTCAAGGAAGGTTGTGCCATGCGCCATGCATGGCTCACGTGTTCAATCTGGTTGTCAAGCGGTTCCTAAAATCCACCATCCCACTGCAAGACATCCTTAAAATGTCACGTAAACTTTGCATGCATTTCAGCCATTCCTACACCGCAAAGCACACCCTCCTTGAGCTGCAGCGGCAGAACGGAATTCCACAGCATCGCCTGATCTGCGACGTTGCAACAAGGTGGAATTCAACCCTACATATGTTAGACCGCCTTTACGAACAGCGAAAGGCCATCACCGATTTCCTGATGTTACAAGCGGATAAAGGTACTCCCCTGTGTAACTTAGATGTCAGCCATTGGCAGCTCATGCGTGACACCTGCCGCTTGCTCAGGCCCTTTGAGGAGGCCACGCTATTCGTGAGTCGGCAGGACTATGGGATGAACGATGTCATTCCTCTGTTGCATGTCCTGGAACAAATGCTGTTAACAATGGCTGGTCAGGGTGTGGTAGACGTGGCGCACAGATCTCAATGCCACATGACCCCTGTGGGGGCAGGACAGGAAGAAGAGGAGGAGGTAGAGGAGGACATTGGTGCTCAGGAATTATTGAGTGAAATGGGTGGTTTTTCCACTCAGCGGACAGGAGTGGAGGAGCAGGAGCATCTGGTAGAGGAGGAGGAGGAGACAGAGGACCCAGACGCACCGTGGCAGTATGCTGTGGAGATGGAGGCAGGGAGTCTCTCGCATTCCTTGGCACAAATGGCCCATAGCATGCTCGGTTGCTTGCGTAGCGACAGCCGAATAATAACCATCAGACAGAGGGATGACTTTTGGCTGTCCACCTTGTTGGACCCTCGCTACCGTTCAAAAATGGTGGCCTTTTTCACACCTGCTGAGAGGGAGGCCAAAATAACGTACTATAAAAACCACCTATGTAGTCAGTTGGTCTCTGCCTTTCTGCGCCAACGTCCATCCTCAGACACTGTGGGCCCTGTGCGCTCGCGTTCCGCTGCCATGGCAACAGGGGAGGGGTGGGGTGGTAGGAGCAGTGGCAGCTCCACCAGCAGCGGCTGCCTCAGTCTGCAGTCAATGATGAGTAGCTTTCTTCACCAGCGCAGTGAGGAAACTACTAACCAGCCGCAGCAGCAGCAGCATCAGGTGGACCTGGAGCAGGACCTCAAACAACAGGCTTGGGCCTACTTGGACAGCACCCTGCCAACCGAGGTAGACAATCCCCTTGACTACTGGGCAACGAAACTTGACCTTTGGCCCCAACTAGCTGAATTTGCCCTTGAAAGGCTGTCATGCCCGGCCAGTAGCGTGGCATCGGAGTGCGTGTTTAGTGCGGCAGGAGGTATTGTAACTCCGCGGAGGACACGACTGTCCACCCAAAGTGTGGAGAGACTCACGTTTGTGAAAATGAATCAGGCGTGGATTAGTCTGGATTTCAAACCACCAGTTCCTGACACAACTGACTTAATCCGCCATGAATCATGCCCCAAACATGTTATTATTTTTAACATAGGCCTCTGTATGGCCTTCAATTTAAGCTGCTTACGCTTCGCCACTCTGCCATGGGCCCCTGTACTGCCTCCTCTTGCTGCTGCCAGGTCCAGAGTGTCTCATGGGTCCCTGTACGGCCTCCCATTGCTGCTGTCTCCATCGCCACACTCTGCCATGTGCCACTTTCAGGTCTCCTCACACTGCTGGTGGGTTCCATTTTGTCATAGGGTGCTGGCAGATTACGGGCCTCCCATTGCTGCTGCCAGGCCCGTAATCTGCCATGGGCCCCCGTACCGACTCCTCATGCTGCTGCCAGGCCCGTAATCTGTCATGGGCCCCTGTACCGCCTCCTCATGCTGCTGCCAGGTCCAGAGTCTCTCATGGGTCCCTGTACGGCCTCCCATTGCTGCTGTCTCCATCGCCACACTCTGCCATGTGCCACTTTCAGGTCTCCACACACTGCTGGTGGGTTCCATTTTGTCATAGGGTGCTGGCAGATTACGGGCCTCCCATTGCTGCTGCCAGGCCCGTAATCTGTCATGGGCCCCTGTACCGCCTCCTCATGCTGCTGCCAGGTCCAGAGTCTCTCATGGGTCCCTGTACGGCCTCCCATTGCTGCTGTCTCCATCGCCACACTCTGCCATGTGCCACTTTCAGGTCTCCTCACACTGCTGGTGGGTTCCATTTTGTCATAGGGTGCTGGCAGATTACGGGCCTCCCATTGCTGCTGCCAGGCCCGTATTCTGTCATGGGCCCCTGTACCACCTCCTCATGCTGCTGCCAGGTCCAGAGTCTCTCATGGGTCCCTGTACGGCCTCCCATTGCTGCTGTCTCCATCGCCACACTCTGCCATGTGCCACTTTCAGGTCTCCTCACACTGCTGGTGGGTTCCATTTTGTCATAGGGTGCTGGCAGATTACGGGCCTCCCATTGCTGTTGCCAGGCCCGTAATCTGCCATGGGCCCCCGTACCGACTCCTCATGCTGCTGCCAGGTCCAGAGTGTCCCATGGGTCCCTGTACGGCCTCCCATTGCTGCTGTCTCCATCGCCACACTCTGCCATGTGCCACTTTCAGGTCTCCTCACACTGCTGGTGGGTTCCATTTTGTCATAGGGTGCTGGCAGATTACGGGCCTCCCATTGCTGCTGCCAGGTCCTTAATCTGTCATGGGCCCCTGTACCGCCTCCTCATGCTGCTGCCAGGTCCAGAGTCTCTCATGGGTCCCTGTACGGCCTCCCATTGCTGCTGTCTCCATCGCCACACTCTGCCATGTGCCACTTTCAGGTCTCCTCACACTGCTGGTGGGTTCCATTTTGTCATAGGGTGCTGTATGGCCTCCCATTGCTGCTGCCTCCACCACCACACTGTGGCTCCACACTCTGGTTTTGGCCCCGTGACTGCCCAAATGAGTGAAGTGTGCGGTGATTCTAAGATCGACGGCACTCATCTGCATGTCATACTGACTGACAGTATTATTTCTCTTCCCCAGCAGACTCCAAGGGCATTTAAATTAAAGGTACAGTGTTCTGCATTAATATAAAGGCTCTCTGAAGCCTAGAAACACCCTTTTTATAAGTTAAATTCGCAGCGAATATATTCGCCTCGAATCGAATTTATTCCTCGAATTCGCCGAATCAGCCGAATCGAATTTTTGAATACTTCGCTCATCTCTATTATTAACCATAGGCTTTTTTTCTGATTAAACAGTTGTAACCTCTCTGTCAGGATTTGTCTCCAATACCTTGGCCTTATTGTTATTATTCTTACAAATTGTCAGAGGTTCATAAGTGATACCAATGTCATTTTCAATGCTGAAAATTCAATAAAACTAAAAAATAACAAATCATAAGTTTTTGTTAATGGAAAATAGCTATTTTAAAACTACTATTCCACATCTAAGTAGTTTTTTTTGTAGTTGTTTGTAGTAATTTTACCATTTTTAAATAAGAAGACTGCTGTGAGAGAATATAAATTCAAATTCAAGGTCACTTTTCTATTGCATTCTAGGGAATATTGACATTTGTAGATATCCTCTAGAACAAATGTCTGGTGACAAGGCACCAGACCAACAGCAATATCAAAGAATGATGATAACATTGCGTAAATTATTTTAATTGTTACAATGACTACATCTGCTAAAAATAAGAGTATTAAAATATTGGGTGATTTATTAGGAATGTAGACGTGAACTTTTTTAATACATGTTATTAAATTATTTTCAAATTGTCTTAGTTTTGTCTGTTGACATAAATTATTATTATTATTATTATACAGTATTTATATAGCGCTAAAAGGTTTGCTCAGCGCTCTGACATAAATTATATATTTTGATATTATTTTTGTTATAATACTTAATAAATATTTAAAAGTAAACCAACACATATTATTTTAGTAACGGTGTGTAAATAATCTTTTTTTTTTATTTTACTAGTAATAAATGCAATAAAATAGAAGATGAGTTATTGATAGTGGAAGTTTTTTTACTTAAATGTCTTAACATAATTTTATATATATATTTTTAAAATGTTATTCATGTCATTTTCATAGAGACGATTCTTTATTTTAGTGCGGTGTTAAAACACAACAAAAATTTAGTTTATCTTTATTTTTAAGTCCTAATTATTTAATTCTAAAAACATACCAAGTGTAATTATGTTTAAGTAGTGCTTAGTAATGAGAATACAAATGTGAATGGGATGTTCACTTTAGACAAAACCATCATCAGTTGGAAGCAAGAAACCCAAGAAAATTTTAACTCTAAAGGCAGACAAAATAAATCCAGAAAAAAGTGATTGATTATACTAGGAAATAATAATATGCACATGAAATCGAAAAAAATTTATAAAAAAATAAGAAAGCCACCATTAACCTCAGTCATATTTGGAATGGATTTCCTAAATATAACCCTTAATCACACCCTATACCCTAAACCTTACTCTTCCTTTGACCTAATCCCAAATGTAAACAGAACCGAACCCATAATCATAACTATTAAACTTAACCTAGCCCTCAATCCTAACCTTATTCTAAACATACTCCACAATTTGATTTAGCCTATCACTCTTTTTCCAACGCTTAAACGTTAACCTTGACATTCCACATAACCTAAAGGCAAATACAAGACCAAAGCTCAACAAATTTTCTTGTGGCAAAATACAAAACTGTGAGCCCTATTTATCATACCTAAAGTGAATGACTCAAAGATTAAGACAAAAGGAAAAAAGTGGATACTTAAATGGAACTGATGTATGTTTCTTTTCTTTTACAATTTTAATATGCCTATTTATATTTACACTACCAATAGATATAATAATATTGTAAATGTATGTGCAACATCATATTCTATAAAAAAAAAGTGAATATTCTTACCTGAAACAGTGCATGTTATTGCGACAAGAAGAGCTCCTACAAAGCTTCTCATGGTTACTGCGGGCTCCAGATTTTCCACTTACAAATAACTGTAAGCGATCCAAGATCTTAGATTTATACTGCCCAGGTACAGAGCTCCTTTAAAAGGGATTAATAATTTATAACCAAATTTGATATGCCTATCAGGGTGAGGTAGTGTGAACAAAACCTACGTGGCTCCATCTCTAGATAAGTCCATAGGCAGATGTGAATGTTGGCAGCCTAGAAATTAGTATGTGTTGTGGTTGATGAAACATTAACTAATAAAATCCCCTTATCAGCAGTCACTTCTTTTGTTTTCAGTACATTATACAGCTCACTTTTTCGCTTCTGAGGAAACGTTTGAGTCTGTTTTCTGCCCTTAAGGCACCATTCACTCTTGACTCTTGACTCCAAAGTAGCACAATTTCCAGGGCAACTTTGGAGTGCAACTTTTAATGCAACTTTGATATAACTTTACATTCTTCGGCACTCAAGTTGCATCAAAGTCACATCAAAGTAGTGCAGGAACCCATTTGAAGTGGATTTAAGTTGCATTGGTCCCAACGGGTGCCATTGAAAACAAGTGTGAATGGAGCCTTAGGTAGACTGCCAAATTTTGATTGCAGCTGTTCCAGCTGTCATCTAGTAGTCCTCCATGCAAAACGATGGCACACGAAACAAGACCAGAAAAGAGTAAAAAACCATGATGTCATAAGCATAATATTGGCTACATGGAAATCGAACAATAATGCGGTCACCAAATGGCATGCACATCTTGTGTTTCTATGGAATTTGCTATGTTGGGAAGGGATTTATTAGCCAAGTTTTCACACCTGAACTTATGGTTTTCATTTTTGTGTCATTATCTATGCTTTCTATTGGATCACATGTACAGAATTTATGGTGATTTCCAGTAAGGCAAGTAGAAAACACAGGCCATATTTGATGCTCAGCTGTCAATAAGACCTGTAGGTTGTCCATGTCTCTAACCCAACTCTACAAGACCACCATTAATTTTTTTTAAATCTTTATTTATACAATCCACAAAAAGAGGATACAGTTAGCACTAAGCATGCAGTGAGTGGGAGGCACAGTTTGGATAATAATCACAAAATATAGAAACTAGGATTTAGACAGAACATTGTGGAACATCAACTTTCAGCGGTGTTGCCAACCTCTCAAAGTAAAATTTTTCCTGCAGGACACCAAACATTTGCTGACAGCACCCATTTTTTTTAATGCCACAACATATGACATTTCCTGACAAAACCATTTTACTGAAATTTAAAAAAAGTACACAAAATGACTGTTTTCAGTGCAAATATCAGTCTTTCAGCTACAAACACATAGCCAGTGCTATAAGAAATGTGTTTAAGGTATACAAAAACATATTTCTCCATTTACATGATGGTCAAATTAATAAAACCAAGCAGTTTTGTTACTTGCATCCAGCTGGAGAGATTTCCCTTAAATTTCAGTTCCATAGCTATGAGCCACCACAGAAAGTGAAGGGAAATCCCAGGTAGTCACCAGAATCAATACAATATAGGTTTCCTCTATTTCTGTACTGGATTTGATCATACTTTTGGTGATAATTGCAAACCGGTCAAATAGACAGTGAATCTCCCCAACTGGAGCACAGACACTTCAATAAACAACTGACATTTCAGTTGCCAGCTGTAAAAGAGACAGCATTGCTCTGAAAAACATTTAAGCCTGGTGTGGCCATAACCAGTATTTTCATAATTCAAACTATAATTGTATGTGTTTACAAGTATTTCTAACGCTGTCACAGTACTAACATATTATTCCTTTTCTTTTTGCTCATGTTGTGAACTTGTGAATGTCACTATATTAGTCCTACACGATCACCACCACCATATCAGCTTGTCTTTAGACACATTGCCATCAGCCTCAATGTATGACCTCATCCAGTTGTTTACATTTAGTCTTGGATGCAGTTTCAAACGTGTGGTCATACATTGCGGTATCAACATGTTTAAGCATTTGCTGAGTAATTCTTTCTGGACCACTCTTTGCTGACAGCAGTCCTTCCAACATTGGAGTGGAGAGTTTGTTCCTAATATCGGTTTTCATTAACTTCAAAGATGAAAACACAGTGTCTACCTCAGATGTCCCATGAGGAAGGGAATTTAAGCAGATGTTGGAATTTAGTTACTTTCAGATTGCCCTGAATGATAATGTCCTACCATGTGCCAATAAGAATCCTATGTATCATACTCACAATGGACATAATAACACAGGCATGTCAAACTGGACAAGATGTATGATCCAAACAACATCTGAGTCCATACGATGGAACCATGGATGACCAACTGGCTAACGCGTTTCAAGGACACAACCACTTCCTCAGAGCCCTCCACAGTTTGACATGCCTGTGTTATTATGTCCATTGTGAGTGTGATACCTATTTTGTTTCTTCAATAAATTATTTGAAACGATAATGCTCTAGGTCGGTGCGCCCTTTTTCTGTTTCTCCATTTATATCCAGTGTATTTGGACCACCCCGGTCTGTTGAGGGCAGCAAGCGGTGCATATTCTAGAAAATTCCAGAACATTCCTATTGGGTCTACTGAGTCCTTTCCTAGCGCAGGAGTAAAGTGTTTGTTGTGTTGGAAGAATCCTATGTGTCAGTCTCAGCAACATCAATGAAATTTGTCATTTGGTATTCAATAAATTTAGTATGCAGTGTGTCAAAATCAGATGGGTAAAATTTGTGGAACATGCTTTGCTTGCTCAATAATGTCCCCAGAATTAGCAGTAGACCTGTTTGAAGGTTTTAGTAAAGCCAACAGCTGAATGATTCTGTTTCAAATGGGCATCCATTTTTTAATATCAGTTACTGCTCTTGTGTAAAATGCTGTTGCTTGGACCATGAATTGTTGAGCAACTGAAAAATCATCTCTTGTAGACAGATGATTATTTGTTTGGTAACCAATGAAAATGCTGTTTGTTGATTTATAGTTTGCACTATTAGCGTGGTCAAATGCAATCAGTGAACCATTTTCAAGGGAGACCAACAGGTTTGGCCTGATAAGTAGCACTTAATGATAGGATCCTGTAACAAGAGACTTATCCTTTCCATAGTAACCAAAAGGTTTGCGTCATCACTTGACTGAAAATAGCTGAACAGAACATCGTATTGATTAAGAATGTTTATATTGGAAAGTTGGGGTGACCCTCGGGTGGTAGGAGGTCAAGATCCGGTTGGTAACATGTTACATCCCTGTATGGAATATTGAAAGGAAGAAAATGGAAATGGAAATTGTGCCTAGAATGTCCATTTCCATTTTCTTCCTTTCAACGATTAAGAATGCAGTTCACACTCAAACACAGAAAGCAATCTAATAGAATAAAGCTGTCAAAATCTTTAGATATTCTGTATCAAAAGGTTCCTCAAATTCATTCAACTGTAAACGTTTGAAACTATGAGCAAAGTGGTTATGTATGTCTCTGCAAAGCTTCTCAACAGTTTTAGGTATTGCTTTACAGCATCTGCAGCACACAAGGCAGCAATATGGCAAGTACAATGAATGTGAAAGATGAAAGGCTGCACTGCTATGAAGCAGGATAATACAGAGTTTCTTGGTCAACCAATACAGTTGCACTATCAGTACCAAGTGCCATAAAATTTTTCAGGGGGATATCAACTTCCAGAAAAGATTGTTTAATCTGCCCAAAAAGAGCATCAGCAGAAGCTTTAGTGAGATTGAAAAGGTATCAGAACTAATACTGGGTTTTACCAGCATCTTTATTAAAATAAATGGCAACCATGGTTAATTTTTTGGTTGTTGATATGTCCATAGTTTCATCAATTAGTAATACAAAGTGACAACAGGGAAGTGTGTGGCACAACACCTCTTTATTGTACTTGCCAATGCCATTTTTTATTAGCACGAACCCGTTGGTACGCTTAAAACAGAGGGAATTTGCTTATTTGAAGTCTGGAAACCAGTCAGTCATGCTATTGGTAAGATCATTTACCAAACGTAGTGGAAAATTTTTTTGGGCAATAAAATTAACTATTTTCAACTCAGTTGAACAAGTTTTTCTTTTACGAGCCAACACTTCTGATTCTGTGTTTTGTTCAGCAAATGTAAAAATTCCAGAGTTGGCTTACCTAACTGTAGCAATAGACTTGTGATTGTAACTTGCAGCATGACTATGGACATCACGAATGACACCATGTGCTATGCTGAACAATTTGTTGTACCACAGATACTTTGTCCTGAATCATCTGCTGATACCCAGTATTTGAGCTGCGGATTTGTTAGCCATGAGCCTGAGAAGGAGCAATGCCTCAATTTCTGATGTTTTTTTTTGCCAGAAAGCTCAGGTGTTGCCCCTTCCATGAATTCTATTTGTAAAGTGCAACTGCGCTGCACACAGTGTAACCTAAACACACACCTTGAACTGTTGTGTTACCAACAGCAGCTGTTAAATATGTCAAACTCTAAACTGAAATCAAAGAGCCCTTAAAATCTTTTCGCACTTCTGTGGGAAAACTAGAGCCAAACCAGCCCAGACTGACCCCTCTTAACTGTATAACCTATCCTACTACTGCCTTGTGTGCTGCAGATGCCTGTATGTCTGACAAATATCAGGAAAGCTATAGTTGTTAATAAAAACTGATCTTTTGGAACTTTGTGAAAAATGTTATGAAAACATATTAGCTGTGTGTGTAGTGTATTAGTCTCCATGCACACTGAGTGTTTTGATAACACTGGTAAGGTCACATTAAAAACTTGAGTTGGCTGCGTGTTCCCTCGTTTGCTTTTTTTAACCACAAAAATAAAGCAATATTTATTTTTTCCTCTGAGTGTTTTGGAGCTTCGCGCTACAAAACACTCAGGTGTGAATGGGGCCTCAATGTCAACAACCTGGCTACATCCCAACTACTCCACTTAACCTCTTCTTTTTCACTCACTCAGTGCACACAGTCCTCCACCCACACCGACAGGAACACCCTGGACCTCATTTTCTCCCATCTCTGCAGGCTCCACGACCTCACAAACACCCCTTTCCCTCTCTCTGACCACAAGCTCATTACGTTCTCCATCTCCCCATCCTCTAACCCCCCCCCCGAACCTCAAACCATCACCAGCTGTAACCTCCGCAACCTGAACCCGGCCCCTCTCCACTCTGCAGCTGACAATCTGTGCGACAGTATCCTCCCACTGTCATGCCCTGACCTGGCCACTACTGCGTACAATGACTCGCTATCAGCTGCCCTAGACTCCTTAGCACCCCTGACCACACGTAGCATTAGACCCCGACCGCTTCAATCCTGGTGGAACGACCACACTAAAAATCTTAAACGACGCAGTCGTGCGCTGGAGCGATTATGGCGTAAAACCAGATCCCCTCGAGCTTTCTCCCTCTACAAATCCGTCTTCCTCACCTACACCTCCCCCACACCGCCAAACAAGCCTACTTTGTTACCCTCATCAACACCCTCTCCACCTGTCCTTGCCGGCTCTTCTCCAGTTTCAACTCCTTACTCTCTCCCCCCCACCCCCACCCAGTACCTCACTCACAGCCCATGAGATTGCCAATCACTTCCAAAACAAGATTGACGCAATCTGTAAGGACATCGCCAATGCTCAACCTACCTCCCCACCTAGCCTCCCTCCCACTATTACCCCATCAACTCTCCCCTCCTCTGACCTCGCAACCGCCATGCCCCCCACCACACCTAACATCCCGCACACCTTATCCTCCCCAACACTCTGCTCCTTCAGCACTGCTACCACTGAGGAGGTCACTAAGGTTTTCTCAGAAGCCCGCCTCACCACTTGCCCCCTTGATCCTGTCCCCACAGAACTCCTCCGGTCACCCTCCTCCTCCATCCTACGCTCCCTCACCCACATCTTCAATCTCTCCCTCTCCACTGGCGCATTCCCCCCTAAAGCACGCGCACATCAGTCCCATACTCAAAAAACCCTCCCTGGACTTCACCGACCTGAGCAACCTTAGACCCATCTCCCTGCTGCCATTTACTTACAAGCTCCTTGAGCGCTTGGTCTACAATCGCCTAAGTGCCCATCTCACTGACAACAACCTCCTCAATCCACTATAGTCTGGCTTCCGTCCCCCACACTCCACCGAAACCGCCCTACTCAAAATCACTAATGACCTGCTAACCGCCAAAGCTAATGGCCACTACTCAGTCCTCTTACTCCTCAACCTTTCCGCGGTCTTCGATACAGTTGACCACCCCCTCCTCCTTAATAAACTACACTTCCACGGCATCAGAGACTCCGCTCTCTCCTGGCTCTCCTCCTATCTATCGAAAATCTCCTTCAGCGTTACCTATAATGCCACCACCTCCCCATCTCTCCCCCTCTCTGTTGGGGTCCCCCAAGGCTCTGTCCTCGGGCCCCTTCTCTACTCCATCTATACCTCCTCCCTCAGCAAACTGATACACTCCCACGGATTCAACTACCACCTCTACGCCGATGACACGCAAATTTACCTCTCCACCCCTCACCCCCTCAGTCTCTGCCCGTATCACCCACCTACTAAACGACATATCAGTCTGAATGGCGCTCCATTTTCTCAAATTGAACCTTTCCAAAACTGAGCTCCTAATTTTCCCCCCAGCCTGTGCCCCCCACCCCACCCTCTCCATCACGACCAACAACACCACCATCAGTCCCACCCTGCAAGCCAAAGTCCTAGGTGTCACTCTTGACTCAAACCTGTCCTTCCAACCCCATGTCCAATGGTTGGTAAACTCATGCAGGCTCCATCTCCGCAACATCTCCAAAATACGTACGTTCCTAACCCCAGAAACTACTAAACAACTCATTCACTCCCTTATTATCTCACGACTCGACTACTGCAACTTTCTCCTCACCGGCCTACCTCATCACAGACTATCTCCGCTTCAGTCTATCCTGAACTCAGCGGCCAGACTCATCCACCTCTCCAACCACTCCGCTTCTGCCACTCCCCTCTGTCATTCCCTCCACTGGCTTCCGATTGCCCAACGCATTAATTTCAAACTACTAACACTGACATACAAAGCCATTCATAACGCTGCCCCAAACTACCTCACTGACCTGACACCCAAATACCACCCTGCCTGTAATCTTTGCTCCTCACAAGACCTCCTACTTTCTAGCTCCTTGGTCTCCACCTCCCACGCCCGACTGCAGGACTCCTCCAGGGCTTCCCCCATCCTCTGGAATTCTCTACCCCAATCCATCAGACTGTCAACTTCCCTCCTCACCTTTAGGCGCACCCTGAAAACCCATCTCTTCAGGGAAGCCTACCCCACCCTCACCTAATTGCTGATCTACACTCCTCCTACTACTCCATCCCCCACAGCTACCTCCTCCTGTACCACTATCCCCTCCCTCCTAGATTGTAAGCTCGAAAGAATAGGGCCTTCAAACCCCTCGTGTTTTGTCTTGTTACTGTATTGTCTCATGTACTGTCCCCCACTATAATGTACAGCGCTGAGCAAACCTTTTGGCGCTATATAATGTATAATAATAATAATTGCAGTAACCCAAATGATAACGTAACTAACTATATACAAATGAAGGGAGCACACATAAGCAAGGCAAGGACAGGACTAAGACAGGAAACAAGAGGAGCAGGGGGCAAAGTACTGGGAAAGCAGGATGCAGGGTACAGGAAGCAGGTTATAGGAACAGGTCTCAGGGTCAGGTAAAGGTACAGGAACAAGGATCAGGCAGGGAAATGGTTTGCAGGAAGAACACTGAAGCAATTAACCTCAGTTATGGGCAGGCTTAAATACCTCTTAGCAGCCCTTGTTGGGTGCAGCCTAATTACCTGGAAAGCTTGGTTGCCAGAAGACACTCCTTGGTGGACACTGGAACTGTGCCCTTTGACTCTAGGAACAACAGTGCCACCAGCAGGTGACCCAGGTAATGACACAAGTACTGACAGATATTAGTGAGCCATAGGAGGGGCACAATTAATTGGAGGATGTGTCTGTCAGTCCAGGAGAACAGCACAAAGAGGGAGAAGGAAAAAAACAAAAATGAGACTATAGCAGATAATTTCTTGAAAAATCACACCGCAACAAATAGTGTATTTGCTTACTGTGTGATATAGCTGTAAGAAGCCAAAGGACAGGAGTTGCAGCAGGCATGCGGTACTTGTGCTTGCAGTAAGTAGATAGAAAGTTATGTTTGATGCAATTCACTTGATCCAAAGAGAATTGAAGGCAGCAGGCAAGGCGCTATTGGCAGTGGTGGAACAGAGGCTGGTCAAGCAGTGGTGTGATAAGTCTTGGCCAGGGAGAACCAGCCTTACGGCACAGAGGCACAAGGTGAAAAACAAACATGACACTCACTATAGCACATCATTTCTTGAAAAAGCACACCACAACAAATTGTGTATTTGTGTACCATATGATATGAAACCAAAAGGAATATTTTTGGAGGAGTTGCAGCAGGCAGGCAGGCAGTGCTTGTAGGCAGACAGATGACCTTGTTTTTAGTGCAGTTCACTTTATGTAAGGAAGGCAACGGGCAGCAGGCAAGGCATTTCAGGCAGTAGTGGAACAGGCTGGGGTTGGTCAAAGTGGCATGTTTGGGAGTGCAGGGAGACCCGTCCTACTGGCACAAAGGGGGATAAGGAAAAAACTAAACATAAGACTCACTGGAGCAAATAAACTATTTGTTCTGGTGTGCTTTGTCAAAAAATTATTTGTTTACCCTATGATATGAAACCAAAGGGAAAGATTCAGGAATTGCAGCAGGCAGGTGGTACTTCTACTTGTAGGCACACAGCTGACCTTATGTTTAGTGCAGTTGCAGCTCACTTGATCCAAGGAGGGCAGCAGACAGGCAAGATGTTGATGGCAGTGATGGCATCAACTAGTTAAAGCAGGCCTAATTGGGAGTCCAGGGAGAACCAACCTAACAGCACAAAGAGGGAGGGAGGGAGATAGAAGGAGAAAAGCGAAACATGACAGTATAGATGTCAGTGCTCCTCCACTGCAGTCACTGCTTGCTTTCAGAGACTATGCCATTCCATTGCATTTAATATTGCCCCAGTAGGCTGCTCCATTCATTACATGTATTCATAATTGCACAGAATGTCCGCTGTTACATAGTTACATAGTTAGTTTGGCTGAAAAAAGACAAAAGTTCATCCAGGTCAACCATAGGAAAAAAAAAAACTATAATCCTATACCGACAGTTGATCCAGAGGAAGGCAAGAAAACTCAGCAAAACATGATCCAATTTGCTCCTGCAGGGAAACAAAATCCTTCCTGATCCCCCGAGATGCAATTGGATATTCCCTGGATCAACTTTACTATAAATGTTAGTATCCAGTTATATTCTGTGTATCTAAGAAAGAATCCAGGACTTTTTTAAAGCAATCCATGGAGATGGCCAGAACAAACTTTTGAGGAAGTCTATTCCACATTTTCACAGCTCTCACTGTGAAGAAACGTTTCCGTATTTGGAGATTACATTTGTTTTCCTCCATTGCATTCATTCATTATTGCCCCAGCAGTACTACTGCTCCATTTCATGTAATTTATTCAAAATAACTGCCCAATTCATCTAGGCTGGTCATTCACTCTTAAGGAGATCTCTGAGCCCTGCTGTGCATTACTTCACCCAAGGCTGATGCTTTACCCCTGAGGGATGTACCACCTGCTGCCAGCCATTCCAGTTGATGGTCACTTATATGCGCATTTTTGATTTTTTGGCATCAGTGTATCTCAAAAGAGGAAGCTTTTCATGATTCTGCACAAGATTTTATGAACATTTATTGAACTGCATATTATTTATTTTTCAGCGCTGCACTATATTTTACACCATTAATTCATTACTGCCCCAGTACTAGTAGACTGATCCATACTAGCATCATGTATTCATTTAGACCCAACCCAGACCAGTCTGCTACATTCATTCCATTTTGATCATTGCATTCATTCTTTAATGCCCCAGCAGTACTCCATTTCTGCATGCATGCCAAAATTGCCAGTAATGCTAAACCAATGTCAACCTGAACCAATTAATCCATGTTCATTTCATTTGCCTGCTGTAGATTGCACCACCCTGCCTTGCCATGGGAAGTGTCAGGCAGCAGCAGAGTGGCTGGCCAGAGGGTCAGGGTGACAGGCAGGTAGCAGGCCAGACACCATCCAAGACTGTAAGAAAGAGGAGGGCAGCGTTCATGACCCAGCCGCAGCCAGGACAGCCACGTACCTCCTTCACTCCCAGCTCCTGTGATGTAAATGGCAGCTGGAGGGAAATGGTGTGCATTTTTATGTACACCAAGTGCTGTGTGTCATGACATCATGAAATTCCCAAAGCACATGCGCAGACTTGACTTGACAGTGTGAATCTCACTGCGTCAAAGACCACTGAATGGCATTGCGCAGTTCACAGTCAGCCAAAAACCATTTTTTTACGAACATCCATCTTCCATAACAAACATTTATGGACAGATTATAAACCGCCCCCGATATTTACAAACTATCTGTAAATTTATGGATGGATGGCAACCCTGACATCCAATGTGAGTTGTATTCATGTGGCTTATCTTTTTTGGCACGGTGGATCAGGTTTTTATCAAATATTAAGATTATTCAAGAGTTTGGATGGAAAAGAAAAAAAAAGGGAACCAGGTCCAGACTACTCTCTGACATCTCAGGAAAACATAGGTGTGTTTGCTCTGTCTCTTTGAGGGTCAATTAGTAGTCTTTGGAGATGTTTCAAGCTAATTTTGTTATTCAGGTCATTTTATCTTTACATTTCCTAACTAACCATCACCGGTTGACTCCATCCTAACACTATATCTCATAGCCATCCTTTCTGTCTACCCATAACTTTCCATGATCATCTTCAGAAACTACCCTAAATGTAACCCCCACCATACACCAAACTTCTCCTCTTCTCCACGCTAATTACTTTCCCCCACTCCTGCATGTTGGACTTCTCATGTGATTCTACCATTCTCTAGATTTCACTTCCACATTTCAAGCAGTACCCTTCAACCCTTAAAACATTCAGTTCAGTCCTTAATAGCTACCCATTTAGATGAGTATACAATTCAAGCAAAAAAATCTGAAGAATATATTTTAAAAATATATATTTTAAAAAATATTTTTTTTAAATATATTCTTCAGCGTTTTTTAACATATAAAAAAGTCATTTTAACATATATTTTTACATATATTTGTAAATGCATCCCAAAAATTTTTATTTTTATTTTTAAAGATATACAGTATATTTGAAATGTATTTTTAAAAATATTCTTCATATATTTTGTAATAACGCATCTAAACATACAGTGTTTGTGTTTATGTATGTATGTATATATATATATATATATATATATATATATATATATTTATGGAAATATATTGAATATGGCCAAAGTTGTAGCATTTCAAATATATATCAATGTATTTGGGAAGAATATTTTTAAAATTTATTTTGAATATATTTTTCTTCCATAAGGGCAGTTCAGCAAGAACCAGCCGAGATTCACTCCATCTATGCACAGGCTGGTTGTACTGAAGTTGATCCATTGATTCACTTCAGTACAACCAACCTGTTGGATTTTTTTCATTTGATCACATCATATACCCTCGTGTTCTGCTAACAGGGAAGGCTCCCACCTGGAAGAACACAATAGCACTACGGGAGGGATTCCCTCATCAGCACTGACTGTGTTTAAATTGGAACTGAGCAATTTTCTTGACGTCTACCTGTGGTAAAAGGAAAGAAAATTGTTTAATCTATGGGCCACTTTTTACTTTAAGGTACTGTTCTTTTATTGTTACCTCTTCTGATAAGATACAGACTGTCACCTCATATACAGAAAACTCACCTACCTTGCCTGAAAATAATTATACATATACTGATATTACCATCTAGAAAATACTCAACAATTCAAAATTTCTGCTTGTTAACAGTGGCAAATACATTTGCTAATAGGGCAGAAAATCTCATCGACATTTTATGTTGCAAACAAAACGTCTCTACCTTTATTGACTTTGTGCCTCAGCTGGGAGGATATCGCACATTTCGTCATTTGTTACCATTGCGATAATAAGATGTAGAAACCATTAGTTCTATTTGTGTGCTTCTATGGGAACCCTAATGCAAGCAACACGATAATAGAGCCAAACTTCTTAACCAAAGCCCTCCCGCCTACAAGAATTAGGAAAAAATAAATTTAAAAAAATGATTTAATGCATAGACACATTCCGTGAAACTTTATTTAGAATGATATCAACCATGTAGTAATATAATAAAAAATATTTGTTGAGATCATTGAAAAAATGATTTTGAGCACTTACTGTACAGGTCTATTTATAAAGGTTTTACACAACATTGATGCAATTTTCATCCATGATTTATACTTTTTTCTTTTTTTGGTTTACAAACTATTTATTGAAGTAACAGCATAAATGTACAATAATTTGACACCATATTCATCAATTTGAGAGACACAAGCTGATGATATAAAAGTGCCATAGTCAACATAAGGCAGCTAGACAGTACATATCGGACAGCATGGGGTTTATTTACTAAAGCTGGAGAGTGCAAAATAAGTCTCACTTCTGCATAGAAACCAATCAGCTTCCAGGTTTCATTGCCAAAGCTTCATTGAACAAGCTGAGGTTAGAAGCTGATTGATTTCTATGCAGAAGGGAGTCTGATTTTGGACTCTCCAGCTTTAGTAAATAAACCCCCATATGTCAGCAAAATGTATGCAGTCAAAACATAGAGGTATTAAAAAACAAAAAAAAAATAGGGTTCTAATATCAGACCAAATATCCAATTTTTCTGCAAAACAGGGCATGGAGTCAGAGAGTGTGGAATGATTTTTCCATTAGTATGACAACGTCCACTCGTCTCTGATTTGGAGAGAAAGAGAAAAAGACTTCTAATGTAAATCAATTGCCCACAGCATAGCAACACTTAAAGTATAGATCCATTTTTTGGAGGTATATGAAGCATCTGGGATAGGGGCAAAAACACACCCATAAACAAGGTGAGGGTAATAGGATTACCGACTATTTGAGAGGCTATTTCTGAAATGTTATGCCAAATAGGTTGCCAATAGGTGCTGTGCAGAGAAATACAAAACCGCATGTTCTTGCTGGCCGGAGAGACCTGTGTTGTTTACACACAGGTCTCTCCTGTCAACTTTGCCCAGCGATCGCCGGGTGTCAGCAGGGAATCTCCAACCGGGATCCAGTGATTAACTTGCCTATCCGCCAATAGGAAATGCAAATCATGTGTATATATATACACCTGATTTTGCACAGCCCTACAACCCCGTAGCAGTATTTCTGCTATAGGACAGCGGAAAAGTGGTTAATATGGTTGGGTGTGAACTTTATGGAACTTCTTCCATTAACTTTGAAGGGTTCTATGCTGCTCGATCTCACATCCTGATGTTAGTCACTTATAATGACATTTTGGCAAATACAAAGGTTTAATTAAGGCTAATCCTCTGCAATTGGTGTTGTTTAATGCAATCATTCTCATTTATATGTTGTGTGTAAATGTCACGAGCTAAAATTGAATTGTAGAGATCTGTTGAAAAAATAAAAAAAATAAAAAAGGTGTATGACATTTTACTGGGCAAATAAAGTATTCCAGGATACTACAGTTCATTTAATCAATGGGGTCCTATAGACAAAATAAACTTTTCTTGGTATAACACGATTCTGCTCAAGACCCCTGAAAGCTTCTATTACTTTCTATTTATGTACTGATATTACTTTGCTTGCAGTGCACCCGGGCAGATGCTCTCTGAGCAGTGTGCAGTGATTCCAATATATATATATATATATATATATATATAAATAAATATATAGTGACTTACTTTACTGACCTCTTTTTATTATTGCTTATTAAGAAACAAGAGAAAGGGAGAGAGGAGTGCCAAGCAGCCATTTGGTGCTGTATAAAACCTGTTTCAGGTTATAGGTGGCAAGTTGGGAGACACTTAGCGCAGGAGAGAGTCTGGATCAGATGATATGAGTATCTCCACTGTAAGGACCACTGGAGCCACTGAGAAGTAGGATGGGAGCACACTAACTAAAGCCACTGCTGAAAGACATCAAGACACTGCCAGAACTGTCAGATTCTGAAGGAATTCTAGGATACGCATTTCGGGAGCAGCAATGCACCCTCTTCCTCAGTCTAGCATCAGCTACACCTTTGGGTTTTTTGTTTTTGTTGGTGCTACTGCATTTGGTTTTATATTGTTTATCAATGCAATACTGGAAATAGCATTTATCTTTTCACAAGGTTTTTCTCTCTGTTGCTTTGATGAGATCTATTTACTGCAGTGATTTGTACCCATTTTGTTTTGGAAATAGCCTTTTCAGCTGACTAAACTGTATATATAGGTTTTCCAGGTGTTTCCAAATAGGGTGAGCAACACAAGCATTTCTTTTCCTCACTTACTGGTCATTTCTATCTTCAGTACTTTATAAGCCATAGACTTAAAACAAGTATGCAGATCAAGAGACTTCAACTTACTTCTCCTTATAATGCGTTGGTTTTATATGCTCTGTGGCTGTTGAGGAATATATATATATAGAAAGATTTTGTGTCCAAACTTCAACTTATCCACTTGAAAAACAGCCTGTAACACCCTTTCATTACTAGGACATGTTTCAGCTTTCAGTGCTGAAATATTTTGACTGACAATTACTCTGTTATGCAATACTGTGTACCCAAATTAGTTTTACGTAATTTTTTTGGAACAGACAGATCTTTCTTTTGGTGGCGTTTAATAACCATGGATTTTTTTTTGATTTTTTTAATGATGAAAAGGAAAAGATAAAAAAAACTTTTAAGAAAAAAAACTGTTTCCCATACTTTCTGTTAAAATAAAAATGCCAGAAAGGCGGTAAACCCCCATAATCTATTTTTTTTGCCACAATTTTGAAAATGAAGAAATATGGCTTTACTGAGGGGATTGGGAATGGTACACAAGATACAATAATGTACTGGTCATACACAGAGGAAGGAGGGAGTGAAGGGGTTAATGTACTGGTCACATACAAGGGCACCATGGAGATGAAGGCGTTAATGGGCAGGGTAAGATCGGTGAAAAGATTAATATAAGAAAATGTATATTGTATAGGGCGCTTGTTGGAGCCCAACCTCTGTAGATGTAAGATAAAGGTGCCAGATGGATATCAGGGATGGATGGATGGGAGCAGTAACACTTAGGCAGCTCTTCTTAGAGTGGAAGCAAGGCTCTAATTCAGGGAGGAAGGCGCCTCTAAGTGCAGTATTGACAATTTATTCAGTAAACAATGGAAAATTTGCACTTACAAGATAAACGGTTAAAAAGGCTCATCATGTGGTAATTAGATCCAGGTGGGACATCCAGCCGTCCAGCAGCAAACTATGCCTATAGGATCAGGAAGTAGAGTCCAGGATGTGCCTGTGCATCAAAAATGAAGCTTGGAGAGCAGAGTCAGATGTAGAAGGTGAAGGGGGCGGTAATGCATTTCGGAGCATGCTCAATAGGCTCCTTCTTCAGGTCTCTACTTTCTGATCCTATAGGCATAGTTTGCTGCTGGACAGCTGGATGTCCCACCTGGATCTAATTACCACATGGTGAGCCTTTTTAACCGGTTATCTTGTAAGTGCAAATTTTCCTTTGTTTACTGAATAAATTGTCAATACTGCACATAGAGGTGCTTTCCTCTCTTTTTCTTGAAAAGATTAATATAGAGGTCACATGAGGCAGCATAGGGATATACACTCACTGGCCACTTTATTAGGTACACCTTGGTAGCATCCGGTTGGACCCGTTTTTTCCTTCAGAACTGCCTTAATTCTTCATGGCATAGATTTAGCAAGGTGTTGGAAACATTGCTCAGAAATTTTGGTCCATATTAACATGAGTTACTGTTGCCTTTCTATCATCAATCAGTTTGCCCATTCTCCTATGACCTCTGACATCAACAAGGAATTTTCGACCATACAACTGCTGCTCCCTAGAGATGGTTGTGTGTAAAAATCGCAGATCAGCAGTTTTTAAAATGCTCAGACCAGTCTGACTGGCACCAACAACCATACCACGCTCAAAGTCATTTAAATCCCCTTTCGTACCCATTCTGATGCTCGGGTTGATCTTCAGCAAGTTGTATTCACTACATCTAGATGCCTAAATGCTTTGAGTTGCTGCTATGTGATTGGCTGATTAGCAATTTGTGTTAACAAGCAATTGAACAGGTGTGCCTAATAAAATGGACAGTGAGTGTAATGTGTAGGAGAAGGGGAACATTAAAAAGGGTTAAAAAAGAACCTCCTTTGAGAAAGCTGATTGAGGACGAAATGTGTCAGAGGGTGGCATTGTTATCATGCTGGGTGGGATTAACAGAGCTCTGTGATTGGTAACAATAATGTTTGGAGACACAGTGTGATGTTGATTCTTGGTTTTAAAATGTGAGCTTTAGTTTATCACTTCAATTAGTAATTGTGGGGGGAGGGGGGGTGATTGGCTTATCTTGGGAGGCTGTTTGGGGGGTTCTTTAGGGGAGTGGCTGAGGGAAGGTGTGTGTTGTTGAGGGAGGGGGGTCGGTCTGGAGGGATGGTGCGAGTGCTGTGGTCATGCACTGGGGCATATTGGGCACCTTCCCTGGGTGCCATCTGGGTGCTCACTTTTGGAGGGTCAGAAGTGGTTTCTGGATCTCCAATGCAATGTGTTTTTACTTTGTATGATTTATTGATTTATAATAAATTATGTTTTCGAGGGTAGCCTTTTAGGTGTGTAGCCTATGTTCTTTTGTTTTTTTTCTTGCATTGCTTTAGGCAACATCCTACCAGGTATATCTGGTAGCACATCTCTTTACATTGAACTTAGTTGGACTCCCCAACCTTTCTCTCTTTTATGTACACACTATCAAGTGTTTATGACACAGGATGAAGTTTATTAACAATTGCACAAACAACTTGGATTTATGAGACTGTTATTTGGAGACTATATATTTTGTGGACTTTGTGATGGGGGATTTTCTTTTTTTCTTCATTTACTTTTTTTCATTCACATTTAATGCACAATTTTGTTTTTTTTATATAATTCACAGAAATGTTTTTTCTTTTTTTCTTCCTAAACTGAAAAGTATTTTTAGTTTGCAAATATTTTTATGTTAATGTAGTGTTTACATTTGAGAGCTCACCCCTTCCTCTTACACTGAAGGAAGAGGAGGAATTAAAGAATGAATGAATTGTTTATTAATGCCAGGTCAGTGACTACCTGTATATTAGCCCCTTCAGCTCCCTTATCCTGCATTTCTCTACGTTGCCCCTTCTTCTTTATCCTACTACTATATGTATCCAGTACATTAACCCCTTCACCTCATCATCCCTTTGTGTATGACCTGCACATATAACCCCTTTCCCATCTCAACATCCCTTTAAACCATTTCAAAACAGCGGGGGAGAGTGGGCATGGGAAGGACCGGTGACCATGTGAGCACTGTCACAGTGGTCGCATGATTGGAAGCCGGTCCCACTGGATAGTGACTTTAGTTCAGACGTTTTTGCTGGAAACATGCAGTAAGCAAGCTCCCAACACATAAATATCGTCTGCCAAATGACAGGTACGTGCAGCATGTGGGCATTAAGGACACCCTTTTGCTTTCACACCTACACTGTGTTCCAAATTATTATGCAAATGATATTTTTCTCATTTACCTAAATAATTGATGTAAATAACAGTCAGCATAATTCTCATGTTATCAACTATTAAGAGTACAATTCAAATTTTATTGAACAAACCTCCTAATGATAACAGTATTTTTTTTAAACATAAAAAACTTCCAATGCTCTGTTCCAAATTATTACGCACAGTAAGTTTCAAAACACTTTATAGGTTGTAAAGAACTGAACATTGTCATTTGTTGTGTTTGCAGCATATTTACTGAAATCAAAAGCTATTTCAATCAAACTTTTAACAACATTTTAACTTTTTAAACATTTTAACAGGTCACATTACATTTTAACATAGGACCCCTTATTTGATAGCAGCTTCACAAGTCTTGCATCCATTGAACTTGTGAGTTTTTGGACAATTTCAGCTTGAATTTGCAAGATGTCAGAATAGCCTCCCAGAGCTGCTGTTTGGATGTAATCTTCCTCCCACCCTCATAGATCTTTTGCTTGAGGATGCTCCAAAGGTTCTCAATAGGATTGAGGTCAGGGGAGGATGGAGGCCACACCGACTTTCTCTCCTGTTATCCCCATAGCAGCCATCGATGCAGAGGTATTCTTTGCAGCATGAGATGGTGCATTGTCATGCATGAAGATGACTTTATTACGGAAAACATAGTTCTTCCTTCTGTACCAGGGAAGAAAGTGGTTAGTCATAAACTCCACATACTTTGCATTGGTCATCTTTACACCTTCGGGGGCTCTAAAGGGGCCGACCCGCTCTGTTCCCATGATTCAGGCCCAAAACATGACTCCACCTCCTCCTTGCTGACGTCGCAGCCTTGTTGGAACAGGGTGGCCGTCCACCAACCATCCACTACTCTATCCATCTGGACCATCCAGGGTTGCACGGCACTCATCAGTGAACAGGACTGTTTGAAAATTAGTCTTCATGTATTTTCTGCCCAATGCAGCCGTTTCTGCTTGTGAGCATTGGTTATTGGTAGCCGAATAGAAGGTTTATGCACAGTTGCAAGACTCTGGAGGACTCTACACCTTGATGTCCATCTGACTCCAGAGGCACCAGCAGCTTCAAATATCTGTTTGCTGCTATGTAATGGTATTTTAGCAGCTGCTTTCTTGATCCGATGCATGGATCTGGCAGAAATCTTCCTCAATGTGCCTTTATCTGCACGAACCCGTCTGTGCTCTGAATCAGCCACAAATCTTTTAATAGTGCGATGACAACGCTTATGTTTTCATGAAATAGCTAATGTTTTCATACCTCGTCCAAGGCATTGAACTATTTCACTCTTTTCGGCAGCAGAGAGATCCTTTTTCTTCCCCATATTGCTTGAAAATGGTGCTCTGCTTAATAATGTGGAACACCGTCCTTTAGTAGTTTTTCCTTAAATTGGGCTCACTGGCCAATCTAATTATCACAGGTGTCCAAGATTGTTTTCAGTGATCAAAAGAGCCCTGACACACAATGCCATCCATGAGTTAAACTGAAAAACAAAATATTTCATCTTTGTGACATTTAAATAGAATTTGCATAATAATTTGGAACGTGGTGTATGTGTTGAGTGGTCATAAAGAGGTGAATATAGTCCATCATAAGAAGATCCATGCTTTAACCCCCTCAATAGCAGCATGTTTCTTCATTTCCAAAAGATTGTGGCAAAAAAATTAGATCACCTTGTCTATGTTCCAAAAAGTGGTCATTTTGGGGGCTTTCGTACTGTCCTGGCATTTTTTTCATGTTTTATAACAGAAGGCAACAATAACCTTTTTTAAAAAGAAAAAAAATTTACTTTTTTCCCTTTTGTAGTATAAAACAAATAAAAAACCCACTGGTTATTTAAAGTAAATCCTCACCTTGTAAAACAACCTATACAGTTTAAAATAGAAATGAAAGGTAAAACATTTGTGTATACATATAAAAATATTATAAATTAATTGTATTTACCCTTTTTAATAAGTGATCACATACCTTCAGTTCTCAGCTGCATAGAGGGGTGAAGGTGGAGAAACAGCAGCACAATGATCTTCCCAGTGAATGCCTGTGCTGGGGGGACATGTCAGCACAGCCATTCACTGGGGCCATGTGTTTAAATGGAGGAGAGCAGTTTGAGTTTCCAGCACAGCTAGAGAACTGACCATGCTGTGCTCTCCTGCCTTGCATGGTCAGTTTTTTTAATATGAAAGCAGAGGGACTGGCAGGAACACCAGGGACTTCATACATAGGAAGCAATACAAAGAGAGCAGAATGATTTTTTTTATACAAGTACATTGTGCAGCAGGCACATATCAGGAAAATGAAATGTTGGGTTTACATATTATATAATACCATCAAAGGAAAGCTCTATCTGTTCTAAAAAACAATATAAAATTTGGGTAAAGTGTTACATAAAGGATTAATTGTCAAACTATCATAGCACTAAAAACTATAAAATGGCCTGTGTTACATAAAGGATTAATTGTCAAACTATCATAGCACTAAAAACTATAAAATGGCCTTTTAATGAAGGTGTATTACATTCTAGCACTGAGGTGGTTAATGTTCTAAAATAAATATAGCATAAGGCAAGGAGTCTGAGTGAGATTAGATTAAAAGAGTGACATCATAAACCGCAAAGAGAATTAGTGGAGTAAAGTTCATATATAAAAAGAAATACCTTATTGCTAAATATGTGACACCAAAAATTACAAAGTTACATTGTTAGTCAGGCTGAAAAAAATAGTTGCCCATTGGGCTCTTCAAAAACAAATTCTCAGAAATTTACAGTATACCAGTCATTGCAAGGCAAAAATATGTTACTTGAGTTGCGCTAGGAAATAAAGCAATCAGTGATTGTATTGATCAAAAACAAATGTATTCAAATATGTTTTTAGTGAAAATACCAAAGTCAACAAAACACTAATATAAAGCCAATAGTATCCATCTGTGATCAAAAAAGGAGAAAGTATTTTTCTTTGACCCAAAACAAAAAATAAAATCAAAAGTAAAAAAAGAGAGAAATTCCTTTGAATGTGCAAAGTAAGTGAACTTTCTGCATAAAAAGTATCCCAAGTGTCAGAAGTATCCATCGTCACCAAGAGTGCTAGCAAGGTGCAGGCTTACCACATAGAAATGACCCCCCCCCTTTTTGGAGAAGGCTTTTTCGCCCACTCCCCTACCATCGATCCCTTGGCTATTGCCGAAACACACACCTCAGGTTCTCCTCTCCCATCCTTTGATAGGTCCCACGTTAGAAGTTTTCCGCAAGGCTTGTAAAACGTCGTCCGTTTCAGACTCTCCTAGTCCCTTGACGTCGCTCCGCCTGAATCCAGATTTTCCCCCAGGGTTGCACAAGGATTTTTTATCAAATTACTGGCCACACGATCAGATTCTAGTAAAACATTTTCTTCACTCCGGCAAGGTGAAAACATTACAGGAGCTGAAGGTTAGCTTGAATATCCGCGAATTCCCTCTCTGGGCCTTTCTTCAGATTAGACACTTCCTGCTTTTCCATAAATCCCGCCATAATTGGACTCGCCCTGTTACTCCATTTGAATCCTTATGCTCTAAATCCGAACCGCGGACGCATTTGATCTCTGAGATTTATCCTCTCCTAGGGGACAGCAGGACTTGCACTTCTTTCCCCTCTTGCCGTGCGTGGAACAGAGACCTAAAGACGGATTTATCGGAGTCGGATTGGGACCGCATTTTTATGTACTCCCACTCCTGCTCGAATAATGTTTTGACGCAGGAAAATGGCTACAAATTAGCCACTAGATGGTATCGTACTCCCTCCAGACTTCATCGGTTTAACTCTTCTGTCCCTGATGTATGCTGGAGATGTGGGACACCTGATGGCTCTTTCTTGCATATTTGGTGGTCCTGTCCACTTATTCAACCATTCTGGCTGGAGGTCCACCGGTTGGTGACTTCAGTGACCACTTTGCCCATAGTTTTCTCTGCTGCTCAGCTATTGCTTCATCATACCCCCATTCCTAGGAGTCAATATTTCAAGTCCCTAGCGATGCATATGATCAACGCGGCCCGACTCTGTCTTCCTGTGCTATGGGGCTCCACTCACCCCCCAACTATACGCGATTGGCTCAATCGAATAAGCAAAGTGGCGGAAATGGAGGAACTGATTGCGACTGCACTTGACATGCCAACTAAATACTCACATGTTTGGGCTTGCTGGACCCACTTTGTAACTACCCCTGAATTTGGATCTCTCATGGGTCGGGATACCTGATCGAGCTCAGCCCTACCTCTGGTTATGCCCTTGGTTCTTTCATAATCTGCGTTTATATTAGCCTGCTTAGCTTTGGTGAGTGTTTAAATTCTTGACACTCTCATTTATGATCTCCATTAACACTGTTGACACACACTTCGCAGCCCGGACCTTTCGCTTCCCTTGCTTCCCCCTTTTTTTTTTTTTTTTTGGCCTCTTATCCCCCCTTCTCCCTCTCCCCCTCCTCTCCCCCCCCCTTTTTTTTTTTCCCCCTCTTTCTCTTCTCTCTCTCTACTATGACTCCCATTCTTTTCCTTTTCTTATCCTTTTCTTTCTTTCTATTCCCCTTTTTTCTTTTCTTTCTCGACAACCTCTTAGTCTTCGATCAGGCTTAGTCTTCATTTTATCCAGGATTACTTGGTGTATGGTTAGCTTATATCTTCTAGGATAGTCAATGGTACTCATGACATCTTCTCTTATACTGCGATGCTCATTTGGCCTCATGATAGCGCACTGCTTTTGGTTTAGGCTCTGAAGGTTCATTTCCTCCATGCATAGGCCAGTACGCCAATATTCACTTGGTGGAAGTAAGCTGTTATTACCTTCTCTATTGTACATTTTTGAACCTTGAGTACTACAGGCCTATCTCTGCCGTAATTTGCCATGCTTCTGTTATCCACAGTGTCGCACTCTACCATGTTGTTTCTTCCTGTATTTTGGTTTAAGCTGTATCTATGACCTGATTGATGCTGTCTGTGCATTTCTTTATATTTTCCTGTAACATGTTGTCACTTCTAAATAAACTTTTATGGAAAAAAAAAAAAAGAAATGACCCCTTTCTTTAGAGAGTTCAATATGCGCTCAGCCAGTAAACACCAATCATCAGTGGCATCTTCCCTCACTAGTCTCAGGAATATCCATCTGGACTGTTCATCAAACATGCTGATTGTATCTTCCAATAGCTCAGATACATGCAAAGAAAAACACACGTTCCTCATAGTGTAGATGATCACTCAATACATTTATTTGTTTAAAACTGCACTTACAGATATGGACGAACAATATCAATAAAATCACCTAGCTGGCAAAAAGCATGCATTTCTGGTCTACTTCTAGGTACACAAAGTCAATGGGAGGCTCCGCCCAATGCATTTCGTCATCAAAAGGACATCCTGCTGGGCAAGGCAAAAAAGACCTTTTTAAAACATGGCCCAATATGTTTGAATAGGGAAATATTTTTTGAATCCCCAAAGGGCATTTAACCGCTTAACCTGTTGAAGATTTACCCCCCCTCCCCTTCCCTGCATGACCAGGGCATTTTTTGCGATACACGCTGCATTTTTTTTAACTGACAATTGCGCAGACATGCAATGTTGTACCCAAATAAAATTTATGTCATTTTTTTCCCAGAAATAGAGCTTTCTGTTGGTGGTATTTGATTACCACTGTGTTTTTTATTTTTTGCGCTATAAACAAAAAAAGACCGACAATTTAAATATATTTTTTTTCTGTTATAAAACATCCCACAAAAAAATTTTAAATCACATTTCTTCATTGATTTAAGCCAATATGTATTCTGCTACATATTTTTGGTAAAAAAAATCCCAATAAGCGTATATTGATTGGTTTAGCGTCTACAAACTGTGGTATATATCAGGGGTCTCCAAACATGCTAAACAAAGGACCAGTTTACTGTCCTTCAGACTTTAGGGGGTTCGGAATGTGGCTGTTGGGAGTAGAAAAGGTCCTGATGTCAGTGGGAATAGACAATGCCCGATCTTTTGTGTCAATGGGAGAAATTGTGTCCCATCGTTAGGAGTCATTGGGAGGAAGTGTACCACTTCACTGGTTTCAGTGGGTGAAATTATGCCTCATTGTTGGTATCAGTAGATAAAAAGATTAAAGCGAGCAAAGGGCCACATCTGGCCCCCGGCCCGCAGTTTGAAGACCACTGGTATATTTACTGGAATTTTTATACTAGTAATAGTGACGATCAGGGACTTATAGTGGCACTGCGATATTGTGGCGGACACTTTTGACACTTTGTGGGAACCAGTGACACTAATATAGTGCTAAAAATATGCACTAAAACTGTACTAATGACACATGATAGCTAGTAAGAGGTTAAACATCTGTTACGGCGATCAAAAGGTTAACTGTGTGCCTAGCCATTGTTTTATTGTAAACTGTGTGCTGCTTTTACTAAGGGAAGTGATGGATCTAGGGACACAAGATCTATCACTTCCTCCCTGTCCGAACAGAGGTTTGCCTTGTCTACATAGACAGAGCTCCATTCTGTGTCTGCATGATGATCAGAAGGTGTCAGTAGCCATCCACTGCCGGGGACCTGCAGATCGGTAATCACAGCCGAAGTGGCCAGCCAGAGGCGTGCGTGCACGTCCCCTAGACGGAAGTGCAAAATCATGTTTATATATGTGATTTTACACAGGGGGGCCACTACAACCCCCCCCCCCCACACACACACACACACATGTGCGGATGCGCACAGCTAATTCTAAGGTCCAGAGAATTAAAGCAACTTAACAAAACAACAAAAATGTAATGTATGGTAGGCCACTAATCCTTAGATGTGCTGGCTGCATTAGTTTTTCCAGTCATTTTTTCCTTTGTTTTCACTTGGTGATTCTGCCAGTAACACACTTCCTATCCTGGACTGTATCTATGGAGAAGCATTGTTGCTCTCTTTTCATCTTCAAAATATTGGGGAGGAATTCTGTAGTCCACAGATAGAACTCAGATAGGGTTGCTAACATTGAGATTTCAGTATAACATTGTTAGATCTCTACAGAAAGTTAGGAACTCACAAGATTTTGATGGGACCAACGTTTTTTTTTCCCACTTGTCAAAACGCTTTCAGTGATATATTTATTCATGTATATTATGTTCATTGTCAAGATTTATATGTACAATTTTTCAGATTTGTTTTGTAAAATCATATTTATTTCCACTTTGTATTTAAATTATCTCTAGCTCATTACTATTATTGAAGTTTGTAAACTTAGTCTGTGAAGATCCCCTCACGTTTTCTTCCTTGAATTCTGTTACATGTATTCACGATGCCCTGTGAGTAAGCACTGCTGTGTCACACATTTCACAGAACCTGCCTTCTGAACAACAGATGAAAGTGTATGTTGACCATAATATTTCTTTAAGGTAGTACTGCAGGTATATTTTAATTCACAGTTTTAGAAAAGTCTTTCCCAAGAAATTCTCTACAAGAAATTACTGTATTTTTCACTCCATAAGACGCACCTAAATTTTAGAGGAGAAAAGCAAGAAAAAAAAATATTCTGAACCAATGGACTGCAGACATAGTACAGGAGATGACCAGAGATTGCAGACATACTACAGGAGATGACCAGAGACTGCGGACACAGTACAGGAGATGACCAGAGACTGCGGACACAGTACAGGAGATGACCAGAGACTGCAGACATACTACAGGAGATGACCAGAGACTGCGGACACAGTACAGGAGATGACCAGAGACTACGGACACAGTACAGGAGATGACCAGAGACTGCGTACATAGTACAGGAGATGACCAGAGACTGCGGACACAGTACAGGAGATGACCAGAGACTGCGGACATAGTACAGGAGATGACCAGAGACTGCGGACATAGTACAGGAGATGACCAGAGACTGTGGACATAGTACAGGAGATGACCAGAGACTGCGGACACAGTACAGGAGATGACCAGAGACTGCGGACACAGTACAGGAGATGACCAGAGACTGCAGACACAGTACAGGAGATGACCAGAGACTGCGTACATAGTACAGGAGATGACCAGAGACTGCAGACATACTGCAGAAGATGACCAGAGACTGCAGACATAGTACAGGAGATGACCAGAGACTGCAGACCTTTGGGGAGAGGAGGGGTGGGTACCTGAAATTGACAGGTACCCGCCTCCCACTTCCGATGTGATCGCCTCTCTCCCCGCCATTCACAAAGCGCAGCGCTTCTCACACATGCGCAGTGGGCACCCGGCTGTGAAGCCACAAGCTGTCACAGCCAGGGGCCCACACTAAAGATGCCGGAGGCAGGGAGAGGAGACGGCCGGTGAAACCAGCCGTGGTGAGGACACAGCTGGACCGAGGAACAGGTAGGACCTAGGAGCAGGTTCTGCTGCACAGAAGGGCCGAGCGGCTGGACTGGTATTCTAACACGGCGGCAGTGATGGGGGGCAATACCTGGCCAGCCGCTCTATATTCGCTCCATAAGATGCACAGACATTTCCCCCCATTTTTTGGGAGGAAAAAAGTGTGTCTTATGGAGCGAAAAATACGGTATACAAGAAAGATTTCATATCTTTTTTACAGTGAAATTTGCCTAAAGCAGGGGTGTCCAAACTTTTTTGGAAGAGTGCCAGATTTGATGAAGTGAACATGTGCGAGGGCTGACCATTTTGCCCGACATTCTGATGAACCATTAAAATTAAATGCAAATGAACTATTTTATGCAAACGTTTATTGAAAACGGCATACTTTTCATTTTGTGACTTGGATGACAAATCTAAACAGGTGTTAAATCACTCTGCCTGCACAGGGAGAAGGAAAGCCCAAATCTCACGAGATCTCGGAGGTCGCGAGATTTGGGCTTTGTTTCTCCTTGCACTGTCTGATGACGTCAAGCGATCCTGAGCACCAATCCATTATAGCCCAAATTGATACCGTATTTTTCGCTCCATAAGACGCACCTGACCATAAGACGCACCTAGGTTTTAGAGGTGAAAAACAGGAAAAAAAAATTCTGAACCAATGGAATGCAGACATAGTACAGGAGATGACCAGAGACTGCGGACACAGTACAGGAGATGACCAGAGACTGAGGACACAGTACAGGGGATGACCAGAGACTGCGGATATAGTACAGGAAATGGCCAGAGACTGCGGACATAGTACAGGAGATGGCCAGAGACTGCGGACATAGTACAGGAGATGGCCAGAGACTTGAAGGTGGAGAAACAGCAGCACAATGATCTTCCCAGTGAATGCCTGTGCTGGGGGGACGTGTCAGCACAGCCATTCACTGGGGCCATGTGTTTAAATGGAGGAGAGCAGTTTGAGTTTCCAGCACAGCTAGAGAACTGACAATGCTGTGCTCTCCTGCCTTGCATGGTCAGTTTTTTTAATATGAAAGCAGAGGGACTGGCAGGAACACCAGGGACTTCATACATAGGAAGCAATACAAAGAGAGCAGAATGATTTTTTTTATACAAGTACATTGTGCAGCAGGCACATATCAGGAAAATGAAATGTTGGGATTACATATTATATAATACCATCAAAGGAAAGCTCTATCTGTTCTAAAAAACAATATAAAATTTGGGTAAAGTGTTACATAAAGGATTAATTGTCAAACTATCATAGCACTAAAAACTATAAAATGGCCTTGTAATGAAGGTGTATTACATTCTAGCACTGAGGTGGTTAATATTCTAAAATAAATATAGCATAAGGCAAGGAGTCTGAGTGAGATTAGATTAAAAGAGTGACATCATAAACCGCAAAGAGAATTAGTGGAGTAAAGTTCATATATAAAAAGAAATACCTTATTGCTAAATATGTGACACCAAAAATTACAAAGTTACATTGTTAGTCAGGCTGAAAAAAATAGTTGCCCATTGGGCTCTTCAAAAACAAATTCTCAGAAATTTACAGTATACCAGTCATTGCAAGGCGAAAATATGTTACTTGAGTTGCGCTAGGAAATAAAGCAATCAGTGATTGTATTGATCAAAAACAAATGTATTCAAATATGTTTTTAGTGAAAATACCAAAGTCAACAAAACACTAATATAAAGCCAATAGTATCCATCTGTGATCAAAAAAGGAGAAAGTATTTTTTTTTGACCCAAAACAAAAAATAAAATCAAAAGTAAAAAAAGAGAGAAATTCCTTTGAATGTGCAAAGTAAGTGAACTTTCTGCATAAAAAGTATCCCAAGTGTCAGAAGTATCCACCGTCACCAAGAGTGCTAGCAAGATGCAGGCTTACCACATAGAAATGACCCCTTTCTTTAGAGAGTTCAATATGCGCTCAGCCAGTAAACACCAATCATCAGTGGCATCTTCCCTCACTAGTCTCAGGAATATCCATCTGGACTGTACATCAAACATGCTGATTGTATCTTCCAATAGTTCAGATACATGCAAAGAAAAACACATGTTCCTCATAGTGTAGATGATCACTCAATACATTTATTTGTTTAAAACTGCACTTACAGATATGGACGAACAATATCAATAAAATCACCTAGCTGGCAAAAAGCATGCATTTCTGGTCTACTTCTAGGTACACAAAGTCAATGGGAGGCTCCGCCCGATGCATTTCGTCATCAAAAGGACATCCTGTGGGGCAAGGCAAAAAATACCTTATAAAACATGGCCCAATATGTTTGAATAGGGAAATATTTTTTGAATCCCAAAAGGACATTTAACCGCTTAACCTGTGAAAGATTTACCCCCCCCCCCTCCCCTTCCCTTCATGACCAGGTCATTTTTTGCGATACACGCTGCATTTTTTTTAACTGACAATTGCGCAGACATGCAATGTTGTACCCAGATAAAATTTATGTCATTTTTTTCCCAGAAATAGAGCTTTCTGTTGGTGGTATTTGATTACCACTGTGTTTTTTATTTTTTGCGCTATAAACAAAAAAAGACCGACAATTTAAATATATTTTTTTTCTGTTATAAAACATCCCACAAAAAATTTTTAAATCACATTTCTTCATTGATTTAAGCCAATATGTATTCTGCTACATATTTTTGGTAAAAAAAATCCCAATAAGCGTATATTGATTGGTTTAGCGTCTACAAACTGTGGTATATATCAGGGGTCTCCAAACATGCTAAACAAAGGACCAGTTTACTGTCCTTCAGACTTTAGGGGGTTCGGAATGTGGCTGTTGGGAGTAGAAAAGGTCCTGATGTCAGTGGGAATAGACAATGCCCGATCTTTTGTGTCAATGGGAGAAATTGTGTCCCATTGTTAGGAGTCATTGGGAGGAAGTGTACCACTTCACTGGTTTCAGTGGGTGAAATTATGCCTCATTGTTGGTATCAGTAGATAAAAAGATTAAAGCGAGCAAAGGGCCACATCTGGCCCCCGGCCCGCAGTTTGAAGACCACTGGTATATTTACTGGAATTTTTATACTAGTAATGGTGACGATCAGGGACTTATAGCGGCACTGCGATATTGTGGCGGACACTTTTGACACTTTGTGGGAACCAGTGACACTAATATAGTGCTAAAAATATGCACTAAAACTGTACTAATGACACATGATAGCTAGTAAGAGGTTAAACATCTGTTATGGCGATCAAAAGGTTAACTGTGTGCCTAGCCATTGTTTTATTGTAAACTGTGTGCTGCTTTTACTAAGGGAAGTGATGGATCTAGGGACACAAGATCTATCACTTCCTCCCTGTCCGAACAGAGGTTTGCCTTGTCTACATAGACAGAGCTCCATTCTGTGTCTGCCTGATGATCAGAAGGTGTCAGTAGCCATCCACTGCCGGGGACCTGCAGATCGGTAATCACAGCCGAAGTGGCCAGCCAGAGGCGTGCGTGCACGTCCCCTAGACGGAAGTGCAAAATCATGTTTATATATGTGATTTTACACAGGGGGGCCACTACAACCCCCCCCCCCCACACACACACACACATGTGCGGATGCACACAGCTAATTCTAAGGTCCAGAGAATTAAAGCAACTTAACAAAACAACAAAAATGTAATGTATGGTAGGCCACTAATCCTTAGATGTGCTGGCTGCATTAGTTTTTCCAGTCATTTTTTCCTTTGTTTTCACTTGGTGATTCTGCCAGTAACACACTTCCTATCCTGGACTGTATCTATGGAGAAGCATTGTTGCTCTCTTTTCATCTTCAAAATATTGGGGAGGAATTCTGTAGTCCACAGATAGAACTCAGATAGGGTTGCTAACATTGAGATTTCAGTATAACATTGTTAGATCTCTACAGAAAGTTAGGAACTCACAAGATTTTGATGGGACCAACGTTTTTTTTTCCCACTTGTCAAAACGCTTTCAGTGATATATTTATTCATGTATATTATGTTCATTGTCAAGATTTATATGTACAATTTTTCAGATTTTTTTTGTAAAATCATATTTATTTCCACTTTGTATTTAAATTATCTCTAGCTCATTACTATTATTGAAGTTTGTAAACTTAGTCTGTGAAGATCCCCTCACGTTTTCTTCCTTGAATTCTGTTACATGTATTCACGATGCCCTGTGAGTAAGCACTGCTGTGTCACACATTTCACAGAACCTGCCTTCTGAACAACAGATGAAAGTGTATGTTGACCATAATATTTCTTTAAGGTAGTACTGCAGGTATATTTTAATTCACAGTTTTAGAAAAGTCTTTCCCAAGAAATTCTCTACAAGAAATTACTGTATTTTTCACTCCATAAGACGCACCTAAATTTTAGAGGAGAAAAGCAAGAAAAAAAAATATTCTGAACCAATGGACTGCAGACACAGTACAGGAGATGACCAGAGATTGCAGACATACTACAGGAGATGACCAGAGACTGCGGACACAGTACAGGAGATGACCAGAGACTGCGGACACAGTACAGGAGATGACCAGAGACTGCAGACATACTACAGGAGATGACCAGAGACTGCGGACACAGTACAGGAGATGACCAGAGACTACGGACACAGTACAGGAGATGACCAGAGACTGCGTACATAGTACAGGAGATGACCAGAGACTGCGTACATAGTACAGGAGATGACCAGAGACTGCGGACACAGTACAGGAGATGACCAGAGACTGCGGACATAGTACAGGAGATGACCAGAGACTGTGGACACAGTACAGGAGATGACCAGAGACTGTGGACATAGTACAGGAGATGACCAGAGACTGCGGACACAGTACAGGAGATGACCAGAGACTGCGGACACAGTACAGGAGATGACCAGAGACTGCGGACACAGTACAGGAGATGACCAGAGACTGCAGACACAGTACAGGAGATGACCAGAGACTGCGGACACAGTACAGGAGATGACCAGAGACTGCGTACATAGTACAGGAGATGACCAGAGACTGCAGACATACTGCAGGAGATGACCAGAGACTGCAGACATAGTACAGGAGATGACCAGAGACTGCAGACCTTTGGGGAGAGGAGGGGTGGGTACCTGAAATTGACAGGTACCCGCCTCCCACTTCCGATGCAATCGCCTCTCTCCCCGCCATTCACAAAGCGCAGCGCTTCTCACACATGCGCAGTGGGCACCCGGCTGTGAAGCCACAAGCTGTCACAGTAGGGGCCCACACTAAAGATGCCGGCGGCAGGGAGAGGAGACGGCCGGTGAAACCAGCCGTGGTGAGGACACAGCTGGACCGAGGAACAGGTAGGACCTAGGAGCAGGTTCTGCTGCACAGAAGAGCCGAGCGGCTGGACTGGTATTCTAACACGGCGGCAGTGATGGGGGGCAATACCTGGCCAGCCGCTCTATATTCGCTCCATAAGATGCACAGACATTTCCCCCCATTTTTTGGGAGGAAAAAAGTGTGTCTTATGGAGCGAAAAATACGGTATACAAGAAAGATTTCATATCTTTTTTACAGTGAAATTTGCCTAAAGCAGGGGTGTCCAAACTTTTTTGGAAGAGTGCCAGATTTGATGAAGTGAACATGTGCGAGGGCTGACCATTTTGCCCGACATTCTGATGAACCATTAAAATTAAATGCAAATGAACTATTTTATGCAAAAGTTTATTGAAAACTGCATACTTTTCATTTTGTGACTTGGATGACAAATCTAAACAGGTGTTAAATCACTCTGCCTGCACAGGGAGAAGGAAAGCCCAAATCTCACGAGATCTCGGAGGTCGCGAGATTTGGGCTTTGTTTCTCCTTGCACTGTCTGATGACATCAAGCGATCCTGAGCACCAATCCATTATAGCCCAAATTGATACCGTATTTTTCGCTCCATAAGACGCACCTGACCATAAGACGCACCTAGGTTTTAGAGGCGAAAAACAGGAAAAAAAAATTCTGAACCAATGGAATGCAGACATAGTACAGGAGATGACCAGAGACTGCGGACACAGTACAGGAGATGACCAGAGACTGCGGATATAGTACAGGAGATGGCCAGAGACTGCGGACATAGTACAGGAGATGGCCAGAGACTGCGGACATAGTACAGGAGATGGCCAGAGACTTCGGACAGTAAAGGAGATGGCCAGAGACTGCGGACATAGTACAGGAGATGGCCAGAGACTGCGGACACAGTACAGGAGATGGCCAGAGACTTCGGACACAGTACAGGAGATGACCAGAGACTGCGGACATACTACAGGAGATGACCAGAGACTGCGGACACAGTACAGGAGATGGCCAGAGACTGCGGACACAGTACAGGAGATGACCAGAGACTGCGGACATACTACAGGAGATGACCAGAGACTGCGGACATAGTACAGGGGATGACCAGAGACTGCAGACACAGTACAGGAGATGACCAGAGACTGCGGACACAGTACAGGAGAGGACCAGAGACTGCGGACACAGTACAGGGGATGACCAGAGACTGCGGACACAGTACAGGAGATGACCAGAGACTGCGGACATAGTACAGGAGATGACCAGAAACTGCGGACATACTACAGGAGATGACCAGAGACTGCGGACACAGTACAGGAGATGACCAGAGACTGCGGACATAGTACAGGAGATGACCAGAGACTGCAGACACAGTACAGGAGATGACCAGAGACTGCGGACACAGTACAGGAGAGGACCAGAGACTGCGGACACAGTGCAGGAGATGACCAGAGACTGCGGACATAGTGCAGGAGATGACCAGAGACTGCGGACACAGTACAGGAGATGACCAGAGACTGCGGACACAGTACAAGAGATGACCAGAGACTGCGGACACAGTACAGGAGATGACCAGAGACTGCGGACACAGTACAGATGACCAGAGACTGCGATGACCATTCACAAAGTGAAACGCATGCGCAGTGGGCACCCGGCTGTCACAGAAGCCAGCGCGGGAAGACTGTGCAGCACTGGAGTGAGGAACAGGTAAGGCCCTGCAGGAGACAACAGCTGAGCGGACGGCCCGGTATTCTGACATGGTGGCGGCAGAAATACCGGACCGGCCGCTTTATATTCGCTCCATAAGACGCACTGACATTTTCCCCCCTTTTTTTGGGGGAAAAAAGTGCGTCTTATGTAGCGAAAAATACGGTAAATGGTAGCCCCAGTAGTAATTCCCTGCGCACCACCTGGGATCCCTCGGCCCACGTTCCGGACCCCACAGATGAGCTGCCCAATATATAACTTACGGCCCTCCACTAGTGATTCTGCGAACGCCACTGAGGACTCCAGGGATCTGTCGAGCGGGAATTGACGTCATCAGCCGGCACACAGAGAAAGGAAAGCCCAAATCTCACGAGATCTCGGACGTCGTGAGATTTGGGCTCTCCTTCCTGCGCCAGCTGATGATGTCAAGAGATAGCTGGAGTCCTCAGTAGCTTTCAGGGAATCACTACCGGGGGCCGTAAGTTATATATTTGGGTAGCTCACCTGTGGGGCCGTTTCAGTCCGGAACACGGGCCGCAATTGGCCCGCGGGCCGGACTTTGGACATGCCTGGCCTAAAGGGTAACTAGACTTTTATGGGAAAAAATAGCAAAACCGCAAATAAAAAAACAATATAGCATATATAATTGCTACAGTCATGTTGTAATTGAATGTTATTACTATAAAAACGACCTTTCCTTTTCAATCAGCAGTGCTGTCATTGTCTGTAAAATTCGACATGGCAATCTGGACTTCTGTACACAGATGGCGTACAGACCACCCCCTAGGAATGTAATTTCCTGCTTGGCTGTCTGGATTGTAATACTAAGAAAAAAAGGCGCAAATGCAAAAGATTAAAAAAACTGAAAATAGCTGTAAACACAATAGGAGATATCACCCGAAGATTCAAAATATAAAAAATTGCCCCAAATAATGCATACATAAATATTGCTACCAATAAACAAAATTAAAAAACAATTAGAAAAGTATATTGCAATTACATAAACATTTCAAAATAACGCACTAAAATGTCACTGTATTAGATAAAAATGGAATAGAGGAGGCATGTTTAAGATGGCGACTGGAGCGGCCGCATAATCACAAGCTCCGGCGCCTTACTACCGAATTTGCTGCCATCCGGGCAGCGAGCCATCGGCGGGCACCGGAGGTCTCCCCAACCCTGCCTGCACCTGGAGGAGAGGAGCAGAGCGACTTTGGCTCCTCTCCGTGGTGGCAGACATCCCTGGCCTGGTGGGGCCTACCGCGGACTACCGCGACTTAACTTCCTCATAAAATACGCTGCAATCCGGGCAGCAGAGAGCCTCTGGTGGGCACCAGAGGTTTTTCCGACCCTGCCCGCACCTGAAAGAGGGGAGTGGATCAATTTTGGCCCCTCTCCGCAGCAGCTGGAGTACCCGGCCTGGTGAGGCCTATCGCGGACTGCCGCGACATAGCCTGGCCTCGATCTGGACACAATCCGGCCCTACCGTGAGTACAGCCAGCGGGGGGGGGAGTGTGGGCAACACCCTTCAGGTCCCCTATTGGTGCTCCAGTGACTGTGGCAGGTGTCTGTGGTCCCGGAGGCCTATATTACCATAAACGCAGCCCCTATTGGGCCTAGAGGCTTGCGGTTGCCTGCAATTGCCTGGGAGTCAAGCATCTGGGCTCCCTACACCCCATCTGACCAGCTCTGAGTTTCAGAGCCCTGAAGATCCTGAGCCAGGTAGTCGCCTGCCTTATCTGACCCTATTACAGTGGTTGGGCCAGCATACGGTTCTCTAACCCCTATTGCACATAACCACCACAGCTGATATCCACTTATCAATCCCACATGTTGAATCTAATTTTTACAATATGGAAATTGCGCTTAGATGCATGATTGCATCTACCTATGTAACTATATCCTTGCACCGGTACCATTATAGGTCCCCTGGGGTCATTACTATCCTTGGCTATACAAAATTCAATTGATCACCACCAGGAGACTTCCTGCATGCCGTCCACCAAAAAGAAAAGTACGGGTAATGCTCAAAAATCCTTTACGACATTATTAATGAAAACGCACAAGATTTGCAACATCTCCATCTCCACACAGGATACCGCAGCCCATGCTTCAGCTCAGGACAGTGAGTAGGCACAGCAACTTACTAAGGGGGATTTGGAATCTTGCTTGGAAACTATGTACACCAAGTTAGCCGCTAAATTCCAATCAGAACTCCACAAGAGCACAAACGCTCAGGAAATAGCTGCATTGACGAGCTCAGCTTAGCTTATGGTGAGCTGTCCAGACATCACGATCACTTACAGACGGCCTTATTTCAGATTTGTATCACCAATCTTTTGTTAGTTCCTTTTCCACACCCCCTCTTAATAGACAAAAATGGGAAGCTGATAGTGGTATCACCTTTTCAAATGAGGATTGGGATGCCAGGGTGGATAACATACGTAAGAACTCTACATCTCTTTCTGTCCATAAGACAGCCCTCAAAGTATTAACCAGATAGAATTATACCCCATCTAGACTACATGTCCTGTATCTAGGGACGTCCCACCTATGCTTCTGGGGCTGTGGCCTTGCCGGTACTATAGTGCATAGATTTTGGGCCTCCCAGGCCTCTCCTTGGTGTGGTGCAGGATCTCTGAGGTAGCTTCTGCACTGGTGGGTGCCCCGGTGCATCTGACTTTGCAGTCCTGCCTATTGGGAGCTCATATCTCAGGAATTTAGACTGAGGTTATGATGCTAATCCATACCATTTGTATATCCACCCTATGTTCTACTGCCCTACACTGGAAATATCTCACGGTACCATTGGCCTCTGTTCTGCATAGAGCTGATGCTGTGATGCTCATGGAAAGAATTCATTATACTTTACTGGACAAGATGCACATATTTGATAGAAAATGCTAAATTTGGAGAACTCATAGACATTTACTATATGAGACCCATGTTTGGATTGATTGACTTATTCTGTTTTGTTTAAATCCCTGCAATGTACATAGATCACTCAGAGGGGAATGTTTTTTTCCTCAACAAAAGTGAAGTTACCCTTTAACAAAAAAATGTAGGATGGTGTTGGGTTGCAATATTTCTGCTGACCTGAAGATGGTAACGTGTCACTTCTTCAGGCTTACAGGAACTCTTTGGGGACAAATGTATCCCTTGTTATCCCATATGGAAGAAAAATATATTTGAAATACATTGTGAAAACAATCGTCCCAAATATATTGACATGTATTTTAAATACTACCATTTTGGCCATATTCAATATATTTTAAAATATATTTCAATTAAAAAAAAAAAAAAAAAAAAATATATATATATATATATATATATATATACACACACACTGCACGTTGAAATGCATTTTTTATATATTACAAAATATATGAACAATATTTTTAAAAATATATATTTTCTTCAGTTTTTTTTAACATATAAAAAAGTCATTTTAACATATATTTTTACATATGTTTGTAAGCGCAAATGTAGTTTTAAAGACATTCAGTATATTTGAAAATTTTTTTTTACAAATATTTTTCATATGTTTTGTAATAATAACACATTTCAACATAATATATATATATATATATATATATATATATATATATATATATATATATATATATATTTATATACACATATATATATATATTGAATATACTGAAATATATTGAATATGGCCAAAATTGCAGTATTTCAAATATATGTCAATATATTTGGGAAGAATATTTTTAAAATATATTTCAAATATATTTTTCTTCTATGTGGGATGGGCTCCAGGCAACATCTTGAGGAGACCAGTGCCTCCTATTGGATGCCTAAATTCTGCAAGATTTGGGTGTTCATCATTGACACAGAATTGCTTAAAATAGTATTTTCTTTATCACACCTCCGTATGAGAGTAGTTGAGGGACAGAGGATCGAAAGAGTAGGTTTTCCTTACCGGGTGTTTCTTCTGCAGCTTTCCTGGAACTGTCTCCAACCAGAAGCCAGAGCAACCCATTTATCTAAATAGTTACATAGTTAGTATGGTTGAAAAAAAGACAAAAGTCCATCCTGTTTATCCATACAAAAAAAAAAAGTTATAATCCTATACCAACAGTTGATCCAGATGAAGGCAAAAAACATGATCCAATTTGCTCCTGCAGGGAAAAAAAATCCTACCTATAAATGTTAGTATCCAGTTATATTCTGTGTATCTAGGAAAGAATCCAGGCCTTTTTTTTGAAGCAATGAACTGAGCTGGTCAAAACCAACTCTTGAGGGAGTCTATTCCACGTTTTCACAGCTCTTACTGTGAAGAATCCTTTCCGGATTAAATATCTTTTGTGATTAAATATCTTTTCCTCCAGATGTAAAGCGTGCCCCCTTGTCCTCTGTGATAACCTCAGGGTGAATAGCTCTATACCGAGTTCACTATATGAACCACTGATGTATTTATACATGTTGATCATATCCCCACTTAATCTCCTCTTCTCAAGAGAGAATAAATTCAGTTCCACTAATCTCTCCTCATAGCTGAGCTCTTTCATGCCTCCTCTAGGGAAAGCCCTCCTCAGGCATTCAGTGGTCTATGACAGGGGTGGGCAAACTTTTTGACTTGAGGGCCGCAATGGGTTCATATATTGGACCTGGGGGGGCCGGACCAAGAGTAGATGAATGATGTGTATGTGTCATCCATAGTAAGTATAGTAATATTTCCCCATAGTAAGCATAGTAATTAATCCCCCATATAGTAATTCATCCCCCATATAGTAATTCATCCCCCATAGTAATTCATCCCCCATATAGTAATTCATCCCCCATAGTAATTCATCCCCCATATAGTAATTGAAAAAAATGCTTGAAAAAATATGCAACCAGCAACTTTGGTGGTGCTGTTTCTGTAGACTACCTTATTTCTGCAATCCTTCAAGTACTGTTTAACCGCCACTGCGTGTTGATTCCTCCCAATTCTTGGGTATGCTGGTTTAAGTGTTACTAAACCCAGGACCCGACATTCACTATTTCCAGTCTTCCACAGTACACAGAACATGAAAATGCAATTATTTTAGTAAATATAAACTGCTAAATACTTATTCTCATCAGCAGTTAGAGCAGTCTTGTGACTTCTATCAGGGTCCAGCTGAGCACTGGTTAAAGCTTGTAGGAGTTTTCATTCTGCTCTGACTGAGGCTGCATAACCCCTGACCACTGTCTGTTGATCACATGCACCCTCTTAAAGAAAAAAAAACTCTCTAGTCTAGCCATACACACTAAACTGAGCATGTGCAAAGTGACTCCTAGGTGTTATGTACCGCCCGGCGGTATCTCTAGTGAACCACAGAACGGGATTCCCCAGGGCGCGGAGTCTAAGCCCCAGTCTGTTTATTCACCAGAGCCCCTGATGGTGGGGATGGACTTGGAGCAGACTGAGACCAGGTCACGGCCCCTGGGTACGCCCAACTGAGGTAGAGAGGACCGCTGGAGGTATGTACAGGAAGAGAGCATGATGTGAAGAGAATGGCAGGCCCTGGACAGTGGGGGCTGGATCCGAGCAGGATGGATGGATGGGTGGATGCCAATATAGAGTATATCGGGGTCAGACAAGCCAGGTCGGTTAACAGCAGAGGCAGAATGGTACAAGGCAGCAGGCAGAGAGTAACCGGTCACGAGCAAAAGGTTTGGCAACAGGAGGTCAAATAATTCAGGAGCAGGCAGAAGAGTAGTCAGGGACGAGCCAAGGGTCAGAGCAGGAGACGGTCAACGGATCAGGGTCGGCAACTAGCAATCTCTCAGGACACAGGATAACAGGAACAGCAGGAAAGACCATACTGCAATTTGAATATTGCCAGAGCCTGTTTAAATAGTGTGCCCTGTGCACTCATTGGTGCCAGGCGTGCACCCCTGAGCGCAAGTGCGCATGCACGGCCGTCGTTGCCACCGTGGACGCCCAGGTACTAGCACCCGCACGCTAGTGCGCCTAGAAGGACCGCGCATGCGCAAACTCGCGCCGCGGTAACTCCTGCAGTCCCTGCCACTAGGGCTCTGTACTATCAGCAGGTGGATTGGGGACAGCAGAAGAAGGGGAGGATCAGAGAAGACAGGATCAAACAGCCTTTTTACACAATATGGAAGATTAATCCTTTAGGTTCCACAGTGAGTATAACAAGCATACTGCAAGTTTTATACCTTTATGCATAGAATGCATGAAGGTAAAAGACCTTCAGATGTTTGAACCATTTTAAAGCTTAACTCTGGGCACAAAAACCTTTATTTAAATATATTCCTCAATATCCACAAAGTGTTTAAATCCACTTTTTGTGCACCAAGTGTGTTTGCAAAGCAAGTTACCACTTTTTAGTTTAGTAGTGACATCATCACTGTGCTGTACATACCCTGTACAGAGAGCAGGACTGTGGGAGGGGCCTAGCAGTCTCAAACCATTACAGCCTGCCTGCAGAAAACTACAGGAAGGGGCGGAGATAAGACCAGTCACCCTGCACAAGGACAAAGCAGATGTGGTCGGTCTTTTTTACCTGATGTTCCTACACAAAGGCAAGGTTTCTCACCTGGATTAATGCATAGATCTGATAGAAATACATAAAGACAAAGTAACAATACATATGTTCCTTGAATTTAGAAAACATCTGCTTATCCCGGAGTTAAGCTTTTATTTAATTATGAGCTTTTCATTTAAATGCAAAATGTCAGTGTCCAAGAAAACAATGCCAGGAAAGTCTTATGATAATTAATTTGTCTTCTGGGTGAGGTTTCTGCAGAAGTGCCATCCCCCACATAAAAGCCATAGTCTAGGGGTTGGATGGGTTGAGATAGCAGAAGCTCCTGGACTTGGTGCCACCATGATAAGATATTTCCTGCTCTGTGCCCTTCTTTTTGCTCCCCTGGTGACAGGTTAAGTATTTTATATGTTTAATATAGTGTAATGTGAATGTCAGTATTTTTCGGAGAATTTGTGTATTTTATGATGTGCTAAAGCCAAACTGCAGCCAATTTTAGTTATTTTAGATTGAGTGGGAAAGAAAACCTCTATCAGACCTTGAACATGCTCTGTGTCTCCATAGAGGAAATTTTTCATCTCTTTCTACATTTTCTGAAGCCCACCAATTGGACAGGAATTGTGGTATAACATAGATCAATGTTTCTCAACCTTTTTTTAGTTAAGGCACCCTTTAAAAGTATGGACAGTTCTGAGGAACCCTTTACAATTATGCACAGTCTTGAGGCACCCCATTCTAAAATGAGGTGCCTCAAGACTATGCGTAATTTTAAAAGGGCACCCCATTCTAAAATGTGAAAAACTATTCTAATAGTTCAATATAATGCAGCAACATCCACACATGTTGGACATCCAACGTTAGAGGGGATTTAGTCTTCCAAAGCAAATACACTTTTGCACACTGGTACTGACTAGTATTCCAGTGTTTCTCTTCTCTCTCAGTTTTTATCTATCACTGATCTAATGTGGCCCCAGCACTGATGGAGAGGGGCAGGAGAGGGTCAAACTAGGATGCTGTGCAGGCAGCTGACATCCTCCTTATCAACTGATGATGTCATTGGTTGTCAGGATGCCAGCTGCTAGAAGGTCATGATGGTGCACAATGAAAGCCTGTGGCTTTGTGTAACTAAAAGGCAGGCTTGTTTTCACCTGTTGGCTTGTATACAAGCTTTGGGCAATTTTTAGACATTTTGCCAAGGCACCCCTTAAGAATCCTCAAGGCACCCCAGGGTGCCTGAGCACCCTGGTTGAGAAAGGCTGACATAGATACATAGGTTAGAGAAAAAGCCACAAGTCCTAGAAAACCTCTGTTTACAGAAGCTTATACTCTTAATTGATCCAGAAGATACAATAAAATCCCTCTAAATCATGGCAACACGGGGAATGGAAGGTTCCCCATTAAGGGGTTTCTTGAAACAATTAGGTATTAAAAATCATTGTGCATGTGGAGATCCGGTACCTTAGTGTTAAGGATTGCAGAGGTTGCTCTTGACCCTATACTCCCTGTGATATTTCCAATCAAGAAACGCTCACATCAGATGTACAAGAGAAGACGTCAAAATTGTTGCCACAAGTCACAGATCTTCTTTGCAGGCTGTGCAGTAAGGCAAATCTGCTTAGCTGTCTTAGCAGTGTAGATTCATTGACATGAGAGCTTTTTGTCATCCCGGCCAGCACCAAAATTATACCTGTAAGGCCAATGGACAGTTTCTTGGACTGTAAGAAGCCCAGAGGGTCTTCTCAGGTAAAGCTCCCATGGGACCCTGGGGGTGAAAGGGGGCCCCAATAGGGGACTATTGAGACAAATTAAAAGGATTGCATAGTCCGTTGTGAACAATGACCCTGTGCCCATTGTGATGCTTTCAATCAAGAAGAGTTGACATCAGACGTACAGGAGGAGACTTAAGAATTGTTGTGATTGGTAGTCACAGATCCCCTATGCAGGCTGTGCAATAAGGAAAATCTGTTTGGTCCTAGCAGTGTAGATATGTTGTGTTTCTGGTCAGTCTGGCCAGCACTAAAATTATCCTGCACATCCAATACAGTTTCTTTTTCAAGCTGTAAAAATTGTCTTCTCAGGTAAAAACTGACAAGAAAGCTGTAGTTCTGTAAAAGAAGGCATGGGTGGGGTTGGGACCTTATGGTGTTCAAGTGAGCTTAAGTGTGTTGCATAAAAATGCAGCTTGGCTTCATTTTCATGGAACGCACTGCAACCCAACTCAAGACAGCAGGAAACAGAATAAAACTTCCCTGAGGCCCAAACATATTGCTCACTCTTATGTTGGTAAATAAAAGATTCACTTGATATTGATGGTGGGCTGGAGATCAATTTGTTAGTAGACTTTGTTTGCTAACAGTGATAGTGTCAGTTCACTGCAGTGGTCTTTGGCTGTAAGGAGTGTGCTGGAGTACACTTAGTTTTTGGACTATTTTTTTTTTAAATCCATTTTAAGAAAAAATGGATTTTTGTGCAAAATTGAAAAAAAAATCAGTTTAATTTGTAAATATCTTAAAGCGATTCTAAAGGTTAATTTTTTTTTAACAACAAACATGTCTATACTTACCTGCTGTGTGCAGTGGTTTTGCACAGAGCAGCCTGGATCCTCCTCTTCTTGGGTCCCCTGCAGGCTCTCCTGGCTCCTCCTGTCTGTGGCTTGCTATGGGGGCAGCCGCTGCTCCCTGTGTCCATTCACACAAGGGGCCACTGCTTGGCCCCGCCCCCTATCTCTCTTCATTTGCTGACTGGCTGCGATTGACAGCCGCGGGAGCCAATGGCTCTCACTTGCTGTCTTAGCCAATGAGGAGGCAGAAACCCGTACAGACAAGGCTGTCATTCACATTGCTGGATCGTATTGAGGCTCAGGTAAGTATTGAGGGGGATGGTTTTTACCTTCATGCATAGAATGCATGAAGGTAAAAATCTTCAAGCCTTTAAAACCACTTTAACCACTTCCCGACCGGCCGTTGTATATAAACGGCCGGACAGTGGCAGTGCAGGGTCAGGTGGCCGTCTATAAACGGCCTCCCCGCACCCTGCTTGTGCGCGCTCCCTGGGAGCGCGCAGCACCGCGATCCGGTGCCCGCTGTGTCCTCCGGACACAGTGAAACACCGATCGTCAGACGGGACCTCTGTACGAGGTCCCGATCATGTGATCACTGATTGGCCAATCAGTGATCACATGCAAAGTAGTAAGCAAGATGTCACTTCTGACATCATTGCTTACTATGTGTGAAATCTGTGAATGATCACAGAGGTCACATGGTACAAGGCTATTCACAAAAGCCTTGTACCATGTGACAAGCTGTGACCAATCACAGCTCACTCAGTTCTTCTCAATGAGTGCAAGAATGCACACAGAGAGAAAGAGAAATGATTGCTTTTACATCCTATATGGGTGTAAAAGCAATCAGTGTAAAAAAAAAAAAAAAAAAATCTTCATCACCCCTCACAAATAGTACAGCGTCACCATGGTGACACTGTACTGCTAGGGTGACAGTATGTAAAAAAAAAAAAAATAATAAAAAATAATAATATAAAAAAATAAAATAAAAATGTAAAAAAAAATGTTTAAAAATTATCATTTTTGCTTATAAACTAATTTGGATTTTTTTTTTTACTAAAAAGATAACGGAATAAATTTTGGCTAAGATTTATGATGAAATATTATTTATTTGCAAAATTTTATAAAAAAAACACTTTTTTTCAAAATTTTTGGACATTTCATTTACATAGCAAAAAAAATACAAATCCCAGTGGTGAATAAATACCACCAAAATAAAGCTTTATCTATCTCAAAAAAATGGTAAAAAATTCATTTGGGTACAGTGTTGCATGACCGCGCAATTGTCATTCAAAGTGTGATAGCGCTAAAAGCTGAAAATTGCCCTGGTCAGGAAGGGGGTAAAAGTGTCCGGTCTGGAAGTGGTTAATTATGCTTTGTAATAGAACATTTTAGTGTTATTACACATTGGAAAAATTGTGGAAATAAATCTGTTTTTATTGACAGATACATTCAGTTAAAAACACTTGCCAAACTTGCAGAGAATCACATTTTATTTTTTGTGTTACGTACTCTTCTAGAAAATAAAACAAGACAATGTTGCTAAGACAAAGTCTTGTTTTTAATGAAAAAATAATGTATGTATTACTGCCTGCTTCCTAAAATACCTGCTCTTCTCTGATCAGCTGAATGGTGCTTTTATTAAGTTTGTAATTTCTTTTTTGCATTTGTACATGTCCCTGATGGCAGCCCTCAGCTATCCATGACATTTTTAAAAAAAGCTTGCAAATTAACCTTGAAAAGAGCCAGAAAAAAATTGCAAGATTTGGGCAGCATAGATTTCAATACGGATTACCACTAGGTTCTGGTTTAGCAGATTTTTTCAATTGTTTGATGAATGTTAAACCAGCTGAACTTTGCTCTATACATTCATCACCAGTGTACTTCTGGAGTTTAGAGGGTACTAGTACCTAGTATCACTATTCACTTGTGATTGGAGTGATCACGTTTTTTCACGATTTGGGTTTTATTTAATTTAATTTTATTCACCTATTTATTTGGATTGTGATATATATTGGATATATTTTTTTTTTCACAAAATATATATATTTTTCACAAAATAATTTTGGGGGTGTTTTTGTGTTGTGCACAGAGTGGAGTGTATATATATATATATTTTAAAAGGGTAATACACTATGAATTTTCTTTTTTCTATTTTTCTTTGAGGTGATCATGGAGTCTTAGAACCAATTTCTGCTTTACTGGATTGAAAGAAAAAAAAATTTTTGGAACTTGGACACTTTGGGTTTATTGAACACAATTTTTATATATAATTTTTATATATAATTTATATGTATAATTTTTTTGGGTTTATTTTTAAGATAGAATTGAGTGTGGATCTATGTAAACACAATTTAGTTGAAGTTATATTGAGTATATTAATAATTGGAGTTTTGGGGGATTTATGTGTATCACAAAAGGATTTATTAGATTGTATACTTTCTAGGGAGAAAGTTGTGATTTTGTGTGAAGGGTTGTAATATAGGAGCTTATTGACTGAGTGTACATATATGATTACACACTATATATAGACGCTGGGCCCTATTTATAAAGGATTGTGGCATCCATGCTTCTCAGGACATTACAGTACTTTCTGAACATGTGCCTGCACTCTATATTCTATGAGAAACTGAACTCTGGATTCTGTGCCCAAAAGAGACAGGCAGGGGGAAAAAGACTAGTCACCAGTATTGGGGTCACCCTGCAGATGAGCTTTTCCTCATTACTGACTTAATATGCCCTGTTCAGCATGGAGTCTCTCAGATGGCCACCTTTGCTTCCTCATGGCAGAACCTCCAGCAAGGAGAATAGTAAGCAGCACCATAGTGACATCACCAAATCTCACTCTAAATCTCTCAAGACTAGCAGTTAGAGACATCAAAAATTTAGATTTTTTAGGTCTACTGCTCAAAGTGGTTGTAAACACTTACATGTATGTCTATGTAGTCCTCCCGTGCTCTAGGTGCCTAATCTGTATAAAAAGCTGCTAACACCTTACCATATACCAAAATGGAACAATACTAAGTGAAAAACAATTGGTGCTGCGCTAATATTAAATATATATAAAATGGTCAATAAAAACGAATCTTCACATTATAAGCATACGAAATTAAATCACAAAGAATAAATGGTAAATAGAATACAGATGAAGACATCAAAAATAATGGATAACAGTGAAAATACGTCCATAATATATATATATATATATATATATATATATTATATAAAAGGTGTAACTTAGGTACACCATTAATAATAAATAGGTGACTATGTGTGAAAATACTTTTGTAGACGCCATTTTTTGTTTTCTGTTATTTTGAAAGTGTAAATGATGGAAATAAAATCTAACTTTTGTTGACATATTATAAGAATGTCTAATCTGTAATTTGATGCCTTTTGGAGATTTTTCCATCTTTCCTTGGCTTCTTTATGCACATTAATACAGATTTTTAGCTGGGGTGCCCAAACTTTTGATCCCCACTGTATATAACTTAATATAAACCATATAAGGAACCACATGCTGTGGGTGTACATTGCATAGGTGTGTATTGGAGTACCAAGATGGCGCCCACTCTGAAAATTACGTCAGCACGTCCAGATGTTGTGTCACCACGTCCCACGCGTTACATCACGCTAACACGTGACTTCCTCACTATTCACAGTTTTTTATAGATTCCTTTTTTTCATTCTATTGATTTATATTTTGTACACTATGAATGTTTATATATTCTGCAATTTTTTATAGCCACAATTTAGTTGGCACACAGTATATCTGACGGCCATTTTTTCACATCACAGCACTTTTTTAGTGCATATTTAGCACTGTCTTGTTGGGATCCTATTTGCGGATCTTATCACTATCTATGTTGGCACCATTAACGGTTATTACGTTTTTTCACCCATATGCACCTCTTTATTATTAATGGTGTACCTAGGTTACACCTTTTATATATATATTTTGGGTGTATTTCCACTGTTATACATTATTTTGGATGTCTTATTGTGTATTCTATTCAACATGTATTCTTTGTGACTTAATTTTATATGTTTATATTGTAAAAATTAGTTTTTATTGACCATTTTATATATATTTAATATTAGCGCAGCACCAATTGTTTTTCCAACCCTTACATATACCCAATGAAGTGAATGACCTAGTGAAGTGATACACAGAGATTAAACAAATTCTCCTACATAAGTTGTATCTGTTTATCTAAAGCCAGCTATCCCCTACTTCCATTGAAATTCCAGAATTAACACAAGATTTTTCATCTCTGAGAAGCAAGGGGCGGGGAGCTGAAGTTACACTCTGAGAGCTGATTGCATGAAAGGGACATGCCCCCCTTTAAAAAGCACACAGGAGCAGAGCTGAGGCTGTCGATCACAGGCTGTGCTCTCCCCTGTCATCATTTTTGTTCTTGGTGCCAGGAATATTTGTCAGAAGTGACTCATGCAGTTAGCAGAGGAATAAGGCAGCAGACATAAATGACACTTAGTGTACTGGATTGAGACAAGCACACAATAAAGAGAGATATGCTTTGTTCATATTTCATGTCGGAGTGCTTACAACCACTTTAAGTACAATTAAAATTTGTAGATGTTCCTTACTGTACCAAAATCTTCATTTTTTTTAAATTCAGCTCCACTTTTTTAACACTGTAAAGACCACTCTGGCATAAGAGTACAGCTTTGTCACATGACCTCTCAAAGTTATGTGACAGATTTACCTCTTGTCCTTGCACTTTTTTTTTGTTCACATGAAAGGAGTTTGGCTTGCTTAAGCATTCCAAAGCAAGGAAAGCGTAAAGAATATATGAAAAGCGCTCAAGATGTTTTTAAAGAAATAGTATCACTCCAGCTGGGTCATACTGTTGTAAATAGACCCCAATATGCTGAACATCAATGACAAAACTATTCACAGTAAACTGGTATCTTTTCAATGTATGTTAAAAACTTTGAAAAGGTTATACATTCCATTGATCTTGATCTGATCATGTGACCTAAATTGACAGCTCCTCCCACTTAAAGACTTTTGGCAAGTTCATTGACATGGTCTCCCTCAGAATTTAAAGCCTTAAAAAAAAGATATATATATATATATATATATATATATATATATATATATATATATATATATATGCGCATGGGATAGGTTTTATTAAACACTGTGCAATGTATGTATTTTCATTATGTGCCCAACAAAACTGTATGCTCACTTTCATATTAAGAATTTTTAAATACTGATTACACTGTTCAACAGGTAAAAAGTTTTGGGCATAAAATTAGCTAATCTTACATAATTTTGGGGTGCTGAAAACGAAAATGACCCTAAAAAATGTTGATTGGCTCTAGTTTCCATGATATATTCATCCATCTAATGACGTAAGCCATTCAAAATTATGATGCAACTTCAGCTGCATATTGCGCAATTGATACTGGTGACCAATAGAAAATTGCATGTATACTGAGATGATGCAATATTAGCCTTTAATTGCATCACTTCACTGCATAAAAGCTGCAGTATCTGTAGCTGATTGTAGTTCGACAGCGTCTTTACATTTCATTTTATGCTTATATAGGCTACTCAGTAATGCCTCGAACTTGTGTGAATAAAGCAGATAATTTCTGCTATATCTGCGGTGAAATAACTTTTATCTCACAAAAAAGGAGGATAACAGGAATGATTAAGAAAGCCTACAACTTGTATTTTGGCTGCAAGATAGGAGACCAGGACAAGAGCTGGGCACCACATATATGCTGCAATTCTTGTGGGACGGCACTGGAGCAATGGTTGAATGGAAAAAAGGCATCTATGCCTTTCGCTGTGCCAATGATTTGGAGAGAGCCAACAGATCATGTTAGTAATTGTTACTTTTGTATGGTGCCTCCAATTGTAAAAGGGCTAAATAAGAAGAAAAAGTTATCTGTGCACTATCCAAATATTCAATCCATTATAACTGATAATGTTCAAATTTCCAGGCCGTAGGCTAACATGTCAGGAGTGCAGTACCTCCAGTGGAGCCTTCTGCAGAGGTCGCTCACACAAGTGCCCATCAGGGTCAACCAGCTGCATGAAGAAGGTGTCAATAACCAAAATCGGTGAGTCAAATTAGGTGTCAAAAACAAAATTGACCAGTCAAATTTTGTAAACATAATGGATAGAAAAATAATTTAAAGGTGAAGAGAAACAGCACTACAATTACACACTGCCAACCCTTGTAGCTATTTACAAGCATCCGAAGCCTCCGGTCATTTGCTTTTGATAAAAGTGAAACACCAAACAGCTTTTTTTCTCCAAAGGGGACAGAGTCAGAAATAACAAATACACAGTGCCTACTAGCCCTTAGATGTGGTGCCTACTAGCCCTTAAATATCTTATGAAATATAGATCGGTGTCTTAAACTTATACACTCTATAATACCATGTGAAATAACACTAAAAAAAGTCCTACTTTCACCCTTGAAAGTATAAATCAATAATAATAAAACCTTTTTAGTGTCCACCAAATTATGTGAAAAAACAAAACAAAATAAAGTCCATAAATCTGTCTCCAATTTCTGTTTAAACTCACCGTATGATTCCAATAATTGCCATGTACCTCAAAAACAAAGAAAACTCAGTAGTGTATTATCCTCACAAAATGAATTAATAAATTCATAAATAATCCTCAATTTTTTTTCTCATTATTTTCATGCACGAAAACACACAAAAAAACACAAAACGTGAAAACACTTGTGATGGTGAAACACTCCGTGTGATATTTATATACACGCTTCTCCGTGAACACTCAGTGTGCATATCTAAGTGACTGAATCACATACCCTTACCCTATTAAATAATTAGCCAGCCTTATAAGAATATAGAAATCCAGAGAGGGATAAAGATCAGCGGGAACCACATGGATACCTTCTGATCCCTCAGTGCTCACTCATTGGACTCTCGCCTCCTTATGCTCCAAAGCATTCATAGAGAGAAAATAAAGCCATATAGTGCAGTATGTTCGAAGTTATACAGATCCACGCTTTAATAAAATATGCTTACATATAAAACCATAAAACTTTGCATAAAGATCCCATGACTCCAGCTCAAGCAGCTTCCAGGAACGCCAAACTGTGATACCACACTAAAGATGGCCGCTCCGCTACTTCCGGTTTCTTGGGCAATGTCCAACGTCACATCCCTTGACGTGTTTCGTCACTTTCTTGACTTCCTCATAAGGGGTGTGTCCGTTGGAGCAGCAGCCGCAATATATCTCAGTCCAGCTAATTAGTTATGAGTCCTTCGCCGCCATTTTTGTTTATGGAGAATTACCAATCTGCATTTATCCATTACCTTATTTGCTTAAATATTCAATACACATCCTAATACCTTATAATAACACTGTATCATAACTATACCATACTGTATGTATAGGATCTATGTGGGGGGTAACAGTAATGGTACTATTAATAATACACATAGAACACAATCAAAAAGCAATAACTATCAGGTGTATATTACTCTCTTATTACTAAATGACAAAAGGGGACCAATAACTATCAGGTGTATATTACTCTCTTATTACTAAATGACAAAAGGGGACCAATACCTATCAGGTGTATATTACTCTCTTATTACTAAACGACAAAAGGGGACCAATAACTATCAGGTGTATATTACTCTCTTATTACTAAACGACAAAAGGGGACCAATAACTATCAGGTGTATATTACTCTCTTATTACTAAACGACAAAAGGGGACCAAATATACTCATAATAATCATCAAATAACACTATACATATACTTTTATTTATTATAAAACTACATTCTAAACCAAATTAGTAAAATCAAAATTAAAATTATAATGGATGTGGTAGACTGAACCCTGCCATCTTATGGTGAAATAGAAAACCAATTATATATATATATATATATATATATATATATTATTCTATTATAATCTCATTTTCATAATCCTAAATGTTTACCCCCTACCAAGGTCAATTATAAATAGCTTATTAATAACAATATTCTACATTAAAATACCACATACCTTTAAATATACTTTTTTAATATATTCTTATAAAATTATTTAAAAACTATAATAATTAACTTAAAATATAGCTTCAAAATCTTTGTTTCATATATTTAAAACTATTTTTAATATATAAAACTACAAAATCTTTAATGGCCAGTCCTATACCCTAAGATACTTTAAAACCACTGCTATTATAGTCAAAAGTTAGAAATAAAACTATTTCAATCCAATTCTACATTTAGACCTTTTGGTCTAAGCGTCTCCAATTGGAAAATAAAAATGGTCTCATCTTTGGAAATTACTTTGATTTTATTCCCACCTTTCCGGAGTGACTCAATTTTATCAATGCCACAAAATTCAAGTAATCCAGGATCACAGTTATGATAGTCCCTAAAATGCCTGGATAGGCAGTAGTCCTTTTTGCCTTTTTTAATATTAGCCACATGCTCCCTTAGTCTCTTGTAAAGGGGTCTTGTAAAATTCTGTACTACTCTTACATTCGTACCAGTAACTCTGCAAATATTACACTTTCTACACGGGTAACAACCTTTTAAATTAAACATCTGCATCTTTATCTTTTTGGGAGGAGAAATTACACTTCTAACCAATGAATTATGAAGATGTGTTGTTTTATGATAGATAAATGATGGCTTGTCTGGTATTAAGGGCCCCAAGATTCTGTCCTTTTTTACTATCGGACAATATTTTTTAAAAATAGACTCTACATCTTTATATTGGCAACTAAACCTAGAGATAAAAGAATAATCCACCCTTTTCTCTTTCTCTTCTTTGTGATGTTTCTAAATTTTACCTTCCCCCAAATACCCCTGACTAATTTTAAATCTAACTTTCTCCAGTTCATCAGGGTCATACCCTTTCTGTATGAACCTTTCTTTAATAACATGCGATTGCTATATATAGTAACTCAATCTTGAACAATTCCTCATGATCCTAGTAAATTGGCCCTTGGGTATACCCTTAATCCATTGGGGGTGGTGACAACTACAAGTTGGTATATATCCATTTCTGTCAGTATCTTTGAAATATGTTTTAGTAAATAACTTATTCCCATCTTTCAAAATATTCAAATCCAAAAAATTAACTGATACTGTGTCTATATTGTAGGTGAATCCCAACTCGTATTTATTCTTCTCAATATCTTTTAAGAATACTTGTAAAGAATCTAGAGGGCCCTCCCAAACCATTATAATGTGTCATCAATATACCTTCTTCAGAGTTTTAACCCTATCCAATCTCTTCCAAAAATGAATGTCTCTTTCCATTTTGATAGGAAAATATTTGCTAAACTGGGCGCAAATTTCGCGCCCATGCCTACACCTTTTTTGCTGTTCATAATATTCTCCATTATACCAAAAATAATTTCTATTCCTACTAAACTCCAATAACTGAATTATGAATTTCCTCTGTTTGATGTGTAATCCCGTATAATTTTTTAGTACCCATTTTATTGCCCTGACACCATCATCATGTTTTATGCTGGTATATAGCGAATTTACTCTGCTTGATGTGTAATCCCGTACAGTCAATACAGTGATAATAATGGGGATTTTAACTACCCGGAAATTGACTGGAGTAATGGTACTTCAGGAACAGTTAAAGGGCAAACATTTTTAAACCTACTACAGGACAATTTTATGGTACAGTTCATAGAGGCCCCTACTAGGAATGATGCTCTGCTGGACCTGGTAATCTTAAACCATGCAGAGCTTATTACGAATGTCCATATAAAAGAACATCTGGGTAGCAGTGACCATAACATGATTTCATCTATTGTTAGCTGTAAACAGCAAACACATATGGGAAAATAAAAATGCTCAATTTCAAGAGAGCTAAGTTTCCAACGCTGAGAGCTGCTCTCCAAGACTTAGACTGGGAGGGAATATTGGCATCAGTGAACACAACACAGAAATGGGAGTTCTTCAAAAAGACTGTATGTGAATACACTGGAAAACATATTCCCATGAGCAAAAAGTTTAAAAGGCTAAAAATCAAACCTATGTGGCTTACGGCCAAAGTTGAAAAGGCTATAGATAAGAAAAGCGCTTTCAATAAATATAAAAATGAAGGAACGTTATCATCATTTAAACATTACAAAGAATATAACAGAATATGCAAAAAGGAAATAAAGGCAGCAACATTTGAAAATAAACGACAGATTGCAAAAGATAGCAGGACCAACCCCCAAAAATTCTTCAAATATATTAATAGTAAAAAGGTTCGGTCTGAGCATGTAGGCCCTTTACAAAATAATCTAGAGTGGGTGACTGGAGACAAAGAGAAGGCAAAGTTTATTTATTACCTTCTTCAGCTCTGTGTATACAAAGGAGCATGGGGGAGCTCTTGTCCATAATGGGCATGGTATTGACACAGCTCCAGATGATCCACATTGGCCCACAACTGATATGATCCAAAAATATTTAGACAGTATAAAGGTGAATAAAGCACACGAACCGGATGGCATACACCCACGGGTTCTTAAAGAATTGAGCTCTGTCATTTCAAAGCCACTGTTTCTAATTTTTTTGGACTCTTTAATGTCTGGCATAGTACCACTGGATTGGTGTAAGGCCAATGTGGTACCAATATTTAAAAAGGGGTCACAATGTTTACCAAGTAATTATAGACCTGTTAGTTTAACTTCTATAGTTGGGAAGATACTGGAGAGTTTAATAAAAGACCACATAGATTGATTCTTGCTGGAAAAAATATTTTAAGCAACAGACAGCATGGATTCATGAAAGACAGAAGTTGTCAAACAAATCTGATTTCTTTTTATGAGGAGGTGAGCAAAACGTTGGACAGAGGGGTGGTGGAGGACGTGGTATACTTGGACAGAGGGGTGACGGTGGACGTGGTATACTTGGATTTTGCAAAAGCGTTTGACACAGTTCCCCACATACGGCTAATGTGTAAGGTAAAGTCTATGGTCTTGGAAAAATCTGTATGTAAATGGAGAGATAACTGGCTAAAAGATCATATTCAAAGAGTCGTGGTTAATGATTCATACTCTGAATGGTCTGGGGTCATCAGTGGTGTACCCCAGGGTTCAGTGTTGGGACACTTACTTTTTAGTATATTTATAAACGATATAGGGTCTGAGATTGAAAATCCCATTTCAGTCTTTGCAGATGACACCAAGCTATACAGTGGAATAATGTCCTTACAGGATGTCTTCAACTTACAAGCCAACCTCAATGCACTGTTTAATTGGGCAACTATGTGGTAAATGAGGTTTAATGTTGATAAATGTAAGTTTCTGCACTTGGGGGCTAAGAATATGCATGCATCATACATACTAGGGGGGGTACAACTGGGGGAATCAATGGTGGAGAAGGATCTGGGAGTTTTGGTCGATCATAAGCTTAAAAATGGCATACAATGCCAAGCTGCAGTTTCTAAAGCGAGCAAAATCCTTTCTTGCATTAAAAGAGGTATAGACTCCAGAGAGAGAGATATATTAACCCTGTACAAATCATTAGTAAAACCTTATCTAGAATATGCAGTTCAGTTTTGGGCTCCAATTCACAAAAAAAACATTGGGGAACTTGAGAAAGTACAGAGAAGGACAACCAGACTGATAAGAGGCACGGAGGAGATCAGCTATGAGGAAAGATTAGAAGAACTGAGTGTATTCTCTCTTGAGAAGAGGAGATTAAGGGGGGATATGATCAACATGTATAAATACATCAGTGGTTCATATAGTGAACTCAGTGTAGAGTTATTCACCCTGAGGTCATCACAGAGGACAAGGGGGCACTCTTTACGTCTGTAGGAAAAGAAATGTAATCTCCAAGCACAGAAAATGTGGAATAGACTCCCTCAAGAGTTGGTTCTGGCCAACTCAGTGGATTGCTGTAGGAAAGTCCTGGATTGTTTCTTAGATACACACAATATAACTGGATATAACATTTATAGGTAAAGTTGATCCAGGGAATATTCAATTGCCTCTCGGGGGATCAGGAAGGAATTTTTTTTTCCAGCAGGAGCAAATTGGATCATGCTTTGCTGGGGTTTTTTTTTGCCTTCCTCTGGATCAACTGTGGGTGTAGGATTATAACCTTTTTTTTCTCTATGGTTGTACTGGATGGACTTTTGTCCTTTTTCAGCCAGACTATGTAATTATGTATAGTTTTTTAGTGCCCATTTTAGTGCCCTGACACCATCATGTTTTATGTTGTGAATTAACATCTATAGTTACCAGCAAGGTCTCATGTGACACCACCATATTCTGTATTACATCAATCACATCTTGTCCATCTTTAAGATAGGATGGTATTAATTTAACCACCGGTTGTAGGAAAAAATCTAAATACTCACCTATGCTGGAATGTATGGACCCTATCCCATTAATGATAGGTCTACCAGGAGGTTTAATCAAACTTTTATGTATCTTAGGTAGGTAATAGATGATAGGTATTTTACAGTGTGAAGGAATAAGATAATTTGCTTCCTTATCATTCACAATCTTTTCTTTTTTAGCTGTATCAATAAGATTGTGAAGCTGTTTCTTATAAATTATTGTGGGATTTCTTTTAATTTTAATATATGTATTAGCATCACTCAAGATAGTACTCATTTAGTTTTCATATGCTTTCCTATCTAAAACCATCAATATCAGTACAGGAGGGATATGGAAAAAGAACCGGTACAAAAAGGGGAAGAGCAAATGGGATCCAACAGAGAAAGTACAGAAGCACAAGGAAAGGATGTGGGGAAAGACAACAAAAGGAAAAGAAAAGAGACATAGGGGAAGGCATATATAATTTGATTCCTTCCTTAAATCATAGAAAGCTGTAAATTGGCCTGGGCCTGGGCAGGAAGGGGGTATAAGTGCCCTGTAGGCTTGTGGTAAAGAAAGGTTCATACAGAAAGGGTATGACCCTGATGAGTTGGAGAAAATTAGTCAGAGGTATTCGGGGGAAGGTAAAAAATTTAGAAACATCACAAAGAAGAGAAAGGTGGATTATGCTTTTATCTCTAGGTTTAGTTGCCAATAGATGTAGAGTCTATTTTTAAAAAATATTGTCCGATAGTAAAAAAGGACAGAATCTTGGGGCCCTTAATACCAGACAAGCCATCATTTATCTATCGTAAAACAACAAATTCATTAATATATAAAACAAGCATGCAGCGCTCCTATATGATATAAAGCAAACAAAATACCAAACGCATGTATATTACTTCGAATTTGAGAAATATGCTTATATATGTGCAAAATGGTGCATAACGCACATGGCTATATATATCGCCGAGCATGGATAAGTTCATGAATGGATTTCCCAAGTTAAAACGTGAGGATGAGTGACAGTCTGTTTGTAGCAAACATCAAAATATTCGTGACATCAAATGGTGAAGAAATGAGAATATGCACTAACCAGATAGCGCTATATAAAACGCATGTAGATGATGAAATCATCTAGGTGTGAGCATCTGGACCCAGGTGTTCTGATTATGGCAACATCTATCGCAGCATTACAGCAGGATTTCCAAATGGCAGAGCTATGATTGAAGACCACTGGAGGGAGCCAGCAACCAGGATCACTTCAGACCAGGTATCCCAAAGCATATAGTATGTTCACCGACCACCAGGGGGAAAAGAGCTCAGGAGAATATCCAATAGTTTCCTTGGGGAAAATTGGCTCAAGCTGTATACAGGGGCATAATGGGTGTTCGGGGCGCAGGATCGGCTCCAAATTCATTGGTTAGAAGTGTAATTTCTCCTCCCAAAAAAATAAAGATGCAGATGTTTAATTGAAAAGGTTTTTACCCGTGTATAAAGAGTAGTACAGGATTTTACTTCCTATACTACGGGAAAAATATATAATAATATATAATATAAAAAAAAATTATTACCTGTTCTACAGCATACGTGACAGATTTGTTGGAGTGTCCATGCCGGCTCCAGTATGTAGGAAGAGCCACAAGACCCCTTTAGAAGAGACTAAGGGAGCATGTGGCTAATATTAAAAAAGGCAAAAAGGACCACTGCCTATCCAGGCATTTTAGGGACTATCATAACTGTGATCCTGGATTACTTAAATTTTGTGGCATTGATAAAATTGAGTCACACTGGTAAATTGGGAATAAAATCCAAGCCATTTCCAAAAATGAGGCCTTTTGGATTTTCCAATTGGAGACACTTAGACCAAAAGGTCTAAATGTAGAGTAGATTTGGATTGAAATAGTTTTATTTCTAACTTTTGATTGTAATAGCAGTGGTTTTAAGGTATCATAGGGGATAAGACTGTCGTTTAAAGATTTTGTAATTTTATATATTAAAAATAATTTTTTAAAAATAGTTGTAAATATTATGAAACATAAAGATTTTGAAGCTATATTTTAAGTTAATTATTTTAGTATTTTAATTATTTTATAAGAATATATTAAAAATGTCTATTTATAGGTATGTGGTATTTTAATGTAGAATATTGTTATCAATAGGCTATTTATAATAGACCTTGGTAGGGGGTAAACATTTAGGATTATGAAAATTAGATTATAATATATTATATAATTAATATATTATATTATATTATAATATTATATATAAGATTGGTTTTCTATTTCACCACAAGATGGCAGGGTTCAGTCTACCACATCCTTTATCATTTTTATTTTTATTGTAATTTTAGTAATTTGGTTTAGAATGTAGTTTTATAATAAATAAAAGTATATGTATAGTGTTATTTGATGATTATGATGAGTATATTTGGTCCCCTTTTGTCGTTTAGTAATAAGAGATTAATATACAACTGATAGTTATTGATTTTTGATTGTGTTCTATGTGGATTATTAATAATACCATTACTGTTACCCCACATAGATCCTATACATACAGTATGGTATAGTTATGATACAGTGTTATAAGGCATTAGGATGTGTATTGAATATTTAAGAAAATAAGGTAATGGATAAATGCAGATTGGTAATTCTCCATAAACAAAAATGGTGGCGAAGGACTCATAACTAATTAGCCGGACTGAGATATATTGCGGCCGCTGCTCCAACGGACACACCCCTTATGAGGAAGCCAAGGAAGTGACGAAACGCATCAAGGGACGTGATGTTGGACGTTGCCCAAGAAACCGGAAGTAGCGGAGCGCCCATCTTTAGTGTGGTATCACAGTTTGGCGTTCCTGGAAGCTGCTTGAGGTAGAGTCATGAGTCATGGTAGAGTCATCTGTATAACTTCAAACATACTGCACTATATGGCTTTATTTTCTCTCTATGAATGCTTTGGAGCATAAGGAGGCGAGAGTATTGGAGTGAGCATTGAGGGATCAGAAGGTATCCATGTGGTTCCGGATGATCTATATCCCTCTCTGGATTTCTATATTCTTATAAGCCTGGCTAATTATTTACAGTTGCAAGAAAAAGTATGTGAACCCCTTGGGATTACGTGGAGTTTTGCATGAATTGGGCATAAAATGTGCTCTGAACGTCATCTAAGTCACATCAATAGAAGAACACAGTTTGCTGAACATAATACTACACAAACATTAGATGTTGCCATGGTTTAATTGCACATAACATGTAAACATTCACAGTGCAGGGAGGAAAAAGTATGTGAGGCTCTAGCTTAATGACTTCTCGCAGAGCTAATTGGAGCCAGGAGTGAGCCAACCTTGACTCCAATCAGTGTGATTATATTGGAAGTGTTGCTGACAGCTGTCCTGCCCTTAAAAAACACACACCTGTTTTGGGTTTACTGGTTTCAAGAAGCACTGTCTGATGTGAACCATGTCTGATGTGAACCATGAGAAAAACATTTTAAATATTTTTTTTGGATTATTCATGAATTTATTCATTAATTTTTTGAGGATAATACACCAGAGCCCTTAAATATGGTGACTATTAGCCCTTAGATGTGGTGCCTGCTAACACTTAGATGTAGATGTGGTGCTTGCTAGCCCTTAAATGTGGTGCCTACTAGCCCTTAGATGTGGTGCCTTCCAGCCCTTAGACAAGGTGCCTACCAGCCATTAAATGTTGTGCCTACTAACCCTTAGATGTATTGGCTTCCTTTTTTCAAACTTGTTTTCCTTCACATTTCCTTTTTTCAAACTTCTTTTCCTTCACATTCACCTGTTGATCCTGCCAGTAACACACTTTCTCTCCTAGGGTGACAACGCTGACTCAGCATACTTTTTCTATGGTGGAGCAGCGTCACCGTACATCAGTGTTATGAAATACCTCCCACCACCACTTCCACATAACATGGAGAGCTAGTGTTCTGAAGTCCACACAGAGAGCTGTGAACAATACAATTGATACCAGTCAGTAGAGAACACAGGACATTATAAGCTAACAAATTTCTGGCAGAATCAACAGATAATTGTTGCACTTATCAAAAAGATATAACAAATCACTTTCAATGATATATTGAAAGTGATTGTAAACCCTTACATATACCCACTGCAGTGACTAGCCTTAGCTGATACAGCTTATTCAGGAGGGTTTCTTTCATCATTGTGTATCTATATATCTGTAGCTCTCCCACCTCTACAGCCACCTAAAGCTCACATTTAAAATAGAAGTATGGGCTATATATATAAAAAAAATATATACTTACCTAGGTGGATGCAGCATTGACCTGATGCTGCATTTATCCCCCTCCAGCACAGAGAACTAAGCGATCGAAGACCACGGTCACTCGGTTCTCCCCTCTGTTCTGAGCTCAGAATGGAGGGGAGAACTGAGTGATCATGGTCTTGATCGCTCAGTTCTCTTTGCGGTGCTGGAGGGGGACAAATGCAGCATCAGATCGATGCTGCAGCCACCTAGGTAAGTATATATATTTTTTTTATACAGAGCCCATACTTCTATTTTAAATGTGTGTGACTACCAGTCTCCAGTTCTCTGCTCTGCCCCCCACCCAGCACTCAGTGGAGTGTTGGGCTGTGGAGGGGACAGGAGGGGCTGGCTTAGGCAGATCACGGAGAGGCTAGGCTAGGTTCTGGTCCAGGGTTCTGGGTGGATCCTGACCATATGGTCGGGCTCTTTTCAGAGCCTGGACTGACTTCAGCCATCTGTCAGCTGAAAACAAGTCACAGAAGTACAAAACTAACTGCACTCCTATGATCCATAGGAGCAGTATAGCCAAAAAATCTTTAGCTATGCGTCTCTTTAAGGACAACATTTCTGAGCTCCAGAAGCCCGGAAGATCAAGTATAGAAGGATATGCTTTTCCTATTTTTCCTTTCAGAAGTTTACAACCACTTAAACAAACCAAGTGGCAGCAAATAAGAGAAGTTCATTGTGTTTCCATACACTTTAGGTGCATTTATTTTATTTTTTCATATAGGTGATAAAGTATATACAAGTTTTTCCAGTGGATGTAATAACGATGAGGGTTTGTGTAACAAGGACTTTATCATGAACAGCGGAGAAGGGAATGAACAAGTACGTGTTGTTACGGAGTGCTGCTATCAGGATAAGTGTAATAAGTGCAAGATAAAAGGTAAGTCTTCTCTCTTATGACTTCATAGATGTTGGTATACGTTCAACTAAAAATTGACAAGAAAAGGAAATTTACACTAGCAATATTAGGCAAAAAATAGAATAAAATAAATAAATAAGATCATAAACACAAATTGTATAGTAACTCATATAAACAGAAAAATAAATGTTATGTAATAGTTGTGTACACTGGCTCTATTTAGCATTAGTTATCTAGGATCATTAAACCCTTTGAAGACCAAGGGACGTATTTGTCCATTGTTTTTAATTGCCTGTATCATCTGATTAAGAACTTAAAATACTTCTTTTTTTTTTGGTTTGAGTCAAAATAATAGTTCTTATCAACAAAAGGATCTAGCTTTTTGCCAATTATTTCATGAAATGGCTTAGTTACAGCAACTGAAGTGTACGAACTTTAAAAACAAAAAATTGATTCTTTTGGCGTTCCGTAATCTTATGGTCCTCAAAGGGTTAAATGATATCTTAATCCAAGTGAACAAAATAGTAATATATTGCAGCTTACCGGTTCTTAGATATGGTGGCTGCATTTGTTTTCCATGTTCAGGCTAAGTATATTTTCTTTAAGTACAGAAAATACCAATTGGTTTTGCTGGAACTCCAGTGCCCTTACAACCCATGCACTAAATCAGGAAAATAACCCATCAGCAGATGGAGATGAGAGTCATAGCAAACAAATACATCTTAGAGATTCAACATATCATATTGTAAAATTCTAGACAATGCTGAAGGGAATTAGAAAACAAATGTAACCATTGCTACTGCAGTGTTCTGACAACCTCAGCTCCATCTAGCAGCCATAATGTAGTATTTTTCAGATTCACTTTACTACTACCCATACTATTTGAAGAATATTTGACCAAAAGAGAGAATAGCTTAATGCGGAACTTCACCCAAAAGGGGAAGATCCGCTTTAAGAACTCCTCCCCCCTCTCGTTTTTCACATTTGGTGATCTTTTTGGGCGGGTACCTGATTTTGACAGGTATCTGTTCCCACTTCCGCTCGAAACACCTAGGTAATCTGAGCAGAAGTGCTCCTTCCCCCTTTCTTCCTTGCAGTCTTCTGGGACACAGCATAAGTCCAAGAAGACTGCGAGACCAATCACAGTGAATAGTGCGGCTCGCACATGTGCAGTGGGCACCCACTATGAAGCCACAAGCTGTCACAGCCGGGTGCCCACAGCTAAGATGATGGCGCCCTGTACCGAAGATGGTACATAACGCCCCCTTGGGTGAGCACACCGCTAGATACAAGGACAGATAAGTGTCTGTTTATTAAAAGTCAGCAGCTTTTTGTAGCTGTTGACATTTGATTGTTACAAAAATGTCAGGAGCTCCGCTTTAAGAACTTTTGATTTTTGCCCCATTTTCACAACAGCTGTGGGGTTGACACAGAACAAATGTACATCCAGTTTCACTGGATGAATAGCTGTGCAAATCTATCCAAATTGTCTGGGCAGTTACATTTTTTACAGGCACAGTTCTGTTCTTCATGATTCCATCTATATCTCCTTTGCTCATTTGCTATCTAGATTGACTGCTATAGGACAAGCTGTTCATGAAATTGTAGTGACATCACAAATAGAAATCATCTACATCTGCTTGCAAACATTTCCATTTTTTTTAGTTTTGTAGGTGCTGTTCTACATCATATGACCCAAACATTTATGAAGTCATTAAACCAATAAAAAACATTTTATGACATTTGTTTCTACAGATTTTTTTTTTTTTACTATCCTTTAAGCTTTTTTTTTTTGTTATAGTATCCTGGAATTCAGTTTTAACTGTTTGTGCATCTTACTGACTTCCTCTGATATAGGCAATGGCATGAATTTCAAATTCTATAACTCTTTTTTTTTTTCCTTTCACCATTTTCTCTGTTTTTGTGTTGCAGTACCCCCTTATAATAACACTCTGAATAAAATAATCTGCCCCGTCTGCTATAAGCATGAGTCCTATGATTGTAAATATGAGGGATACATAGAATGCAGAGGATATGAAAACGAATGCTTCGACTTTGCAGGGGCTGTACAGAGAAAAGGTATGAGAATAGTATGTGACATAAAGGCAGTATATCATATATTATCCTTGCAATCAGAAACTAAATAAGCTAATTAGCCTTCTGGGTTTAGGAACTTTTCCAGAACATATTGATATACAGATGGTCCATATCTATACATTATACAAATATCACGCAGGCTGCCAAATGGTCCTGATTTTTTATGATTCCTTTCAAAAAAATTTAAGAAATTTGCTTCCCTCTTTGCAAACTGTCTGGTATCCACATAGAGGACCACACATTTGTGAGTTCTTCCTGTGCTATTGAAAACTATGGTGGTATCTTTTTTGGTCTACAAGTAAAGAGGTGGGAGCCCATGGACATAGCTAAGGCTTCCTATGGCTCCCACAGAGGAACTGCTAAGGGGTCCAACCAGGGAATGTTCTTCCCTTAGCTGAATTATTATCTACAAAAGTTTGTAGACATCTAACCATGACACCTTCACTATATGAGTAAATGTTTCATCCCTACAAATCATTGAGTTTAGGTGTTTCCAGTGAAAAGTACAAGTAAGGCTAAAGTATACAAAGACAATTTTTCCAGTTGCGTTACAACAGTTTGGGGAAGATCCTTTTATGTCCCCGTAGAACTGTGCCTCTGTGCACAAACCAGCTCCAAAAAACATGGTTTGATGAGTTTGGTTTGGAGGAACTCAAATTGTCTCCATGGAGCCCTGACCTCAACCCCTGAACACATTTCGCATAAACTGGAATGCTGATAGCGTGCAAGGTCCCATCCAACATCAGTACCTGAGCTCAAATGTCTTATGGCTGAATGGGCACGAATTCCCATAGAAACATTCCAAAATCTTGTGTGAGGTGATTGTAGCCGTATTAGTGCACTTGCGACAGAAACTGTTCGTGATACTTTTTTTTTATTTGCACTTACATACAATTTTTAGGACAAGCATTCAGGGTATGTCCCCTTCTTCAAGGTCCAAACATAAAGAAGATAACTTCTGCACGCCTGTGGGACACCAATTCTCACAAATGGCCCACACTATGGAAGACCTCAGTATCTTAGTTCTTAAAGGGAATTTCAAAACTATTCAGTAAAGAAACTTAGAATTATATTTCTATTTGATACAATAGCTAATGGGCTTAATTTAGACATGGGTTTTCTCACTCATTATCCAACAGTTTTACAACCCCCTCTTTGACTGTCACCCCCCCAAATCTTTGCTTTTGCTCTGTCTTATCTTTAGTTTAATCCTAGTTTTATAACTATTGCTGTGTACATTTGTTTGTGTGTGTTTTTTCCCCTCAGAGATTGTCTCTTTTATCATTCTGCTAAAACTTTGTGAAGTAGTACTGCTTGAACCTTGAAGAAGAAGACATACCCCAAAAGCTTGTCCTAAAAATTGTATGTTAGTGCAATTAAAAAAAAAGTATCACGGACAGTACTCAAAATCTTGTAGAAAGGCTTTCCAGAAAAATGGAGGCTTTTATTGCCCAAGTGCAGGGCAAACTCCTTATTACATGACAAAAAGGGGTACAATTTTATAAACGCATATTAAATATTAAATAAATTGGATTTGATCGTTTTTTCATTTTCCGTGGGTTGTGTTTTCATTAATTTCACCCCTGGCTGAACAGAATGAACTCCCACTGAGAATATACATATACAGTTGCAAGAAAAAGTATGTGAACCCCTTGGGATTACGTGGAGTTTTGCATGAATTGGGCATAAAATGTGCTCTGAACGTCATCTAAGTCACAACAATAGAAGAACACAGTCTGCTGAACATAATACTACACAAACTTTAGATGTTGCCATGGTTTAATTGCACATAATATGTAAACATTCACAGTGCAGGGAGGAAAAAGTATGTGAGGCCCTAGCTTAATGACTTCTCCCAGAGCTAATTGGAGCCAGGAGTGAGCCAACCTTGACTCCAATCAGTGTGATGATATTGGATGTGTTGCTGACAGCTGTCCTGCCCTTAAAAAACACACACCTGTTTTTGGTTTACTTGTTTCAAGAAGCACTGTCTGATGTGAACCATGCCTCGCAAAAAAGAGCTCTCAGAAGACCTACGATCAAGAATTGTTGACTTGCATGAAGCTGGAAAGGGTTACAAAAGTACCCCCAAAAGCCTTGGTGTTCATGTATCCACGGTAATACAGACTGTCTACAAATGGAGAAAGTTTAGCACTGTTGCTACTCTCCCTAGGCGTGGTCGTCCTGTAAAAATCACTGCAAGAGCACAGCGCAGAATGCTGCATGAGGTAAGGAAGAATCCCAGAGTGCTAGCTAAAGACCTACAGAAATCTCTGGCACATGCTAACATTTTTGTTGACACATCTACAATAAGGAAAACATTAAACAAGAATGGAGTACATGGGAGGACACCACGGAGGAAGCCATTGCTGTCCAAAAAAAATATTGCAGCACGTTTGAAGTTTGCAAAAGAGCACCTGGATGTTCCACAGCACTACTGGCAAAATATACTGTGGACAGATGAAACCAAGATTGAGTTGTTTGGGAAGAACACACAACACTATGTGTGGAGAAAAAAAGGCACAGCACACCAACATCAAAACCTCATCCTCACTGTAAAACATGGCGGAGGGAGCATCATGGTTTGGGGCTGCTTTGCTGCCTCAGGGCCTGGATGGATTGTTGTCATTGATGGGAAAATGAATTCCAGAGTTTATCAAGACATTTTGCAGGAAAACGTATGACCATCTGTCCTCCAACTGAAGCTCCGCAGAGGATGGGTGATGCAACAGGACAATGACCCAAAGCATACAAGTAATTCAACAAAACAATGGCTGCAACAGCACAGAATACGCCTTCTGGAGTGGCCCAGTCAGAGTCCTCACCTCAACCCGATTGAAATGCTGTGGCATGACCTTAAGAGAGCGATTCACACCAGACATCCCAAGAATATTGCTACACTGAAACAGTTTTGTGAAGAGGAGTGGTCCAAAATTACTCCAGATCGTTGTGCAGGTCTGATCTGCAACTACAGGAAACGTTTTGTTGAGGTTATTGCTGCCAAAGGATGGTCAACCAGTTATTAAGTCCAAAGGTTCACATATTTTTTCCTCCCTGCACTGTGAATGTTTACATGTTATGTGCAATTAAACCATGTCAACATCTAATGTTTGTGTAGTATTATGTTCAGCAGACTGTGTTCTTCTATTGTTGTGATTTAGATGATGTTCAGAGCACATTTTATGCCCAATTCATGCAAAACTCCACGTAATCCCAAGGGGTTCACATACTTTTTCTTGCAACTGTATATATATATATATATACTGTATATATATATATATATATATATAATTTTTCTTTTGTTGCTGTTCATGTAGTTCTTTGTGGGATGCCAGACAATGAGCTCTGATACCTTTGAGCTAAACTGAAGAGCCTGGGCATTTTCTCTACAGCTCATTATGAGCTGTATCTTTTCTGATACAATCCTTATCTTTGATCTCAATATAGAGAGCGTATTCTTTCTGATTCCATCCTTATCTCTGATCTACGTAAATATAGAAACAGCATGGGGCTTTATTGTAAATCTTTTGTCACAGCCTTGATTTTAAAACTGTGAATGCAATGTGCCACATTTTTTTCTATTAAGATAGAGCTTGGATAAAGTGAAACTCCAGAATCTTCTTTTTTATAACATTGCCTTGTATCTGAAAAAAGTAAACCTGCTTTTGCTGCAATACGCACCTTCAATCCAGAGTTGTTCACTACAGTACTTTTTCCTGCCACTAGATGTGGTAGTCTGGGTTGGAAATCAGGTGAGGGGGGTCATGCAAAGAAAGCCAATCACATGTCATTGCAAAAGTGCTGCTTAGCTCAGGAGAAAGGGCTGGCCATCATCATCCAGATAGAAGAAGAAAAAAATGTGCCATCACTTGACCAGCCTGGTTACTAAAGGAAGAGAGGTATGTATAGGCTGTTTTAAAGATGTAGATAAAATGTGGAAAGAGCTCATTCAACAAGAGTCACTCACATGTCATTACACAAGTTCTGCTCAGTCCACGAGGAAAGATGAGGCCACAGTCATCCAAGGAGAATAGAAAAGAACTGGGACATCACAGGACCAGCCTAATAACAGAAGAAAGGTACTGTATGTATAGGGTTTTTTATTAAAAAGGTGATAGCCTTGGGGATGAAAAACAGGGTCAGGGAGAGGAGATGTGGAGAAGCTAGAGTTTCACTTTAAAATATTTTTGACATACTAAAATAAAGGCAAAAAATAATTCTCTGGTTCTGATCTTACTTTCTTTAACTGCAGGTTACACTTCAGTGAAATTGGCCAAGATGGGATGCACCACTTTAAGTGGCTGTAGGATGGGATACAAAGTTATACCAGGCATCACATTAACTCATATACATCACTTGTCATGTAAAGAAGGAGCTCCAATCACACACTGATGAAACCTCCAGTATCTGACGTCTTATTCCTATCACAAACAGTACATGGATTACTTCTTATTGTAGCCACAAGAATTGTTAAATTGTTATCTCTAACTCTTAAAGTGATTTTAAGAGCATGTTTTAAAATAAACACATTATCCTTACCTGTTTTGTGCAATGGTATTGCACAGAGTGGCCCTGAAGTTCCTCTTCTGGGGTCCCCTGCTGGTGCTCTCAGATCTCCTTTTCTTGTTACTCCCTTCCCAGGAAGCTGCTTCCTTTGGGGGCACAGCTGCAGGCTCACTCCTAACATGGGCTGCATGCATCAATTGACACACATGGCACAACTTTGCCCCACCCCAGTATTTGATTGACAACAGCAGGAGCCAATGGCTCCCGCTGCTGTCTCTAAGCCTGTGAGAGGGGAGAGGGAGAACCAGCACTGTTGCAGATGGCCACTGCACTGGATCAATACAGAGCTCAGGTAAATATTTAGGGAGGGAGCAACAAGTGGAAGTTTTTTTTACCTTAAAGCAGATAATGCACTAAGGTAAAAAAAAACTAGCTTTAGAACCACTTTAAAACTATGAATAAAAATGAAAAAAAGGAATGCTTTAAAATAAATAATTATAAATCATACAATTTGCATCTTCAGAAATCTTTATATAAAACACATTGACAATTTTCTGAAAACCACAAGAAGGTCCACCTCTAGGGGTGAGCAAATATTGGAGAATTTGCCCTGCCCCTGGGTTTCCTGTTATTTGGTGAAAGCGCCACTGTAACAGAACATGAGGGAAAATCTCTCCAATGGAACTGTGGATAGCAATAAAAACCTGGCAGGGGTTCCCCCTCTCTAGCTAAAATGAACCCTTTGCTGCTCACATATTTCATATGTGCAGCAGCAAAGAGAGCAGGCTTTAATATACACACACCGCACATACAGTCAGGTCCATAAATATTGGGACATCGACACAATTCTAACATTTTTGGCTCTATACACCACCACAATGGATTTGAAATGAAACGAACAAGATGTGATTTAACTGCAGACTGTCAGCTTTAATTTGAGGGTATTTACATCCAAATCAGGTGAACGGTGTAGGAATTACAACAGTTTGCATATGTGCCTCACACTTATTAAGGGACCAAAAATAATGGGACAATTGGTTTCTCAGCCATTCCATGGCCAGGTGTGTGTTATTTCCTCATTATCCCAATTACAATGAGCAGATAAAAGGTCCAGAGTTCATTTCAAGTGTGCTATTTGCATTTGGAATCTGTTGCTGTCAACTCTCAAGATGAGATCCAAAGAGCTGTCACTATCAGTGAAGCAAGCCATCATTAGGCTGAAAAAACAAAACAAACCCATCAGAGAGATAGCAAAAACATTAGGCATGGCCAAAACAACTGTTTGGAACATTCTTAAAAATAAGGAACACCCCGGTGAGCTCAGCAACACCAAAAGACCCGGAAGACCACGGAAAACAACTGTGGTGGATGACCGAAGAATTCTTTCCCTGGTGAAGAAAACACCCTTCACAACAGTTGGCCAGATGAAGAACACTCTCCAGGAGGTAGGTGTATGTGTGTCCAAGTCAATAATCAAGAGAAGACTGTACCAGAGTGAATACAGAAGGTTTACCACAACATGTAAACCATTGGTGAGCTTCAAAAACAGGAAGGCCAGATTAGAGTTTGCCAAACGACATCTAAAAAAGCCTTCAAAGTTCTGGAACAACATCCTATGGACAGATGAGACCGAGATCAACTTGTACCAGAGTGATGGGAAGAGAAGAGTATGGAGAAGGAAAGGAACTGCTCATGATCCTAAGCATACCACCTCATCAGTGAAGCATGGTGGTGGTAGTGTCATGGCGTGGGCATGTATGGCTGCCAATGGAACTGGTTCTCTTGTATTTATTGATGATGTGACTGCTGACAAAAGCAGCAGGATGAATTCTGAAGTGTTTCGGGCAATATTATCTGCTCATATTCAGCCAAATGCTTCACAACTCATTGGACGCCGCTTCACAGTGCAGATGGACAATGACCCAAAGCATACTGCAAAAGCAACCAAAGAGTTTTTTAAGGGAAAGAAGTGGAATGTTATGCAATGGCCAAGTCAATCACCTGACCTGAATTCGATTGAGCATGCATTTCACTTGCTGAAGACAAAACTGAAGGGAAAATGCCCCAAGAACAAGCAAGAACTGAAGACAGTTGCAGTAGAGGCCTGGCAGAGCATCACCAGGGATGAAATCCAGCGTCTGGTGATGTCTATGCGTTCCAGACTTCAGGCTGTAAATGACTGCAAAGGATTTGCAACCAAGTATTAAAAAGTGAAAGTTTGATTTATGATTATTATTCTGTCCCATTACTTTTGGTTCCTTAATAAGTGGGAGGCACATATGCAAACTGTTGTAATTCCTACACCGTTCACCTGATTTGGATGTAAATACCCTCAAATTAAAGCTGACAGTCTACAGTTAAAGCACATCTTGTTCATTTCATTTCAAATCCATTGTGGTGGTGTATAGAGCCAAAAATGTTAGAATTGTGTCGATGTCCCAATATTTATGGACCTGACTGTATATGTTCGTGGGCAGCAGAGGTTTCTGCGCTGAGAACATGCTCACTGTGCACTCACAATACAGTGGCCAAGCTGTCAAAGACAGCTCCTGGTCACTAGTAATGATTGGGAGCTGGCAGGACAGACTTCTGATCATGTGACCACTGTGACAGCCAATCACTGTGGTCACATGATCACAGTCCTTCCCGCTTCCCAGGAGTAAAAGCCTAGTTAAAGGGACACCAGTTTTGGCTGCACTTACACTTCAAATGGTTTCAGTAGTAAAATTTCCACATGAAATTCTTTCTTCTCTCAAGCTATACAATCTTATTCCTTCTGCTGTAGATAGAAGAGTCTCAACTCTTTGGTAAAAATATGACTTTCTTCTTAGACCCGCAACAGTTGTGTAAAGCTCAGATGCCTCCACTAGATTTCCTAAGTGATCTATGAAATTAATAAGCTGATAAAAAGATTTGTCCTTAAAGTGACCAAAGTTATGAGAGCTGCCATTGCATTCTAGATGCTTGGCTTTGACTTAATTATTTCAGTCATAGACACAGAAGAACGATTCTGTAAATGAGTGTCAGAAAAGTGTCAGAATTTCTCATGTGTAAACTTGTCTTGAGTAAACAACTTAGACCGTACTGAAATCAAAGCATTAGACAGCCAGGAAACCATCATTCCTAATCCCTTCCTGCTGCTACCTCCCGGCCCTTTAACAGGTTCTAAATTGTGAGGTGGAGGCGGTCATTCTGATCTTGTGACCACTGTGATTGGCAGTCACAACGGTCACATGACCTGGAAGCCCTTGATTGCAAGTATGCATTGAGAGCTTTCTGGTACCTACTGGTTAATGTGCTGGAAGTGTGCAGGATGTATGCTCTCAGCACAATAAATAGTTTACATAGAGGCGCATATATACAGCCGCTCAGGATTAAAGCCCACCCATGGAGAAGCCGCATATATTCGTAGGACCAGCAGGAAGTGGTCAAAGGAGAGTTTAGCAATGGCAGTCTCTGTAAGTTTCTCATAACAGCGCCCCTATAAAAATGAATATCTCTTTGGGGTAGACTGATTTTCTTAGGTATTGGGTATGATTTACTAAAGGCAAATAGACTGTTCATTTTACAAGGGACGTTGTAGTGTGCAAGGGAATTTACCCCCGAATTTAGTGAACAACATGAAGCTCTGCTAACTTCAATCATCCAGTCATATGCAAGCAAAAAGGTTGCTGTTTTATTTTCCTTGAATGTAAATGGGTATTCTTTTCAAAGCGAAAGTTCACCCCATTGAAACAAGATTTGACACCTTACAACATCCCCATCCCCCTGCTGTACTTATCTCTGCGGGTGCTGAACTATCAGTGTCCATGTAGTCAGTGCAGTGTTCTGGGGATCCCTGCTCTTTGTTCCTTTCTTTCCGTAGGGCTTCAGGGACAGATTAAAGTGATTTTGCTTGGCCAGGTGATGGCACGTGACTGCTTAACCATTTGGAATCACTCTGGTCCATGCAGAAGGCTCTACAGAAAGAAGGTGAAGAAGAGCGGGGATTTCAATTCCCTGGACCGCAGCACTAGCTGTGTGAGCACTGACAGCTCGTTACCCACAGAGGTGAGTACAGCTGAGACCGGGAGGGTGTAGACTGTTAAGTCACCCTTTAATTTCCCTGAAAAGGTGAACTAATCCTATATGTTCAGAGTTGGTCTCCTGGAATCAACAAATTCCTATTAAACTTAGATTTGGGAAAAAATGTAAATACAGTTGCAAGAAAAAGTATGTGAACCCCTTGGGATTACGTGGAGTTTTGCATGAATTGGGCATAAAATGTGCTCTGAACTTCATCTAAGTCACAACAATAGAAGAACACAGTCTGCTGAACATAATACTACACAAACATTAGATGTTGACATGGTTTAATTGCACATAACATGTAAACATTCACAGTGCAGGGAGGAAAAAGTATGTGAACCTTTGGACTTAATAACTGGTTGACCCTCCTTTGGCAGCAATAACCTCAACCAAACATTTCCTGTAGTTGCAGAACACCTGCACAACGATCTGGAGTAAATTTGGACCACTCCTCTTCACAAAACTGTTTCAGTGTAGCAATATTCTTGGGATGTCTGGTGTGAATCGCTCTCTTAAGGTCATGCCACAGCATTTCAATCGGGTTGAGCTTAGGACTCTGACTGGGCCACTCCAGAAGGCGTATTCTGTGCTGTTGCAGCCATTGTTTTGTTGAATTACTTGTATGCTTTGGGTCATTGTCCTGTTGCATCACCCATCCTCTGCGGAGCTTCAGTTGGTGGACAGATGGTCGTACGTTTTCCTGCAAAATGTCTTGATAAACTCTGGAATTCATTTTCCCATCAATGACAACAATCCGTCCAGGCCCTGAGGCAGCAAAGCAGCCCCAAACCATGATGCTCCCTCCGCCATGTTTTACAGTGGGGATGAGGTTTTGATGTTGGTGTGCTGTGCCTTTTTTTCTCCACACATAGTGTTGTGTGTTCTTCCCAAACAACTCAATCTTGGTTTCATCTGTCCACAGTATATTTTGCCAGTAGTGCTGTGGAACATCCAGGTGCTCTTTTGCAAACTTCAAACGTGCTGCAATATTCTTTTTGGACAGCAATGGCTTCCTCCGTGGTGTCCTCCCATGTACTCCATTCTTGTTTAATGTTTTCCTTATTGTAGATGTGTCAACAAAAATGTTAGCATGTGCCAGAGATTTCTGTAGGTCTTTAGCTGACACTCTGGGATTCTTCTTTACCTCATGCAGCATTCTGCGCTGTGCTCTTGCAGTCATTTTTACAGAACGACCACGCCTAGGGAGAGTAGCAACAGTGCTAAACTTTCTCCATTTGTAGACAGTCTGTCTTACTGTGGACACATGAACATCAACGCTTTTGGAGATACTTTTGTAACCCTTTCCAGCTTCATGCAAGTCAAAAATTCTTGATCGTAGGTCTTCTAAGAGCTCTTTTCTGCGAGGCATGGTTCACATCAGACAGTGCTTCTTGAAACCAGTAAACCCAAAACAGGTGTGTGTTTTTTAAGGGCAGGACAGCTGTCAGCAACACATCCAATATCATCACACTGATTAGAGTCAAGGTTGGCTCACTCCTGGCTCCAATTAGCTCTGGGAGAAGTCATTAAGCTAGGGCCGCACATACTTTTTCCCCCCTGCACTGTGAATGTTTACATGTTATATGCAATTAAACCATGGCAACATCTAATGTTTGTGTAGTATTATGTTCAGCAGACTGTGTTCTTCTATTGTTGTGACTTAGATGACGTTCAGAGCACATTTTATGCCCAATTCATGCAAAACTCCACGTAATCGCAAGGGGTTCACATACTTTTTCTTGCAACTGTACCTTTTGCATAATAATTGTACACCTACTACTCTTTCAAATGTTAACATATCAATTATGCTTGATATGGAAATGCAATGCTGCATGTAAATTCTGCAAAAATGTTTTGAATGTAATACTTGAGAAGCTTTTTCAGATTTTGGATAAATGTAAAGAAACTTAGAATCTCCATTGAGATTTTAGAATTACCTGCCTTTATAAAGTTGTATGTATTTCTGTTAAAGTAGAACTAATGGCAAAACTTTTTAACTTTTTTTTTCATGTTGGAATGAACAAGGGAGGGTTACAACCCCTGTCTGTTTATTTTTTTTTGCCATTGGGGAATTTTACCTTCACTTCCAATCCCATAGCCAAACCAAGAAGTGAGAAAATCTCTGCAAATTAAGGGAATTCTTTGAGGATTCCCATGACACCAAAACTAATTTCTCCTCTATTAATTTTCTTGGGACAACTCAAAATTTGGGATTTTCTTTTACTTTCACTTTCGATGATAATGGTAAACAGGACAAATAGAAAGAGTGAAGCTCTCTTATGGGGACACAGACATCAATAAAAACCAAAGAGGTGTTATAATCCACCTCCACTCTGTTCAAAAAAAGGATTGTCTTTAGTTATATTTTAATTTCTTGTCCGTCCGTCCCTTTTTTAATTTTTGTTGAGTTCTTCTTGAATGCCCACTTTGGGGGGATTTTTAGTCAGCTCCTGACTAGGTGAAGGGTGCAACTGAACGCGAGAGGTTATCTGTCCAAAGGAAACAGACAAAAACTTACTGTGGGAGAAAAAATAAATTTGTGTTCCAACTGGAAATCATTATTTATCACAAGATTTAGACTGCTCTTATACAAGGCCCCAAATGAACCTTACTTATAGTGGAGAGCAGATACAGTACAGCAAATCAAGGGCTTTGCTATAATCTAGAGGGAAAACATCCTCATAAAAGAAAAAATGGACAAATGGTTCTTGATCAAAGATGCTTTGATTGTTGTAATCTCAGCCACCATGATGTTTTAAGGTTTTATTAAATCATCTTTATCAAGGCTTTAAATAAACTATATAAAAACAATATCAGAACCATAAACAAAAAGACAAAACATTAATTTTTAAATATTTTCAATGTATTGTGTTGGATAATATTGTATTATAGCGCGATCAAAATATAAGAAATTTCTAAAATCTATAACAAAATATACAGTAAAAGCAACAGTGACAGTTGCTCTGCTCAATTCAAAACTAGCAAAGAAAAGAAATATGCATATGGCACGGCAATATGCTAAGTAATATAAAAGTGATCCAGCTTACTTTCCAGCTAGTCAGCAAAAACCTGTAGATACCATTTGAGGATCATAGTGCATTTTTGTTTATAAATCAAAACCAGAAGCAATATGTAAAAAAGGAACAGGCATGATTATAAAAGATGATTAAAATATAAATTGAAAGGTATAATTAGGTAAAATAAGACAAATACTTATAATATAAATATCTAAAACTAAACTAAATATACATTGTTGTAAACCAAATGATTATTAATCAGTATGGTAATATTTTAGGGAAATTAATAATACTGTGTAATAAATATGCTAGCATAGCATATAATAATAAGGCAAAATATTAAAAAAATAAAAACAATGAACAGATGATTGAGTTTTCAGTACTTCTTTATCAAAAGTGTAAAAAACGTATTGAGTGCAGTTAGGCATTAAATAAAATTAAGAACTAATCATATTTGTAAATGTTAACAGTGGTATAACCTTCTTTTTAAATAATATTTTACCTTTCAGTAGGCCCAGGGTGTCTGAAAGCTTCACTTTGCTAAGTAAAAATGAACTACCAGGCCAACCAATTCTGAAATCCTTTAAATTCAGGTTCATTTACCCCCTACCCATGGCATATGATATACATTTTTTGGCTGTTCCCCTGCCTTGTTCAACAATAAGAAGCAATTGAAAAAATCCTCTTTGAGCTCCAAGATAAAGAGGAGAGAAATACACTTGATGGCCACTCAAGGGCTCAGCTTCCCCTTATCCAAATTAACAAATAATTCACTTTGGTGGCCAAACTGGAATGCCAATGATAGGTAAAAATAGGTAGTGATGGTGGTGAGATAATAAATGAGCCTTTTACTCTGCCAAGTGTTTGAGAACTTACATATTCAAGTTTTTTGAAAATGCAGTACATGTTTAGGGACATTGTGTTTTAGACAATAGGTGGAGTTTTATCTTACATACTGAAAGCTCCTAGATTTCTGGTTGTTATACTATTTTATAAATTAGATGAAAGTTAAATCAAATAATAAATAGACCTAAATATTAATAAAGGGTTCCAAACTATAAAAGGAGAATAACATTGATTTTTAATATAAGCCATAACTACATAAAGTAATCAGTAAAACTATGAGGATACTGCGGTCATTCTAAAGTGATAATACATGGGTGTTGTTAAAGTAACTTGCATATATATTAAAATATTTTTATAGTTCTTATAGGTTATTGTTAAAAGCAAGAGATTTGTTACAAAACACAAGACCAAAATTAAATGAAATTCAAATATAAACCAAAATATATACATGCAATGGTAGCCATCAAGGAATAAAAGGCAATTTTGCATAGAGAGTGTATACACAATATGAGCAGACATAGACAGAGTGTTGGTTTGTACATACAAAGCTTAGGTATGATAACAGATGTAATAAGCCAACCATATATAGGTAAGGGGAAGTTGGAAAAAAAAATTGAACTAGCTATAAGTAGATTAAGGGGGCTGTCAGATGCAGGCTTGTAGGAGAAAGACTGCTCATACTACCTAGAGCCCCACGGGATGAAAGATACATTCAGGGGTGTTCAGGAATGTTCCACTGGGACTTCAGGAACCTGAGTAGTAGGGTGATTACAGGAGTCATGTCAGAAGGATATGAGGTATACCCCCTGCATTGTTTCCCAGCTAACTGGAGTGGCTACTGAAAAAAGGGAAAAAGTGAAGTCAGAAAAAGAGAAGAAAAAAAAAGATAGAAAAGTAGAGAGGCTAGGGGAGCAAAAGGAAAAGAAACATGGGGTAAGGGGCGAAGGTAAGGGATGGAGAGGGAAAGAAGTAGGGGTGAATAAGAATGGCTAACCCTAGGGAAAGGAGGGGGACTGGGGGTGGTGACCCCGGGGACTAACAGAAGAGGGGGAACTATTCCCATCCAGGAAATAGGTGAATTTCCCATCACAGAAGAATAATAAAATATTTTATAATGGTAGGTTTAGGGGTGCCAAACTAGAACAAATATTACCAAGCATCACAATTAGCTCAGCCTGTACTGAGAAACCACAAAACAAACACCCTGCATAATGTGGCCTAATATGGAAGCAGTCTCCTGTTGAAACAATTATACTCTGTCTACACTTTAATTTGGATAGAGCCAAAGTTGTGAGTGCTGATACTTTGTCCCTCCACATCACATTCCCTGGCATTGTGACACAAATTAGAAATCAAATACAACTTACATTTGCCACACAATCCATTAGCTCCGATATCTGGTACCCTCACCTTTCTGCAAGAACTTTGTTATCATTTATTTCAATGGTGGACCAACAAGGGCTTTTCTTTAGCATGAGATATTTTTGTCATCTGAAGGCATACGTACACTAATTGGACTTAAAGCCAATACCAACTGCCCCGCATTGAGTTTTTTGTATTTATGCAGATCCATTTTCTATGATGCTTACTGGACCTATATAGAGTAGGCCCTATCTGAATGTCATTTGAAACATTATGTTAAATTATTTTAAAGGAGAAATTCGAGAATTCCCCCACAAACAAATTATACTCAGAGAGGCTGAACCAGTTGCCAATCAGGAATTTGGGTGAATCCCAACTTTAACGCCAGTATCAATCCAGAGCCTGGTCCAGCTGAAAAGGAGTCACTGGAGTGGAGAACAAAGTGCACTCCTGTAAACCCCAGGAGAAGTAGGGCCAAAAAGAGCTTTATTGCCCTTCTTCTTCTTTAACTGTTAAAGGCCATATTGCCATCATACATTGCTTACTACAAAAGCTGTTATATACAGTATGACCCATTGGGAAACAGGTTTTGGTAAACCTTATGAATAGGAAGACTGGCAATAAATGGCTACAAATCTTTCCAAAGTTTTTATCAACAAAGCACTAGAAGAGGTAAATTATAAGCTTATTTTCCAGTGGTATTTGGTCCCCAGTATAGACAAACTTGTCCCAGAACTCCTTTAAATACTTTCAAGCCTGCTCTTTAGAAGGAAATATTTTTAAAATATGGTGGACCTGCTGTAAAGTGCAATGATTTGGACAGCACTCCATAGTGGCTTTTCTGCTTTTCTCAAAGGGAATAGCAGATACATACCGTATGTCTTTTTAGCAACTAGAATAACGTTTGCTTGATGTTGGCAAAAGTCCTCATTCTTTCTGGAGCGAATCAAACAAACATAATTGGATCATAATTTCTTATAAATGCAGTTTGATGTAGCATGCACTATATCCTCAATATGAGCATAAATACCAGTGAAAAAGAGAAAGGGAATGGGATTTTTATGGTACTTAGACTCTCAGTAATAACATTGGTAACACCAGTGCTGTTAAAAGGTTACATTTTTTTAAAGTACAAAACATAAAAAAAAGAATAAAAACATGCAATGTTTCTTAGCTAATCATCTACATTGGATCTCAGAGCCTAAAAGACAAGTACTTCTAAATTTTATTCATACATTGAACATATCAGGTACAATTTTTATGATAGATGGATGGTAAAATGTCTGTAGGAAATAGGAAAAGAAATCCCATTGGTTCCTATGCATGTCACAATGTTTTGCTTCTTCAGAAGATCTTAAGTTGTATTGAATACCATGCTGTATTTTGATCCAGGCCACAGATGGACAGATTAGACACTACAGCCCAAAAATGCAAGAAAATGAAGGTGGGTAGCGAAAGAGCCCACAAAAAGGAACCATCAAGTTCTAAGAAAGATATATCTAAATGGTAGCAGTTAATCTGAGGGCACCCCAAGTAATTTCATGGATTCTCCCACCAATATACTTTCCAATTTAAGCCCAAAGGTAGACTAAGTCCTGCATATCTGGATGCCATGTAAAAAAATTAGCAATTTGATTGAATTGATTGATTGAACTGATTCACGGGATTATTGTCATTGATAAGATGAGCATAGTGAATAACACGAAAACCAAATCTGAAAATATGTGAAACACATGAATTCAACACAACTTTTCCTTGTGATCCATGTTGTGGAGACCTACGTTTTCTCTCTTTTACCCCCCCCACACTTTTTTTCCACCTATCTTTAGCTTTCTGTTAGACCCTTTCACCTAGAGATGGGACCCTAGGGCTGGTCAATTCCTCTTTTTCCATGAATAAATGGAAATTTCGGTTGATGGCTTTCAAATGATCTCAAAGTAGGTAAAGCAGTCCTGAACCCCTCTACATTTATACCACTATCATTTATGTTGTTTATCTATATGATATGAGTGTGCTCATTACACAATACTGTATGCTTTGTTTCTACTCTCTTATTTGTATATGTTGACATATATAAGGATCCGATTCAGTTTATAGTAGAAAACTAAAAAATGTAATTTTGTTCACCCGTTCATGGACTCATGATGTTGAGCCAGATAACAGTATCTTCTTTTAAAAACTACTTGATTGATGTATGCTATGAGAACCACGCTCTGATCTGATGTGCTGTTCCTGTACTGGCTTTGTTAAAAATTAATAAAAATATTGAAATGTAGAAACATATTTTATGTCCTTCCTAGTAAATATTGATATTTTAATTCATTATCAGGAGTGCAATGTTAATTCAATATTTTTTTTCTCAGAAAAGGTACAACCCCTTCCCCCCACATGCACACCTAACACGTGGCACAAATAGTAGTTGTGGCCAAAACTTCACCAACAGTGGAAGGGGCGTAAAGGGGAATTCAATACTAGGTGTGTATTATGTCCAGAGTGCAGATTTCAGGGGTGTATTACACACAAAGTGCAGGGTGCAGGGGTGCACTACATACAGAGTATAGAGGTCAGGGGTGCGTTACATACAAAGTACAGAGTTCAGCCCACTTCCACAGCTGCTTATCTCCACATCCCCCATTGACACCTCACTTTCACCCCAATTCAGCTCTGCACAGAACCCCCCTCCACTGTCCTCAGCTTCTCCACCACTCTTTAAAAGCTCCAGTGGTGGCATCAGGGCACCAGGGAAAAAAGGAGATCCCAGAGAATGCAGACTACCACGAAACCATTCTCGCCCATGATTGCACTTCATTTAGTTGGATCTGCTTAGGAGATCCAATCTGTGAGAGCCATTGGGAGACAAGCTATCATTTGTAAACACAGATGCCGAACTTCACATTGATAGTGATGAACAGGGAGCAGAGGGCCTGAGTCAGACGTGGCAAAATTGAGTTCCACCACATTCCAGATGCAAAAAATCCCTAAGCCTTATGTAGAACAATAACTGTTAATAAGGAGAAATTAGAGTTGTTTAAAGTGGTAGTAAAGTCTTTTGTTTAAGTTGTACCTACAGTTAAGCCTGTAATAAAGGTATTGTGAATATCTCCTAAACTTGCACTGCACAGTATTTCACACAGTATGCAGTCAATGAAGTTACCGATGCATGTGCCCTGAAAGAAGGGCATAGCTGTGTCGGACCTTCAGAGCTCGTGCCACAGCCGAGGGCTCCCGCGCACATACGCAGGAGTGATGTCATTGCGGCTCCAGTCATGTAATCCTCTCATCTGCTGTTGGGAAAGAGGGACTTGCTGGAGCATGTTACAGGTGAGCTTAGTCTTTAGCACACCTAAAACAGTTCTCATGAGTGACTCAGCAGCCATCTTTTCTTGTCCCCTAGAGAGAATTTACAGAATTATTTCAGCAATTCTAACCTATTTGCTGTGAAACTCAAAAGTCAAACTACTAATTTCATTGATGAATAAATCTGGATTTCCTACTGCATGGAGAACTCTGACATCCAAACATCAGATACCTCAATTTAAAAGCATGGAAACTGAAAGGAGGAGATTCAAGTGGTTAGACTTCTCAGATTCAGTCATTGTTAAAAGTCACAAAATTGTCCGCGAACTCAACCAATTACAGAATTTGGTGCTCTAATTCTTGCAGTGACAAGCAATTTGATCCTCGGGAATTTTTAGTATCTCACCTCCTGGATTTCCTGCAGTTGGACTTAAAGAAGGGACTTATCAACTTGACTGCAAAAAAAGAAAATGTCAATGTCTAACAATTTATGTTACAAAAAGAGGTTGGTTTTAATTACACACATATACAGTGGGGATTGAAAGTTTGGGCACCCCAGCTAAAAATTTGTATTAATGTGCATAAAGAAGCCAAGGAAAGATGGAAAAATCTCCAAAAGGCAGCAAATTACAGATTAGACATTCTTATAATATGTCAACAAAAGTTAGATTTTATTTCCATCATTTACACTTTCAAAATAACAGAAAACAAAAAAATGGCGTCTGCAAAAGTTTGGGCACCCTGCAGAATTTATAGCATGCACTGCCCCCTTTGGCAAGTATCACAGCTTGTAAACGCTTTTTGTAGCCAGCCAAGAGTCTTTCAATTCTTGTTTGAGGTATCTTTGTCCATTATTCCTTACAAAAGTCTTCCAGTTCTTTGAGATTTCTGGGCTGTCTGTCACGCGCTGCTCTTTTAAGGTCTATCCGTAGATTTTCAATTATGTTGAGGTCAGGAGATTGTGAAGGCCATGGCAAAACCTTCAGTTTATGCCTCTTGATGTAATCCCCCGTGGATTTTGAGGTGTGTTTAGGATCATTATCCATTTGTAGAAGCCATCCTCTCTTTAACTTCAGCTTTTTCACAGATGGCATCAAGTTACCATCCAAAATTTGCTGAAATTTTATTGAATCCATTTTTCCTTCTACTCGTGAGATGTTCCCTGTGCCACTGGCTGCAACACAACCCCAAAGCATGATTGATCCAACCCCATGCTTAACAGTTGGACAGAGGTTCTTTTCATTAAATTCTGTGCCCCTTCTTCTCCAAACGTACCTTTTCTCATTCCGGCCAAAAAGTTCAATTTTAACCTCATCGGTCCACAGAACTTGTTTCCAAAATGCATCAGGCTTGTCTATATGTTCATTTGCAAAGTTCAAACGATGATTTTTGTGGCGAGGACGTAGAAGAGGTTTTCTTCTGATGACTCTTCCATGAAGACCATATTTGTACAAGTATCTCTTTATAGTGGAATAGTGTACCACAACTCCAGTGTCTGCCAGATCTTTCTGGAGGGACCGTGCAGTCAAACGTGGGTTTTGAATTGTTTTTCTCACAATCCTGCGAGCTATTCTGTCAGATATTTTTCTTGGTCTTCCAGATCTTGCTTTAACTTCCACTGTTCCTGATGACTGCCATTTCTTAATTACATTCCGAACAGAGGATATTGACATCTGAAAACGCTTTGCTATCTTCTTATAGCTTTCTCCAGCTTTGTGAGAGTCAACTATTTTCAGTTTCAGTTTTCTAGACAACTGCTTAGAAGAACCCATGGTGCTGATTGTTGGGGCAAGGTCAGATGAGTCTGGGCATTTAAAACCTTTGAGATTGACATCACCTGGTCTTCCCAGACGATGATTGAGAGCAATCCATGACACTGGCAGGTCTCAGCTTGGCAAAGGGGGCAGTGCATGCTATAAATTCTGCAGGGTGCCCAAACTTTTGCAGACTCCATTTTTTTGTTTTCTGTTATTTTGAAAGTGTAAATAATGGAAATAAAATCTAACTTTTGTTGACATATTATAAGAATGTCTAATCTGTAATTTGCTGCCTTTTGGAGATTTTTCCATCTTTCCTTGGCTTCTTTATGCACATTAATACAAATTTTTAGCTGGGGTGCCCAAACTTTCGATCCCCACTGTGTATATATATATATATATATATATATATATATATATATATATATGCTCCAGTGTGGAGATTCGCAAACATACAAGTTAGGAACACAATTTACAGTGGAGTCTTGACAAGATGGCTAGGGCTTCCACATATATTTGCTAATGTGTGTGTGCAACAGTGACATTTTAGTTATTATCACAAAGATGTAGTCTTGTACCACATCCCTAATAATATATATGTACAAAAAAGAAAAGGAGGATACGATGCGATTTTTTGGATTTTTTGTGGTGTCAGAAATCTCAGGAACAGAAACCACAACTCAAAATAAATTTCAAAAATTACATGACATAATTTTATTGTATACAAAGGGGGAAATGTACTAAAACTGGAGCATTCAGAATCTGGTGCAGCTGTGCATGGTAGCCAATCAGCTTCCAACTTCAGCTTGTTCAATTAAGCTTTGACACCAAAACCTGGAAGTTGATTGGTTTCTATGCAGAACTGCACCAGATTTTGCATGCTCCAGTTTTAGCAAATCTTTCACAAAATATTTTAAAATTGCAGAAAAACAGTCAAGCAAGTATGCATTTCCAATTCCCCTATACTGGGTCTCAATTACAACCTCTATGTTTTATGATTAGTTAAGAAGACCCCTGGATGTTAATATATGATACCAAAGTCATATACAAAGTATAACAATCTTCAATAGTATGGGGTACTGCATCTGCATAAATGCATAAATGTCCAATGTTTCACGATAAGTCACTTTTTCAGGAACCTTAGGATGATAACACCTGTAAAATAGTATATGATGTTGCTATTGAACTAAAACTGACACCCCCAAGGCTGTGGCCAAAAGGTTGGAGAAGAGAGGAATGGATAGTAAGGAGCCCAAAAGCAGGTGCCACCCACATATATGGAGACAGCAGGGTTCAAAATGTCAAGCCCTGAGATACTAGCCAAGCCTTAAGAGTAATTGGCCACCGGTTTCCCTACCCAACCTCTACCCTGCCCTTGCCCATAATTCCTCCCCTAAACACACCCTCATAAATTATCTCATGTAATGACACTGTTCATCACTTTCCTTCCGACCTATAGCAGTTTTACTGCTACAGGGTGGCATGCCTGTGCAAAATCACATGTATGTATACATGAGTTTGCACTTTTACCACATGGGGGAGCGCACATGCTGCTGGAGGATTGCCTCTGCTGTGAAACTTCACAGCATAAATTAATCTACAAGTCTCGGCGAGCAATTGCTCGCTGGCACCTGCAAATCATCAGTCAGGGAGGAAGAAAAGAGTTGTGTCTATGTTTACATAGATACAGTTCTGTTGTGATGGGAGGGTCATGAATCCTGTGTCTCTGCAGAGCTGAGAACATGATCCATCACTTCCCCTAGTAAAAGCGCCACCTAGTGTACACCAAGCACATAGCTAGGCACACACTTAACCCTTTGATCATACTAAATGTTAACCTCTTCCCAACCAGTGTCATTAGTGCATTGATTAGTGTATATTTTTAGCACTGATCACTGTATTAGTGTCACTGGTTCCCACAAAGAGTTAGTATAAAAATGTCCTCCGTAATATCACAGTCCCACTAAAAGTCGCTGATCGCCGCCATTACTAGTATAAAAAAAAAATTCCAGTATATGCACCATAGTTTGTAGACGCTATAACTTTTGCACAAACTAATCAATATACAATTATTGGAATTTTTTTTACAAAAAATATGCAGCAGAATACATTTTGGCCTAAATTGATGAAGATGTTTGATTTTTTACTTTTTTTTTTATTAAATATGTTTTATAGCAGAAAATAAAAATAGTGTTTTTATTTTCAAAATTGTCAAACTTTTTTATTTATAGCACAAGTAAAAACTGCAGAAGTGATCAAATACCACCAAACGAAAGCTCTATTTATGGGGGGAAAAAAGGACATACATTTCATTTGGGTACAGTGTTGCATGACCGCGCAATTCTCAGTTAAAATAATGCAGCACTCTATTGCACAAAATGAACTGGTCAGGAAGGGGGGGGGGTAAATCTTCTGTAGGGCAAGTGGTTAAATGTTTTATGCAGAATAAAGTTACAAAAATAAATATTAATAACTTTAGAGCATTTTGTTTCACCTTTACAATCACATGTACAAGACTTTCTCTAAGTGAGACTTTTGCCTTCCACATAACTTTCTATTAATGTGCTTTGATACAGCACTTTGGGAACATCCCACTTCTTTTGCAATTACCTTTTGAGGCTTTCCCTCCTTATGGAGGGTGTCAATGATGGTTTTCTGCACAACTGTCAGGTCAGCAGTCTTTCCCATGATTGTGATTCCTACTGAACCAGACTGAGAGACCATTTAAAGGCTCTGGAACCCTTTGCAGGTGTTATGGCTTAATTAGCTGATTAGAGTGGGACACTTTGAGCCTAGGATATTGCACCTTTTCACAATATTCTCATTTTCTGAGATTGTGGATTTGGGGTTTTCATGAGCTATAAGCCATAATCATCACAATTATGACAAATCACGGCTTGAACTATCTTGCTATATTAGTGTCTAAAATTACGGTATCCCCTAAATAAAGTCTACATCCAGAAGTATACCAATAGCATAAATAAACACCTTCACCCCTAAAAGTGTATCAATATATAAATAATCATATGCTACCTATACCATATCTAAATCCCCAAATCTTGAAAGAAATTTATGAATTAAAAAAAAATTGGAAATCAAGAATTCATAAAAATATCAAAAAAAGTATCCAAATACAAATCAGTGCATAAAACATATAATTGTGTCCTTCAAAAAATGATACAGTCACAAAGTGGTAATTCTAAAAATCCTGGTGTTTAAGCCTTCCAAGTGGCTCCCACGAACAAAGTAAACCTCAAAAGAAAAGAACATTTACATATTGCATTATTCCTGATAATCCATTATAAACATACACTATGTAAAAATTAAGTACACTATATAAAAACCATGTAAAAAAACACACGTGACCACTGACAGTGAAAAAAGTGAATTGATGTGTCAACCGTGACAGTGAATCACTCAAGTGAAAAAAAAGCATCCAGCAGCAAGTGTCAATATCTGTGCACACTTCTACTGTGTAAGGAGTGAATACCCTTACCAAATAAAATGAATAATCACGCCTTTTAAACCATCAGGATAAGATACAATTCCAAACAATACACTCCACTGAGGAGATCTTTTCAGGATGTCATCACAGCCTTATGGATAAATCTCCCTGATGTTATCTGGGTAAAGCAAGCCTGCATACTCCTTACTCCTTTTAATACCAAGCTCCACCGATGCACACCATATATTATTTATTTATTTATTACAGGTACTTATATAGCGCCTTCAATTTACGCAGCGCTTTACATATATATTGTACATTCACATCAGTCTCTAACCCTCAAGGGGCGTACAATCTAAGGTGCCTAACTCACATTCATACATAGTAGGGCCAATTTAGACAGGATCCAATTAACCTACCAGCATGTCTTTGGAGTGTGGGAGGAAACCAACGCAGGCACAGGAAGAACATTCAAACTCCAGGCAGGAGGTGCCGTGGATGGGATTCGAACCAATGACCCTAGTACTGCCAGGTGGAAATGCTAACCATTTAGCTACTGTGCTGCCCATATATGGAACAAAATATAGTGTAATATCGCAATACACCATTTAAACCATGCTTTATTAATGTGCTTACATTATCTCAACTTTAAAAATGCCATTTTACAACATTTCAAACCTCTGGAAACATCCTGGTATCATCCACGAGTGTTAGCAATGATTTGCCAGTAACCAAGATGGCCGCTCCATCACTTCCGGTTCCGCTGTGTGTCTGCCGTCACTTCCCTTGACGCGTTTCGTCATCGGACTTAATCGTAAGGGATGCGTACGTCAGACGGGAAGGTCCTACTTATACTCCTCAACATGGCGCTGGGACCATAGCTGCCATGTTAGAGCAAGGAACAATGTCAGTAACATTCAGTATGTAATAGCAAAGGTATGACAGATACGGCGGCTTCCATATCAGCTTCCCCCCATGCTAAAATAAGTATACACTTCCCTAGATGGTTCAGGGACTTAAACAGAATGACACACAAGTCACCAAAGTAAACTACAATATAACATCCAGCATGAGCCTATGTCATCCACCTAAGCCTCCCCTAGAGGGTGCTAAATACATAAATTAGCAATAACTATATGTATAGGTGTATATCTATTTGTAAAATTACCTATACTCATATAACTCATCTCTTTATCCTAAAGGATATTAACCTACAAAAAGTATATTATAAATATTTAATAAATAAGCAAATATAATAACGACGTAAATTAATCTACATATATCTCAAATACTAAATTAAAATAAGCACTACAGTAATAACCTTAATAAATCTACAGAAATCTAAAATGCCCTATATAATACTGATACTATCTCTTCCATTACTACACCCTCTGATTTTAATAAAAATTATTAAAATAATTAAAATAATTTAATAAATATACCTCAAATAATGAATATATAAAATACCCAAAATTCCAATAATATGATCACCCAACCTCATATAATCTCCACTGTGTTACCATAAAGGGACATAAACATAATTATTTTAAAATACATATAAATATAGATATAATCTAATGTATCTCCTAAAAGCAAGAAAATATTTGTAAAAGACTAATTAAAACTGAATCACTTCCATATCCTGCTCCATTCATTAAAAATTAGAAATAAAACAGTTCAAATCTAAGAGGTTATAGATATAGTGGAGTACATGAAAATTTCAAAAGATACTATATTGGTGACCATAGAAGTGAATTTCCTGTATACAAATATTAAACATGATGATGGGGTAAAAGCAATTAAATGGGCATTAAAAAAAGTTTACAGATCTCCATATTAAACAGAGGAAATTCATTGTGAAATTATTGGAATTCTGCATGGACAAAAATTACTTTTGTTACAACGGTATTTTTTGTGAAGAGAACAAAGGCGTAGCGATGTGCGTGATGAAAGTAGGTAGGTGGTCTTTTTCCTTTTCCTTGGGGGCCCCCTCAAGATACCAACGGTCACACCTGGACACAGCTACGAGATCTCGGAAAGTGAATGCACTCAAATCACCTCAGTTGCGATTGCAAACACTTCAGTTTTATTGGCATAACATCAGGGTTATTATACTGTAGTCTTTAGGCAAACACACCCTCAGACCTTCCAATCAAATACATGTACATTGTTTTACCTTAACTCAACAATTATTTGTATGAGGTTTGCATTTTCACTCTTCTGCTTTATCTATCATACCATATCTGCTCTATCGCCCAGGCCATGGCTGTAATCTGACCCAACGCCCAGACCATGGCTGTAATCTGACCTAACACCCAAATTGTGGTTAAAACTTTTCAGAAGTGAGAGTAAACCTTATCTGCTTTTTTTGTACGGTTTGCAAAAACACTCATTTCTACATGAAGCTGACATAGACAGTTTTGTTAGTGTGCACATATCTCATATATGTATATTAAACTAGCATCTTGTATTAGTGTATACAAAATAGATTCAGTTATATTACATTTAATCCTTTCAGTCCCCTCTTTTATCACATAGTGATAACACTTTTCATTGACTTACTCTCCCTAGTCTCAATCCCATGCATTTCCTCATATTGTTGAAGCAAAAACATTTCCTCCCTTTCCTTCTCATTAATTCTCATTTTGATACACATGATCATTCGGTATAACAGATATCCCATAAAAATCAATAAGAAAAACATAATCATGAGGGAGATCAATTTTCTAAAGCTGCTGAATATGTTCCTAAACCAGGAACCATCTCCTATGCCCTTAAAGGGATTCCACCCATCCTCAGCTATAGCTCTAGCTTCAGCCTGGAGATCCTCCACCTTTACCCTATGCTTATTAATCATTTCATAGTAATCTGGTATTTCAGCGGTTGTATTGTGTACCCAGGTACAGCACTTATATCAGTGGTGGATTCACAAAGCCCAGTCAGTCCTGCACCAATTTGTTCTACCTTCATCTCATTAATAGGCACTTGTTTTCTTAAGGCCCGTAATTCTACGTTAATAAGACTTATTTCAGCTTGTGTTTCATTTATTATTTGATCCATAATAAGTGAGTAGTTATTAAGTCTCCTCATTAACTCTATTCCCCATCCAGTCCATGTAGGAAACCATGACCAAGCCTGGTCTTCTACCTTGAACAAATCTCTCTTATATCTATGTTTCAGAGGATACCAGGGATGATTACTGGCCAATAGGGCATCACTATGTTCTCCTCCTATAACATCCATCACTGGTACCAAAGTGGCCAAATAGCACCAACCCTCCTTATCCCGGGGAATCCATGGGTAACAAACTTTCCCACAGCACACCTGGACTCCCTGAGTAAAAGCTACTGATTGGCTTTTCCATCCTTTGCTTACATTGGAGTCAGGGTAACCCACTAGGGCTAAATTAATAAAAACCCGTCCTAATTCGTAATGTTTCGGGTGATCTTTTTGGTCAATTATTTTTTTAATATAATTCTCCCATTCTCCCTCAGTTGTATTTATTTGTATAAAATGACCACCTGTAGGTTCCTTCCCAGTAATATTGAATTCAGATTTACTGCAAAACTCTTCCCCTTCTCTGGACCCCTTACCCAGATGAAAACACCATTTGGGTTTCATAACAACCCCCAATACCTCAAATTTAGGTTGGGTGGTAACATTAGTTAATATAATACTCAGGTTACCCTCCAACATAGTTGTGACATTTAGGGGTACTGCATATATGGGTATGCTCATAGTTTCAGGGTGGAGCATGCTACAAACCCAACAACTTTTAAACCCTGAGAATTTAGCATACTTATATTTAAACTTCAGTAAGGACATATTTTCAGTTGTAGACCTCTTCTGTCTTTTTACAGGTATGGTACACCCAAAATTAGCAACCACTTTGCTTCCCTTCTGAACATATAACTGAAAACCTTCATTCCATTTACAAGTTAGTGCCTGACTACACTCATCCATAATGCAACATGTAAAGTTATGTGTAGTACTAATGTCTATTTTACATTGACCTTTAAAAGGTATCAGATGGGTATATGTTTGGTTAGCTCCTTTTACCATATGTGATTCAGATGGGCTATTCCATATTAATGTAGTACATGACTTATTCTCATTTGGTTGTGATGAGGTACAATCCCCCACCCATCCTGAACTCCCAGAGGGTTTTTTAACCACTGGACCCTTTCTATCATATGAATTCTCCAATAGAAACCAGAGTGGGACGATGATAATAGTCACTATTGATAAGATAATAATCAAGTTCATCCAGTCCTCACGGGGATCCAATAGGTTGGGTAGCAAAGTTCTTGGCTCCTTCTTCTGTTGGTTGATCAGCTTGATTGTGTCTCTCATCTTGGGAAATCCTTTTGACTCTTGATGCATGGATCCAGGTGCCTGATCCTTCAGTAAGAACAGCTGTACGTGTAATGGCCACGATCACTGTAGGTTCTCCAAACCGGGGTCACACCCTTGGATCCAGTCTTCGGATCACCACTTGATCACCTACCTCGAAGGGGTGGGTTGGTTGATCTGCAGGTAAAGGAAAAGAGGCGGCAACATCACAATATTCCCTATTCAGCTTTTCACACAATGCTTTTGCATATTCTGCCTGTATCACCTCTAAATCTCCTTTCTGCCACAGAGGGGGTTGCTGTCTAGTCCAAGGGGTAGGGAATGGTCTTCCCATTAGTATCTCGTTTATGAGGTGTCATCCTTATTTCAGCTAGTATAGCAGGTAACACAGCTGGCCAATTCTTCAGAGTCCCTCCCGTGGCTTTCACTAATTTATCCTTAATTGTTCTATTCATTCTTTCCACTACTCCAGAACTCTGAGGGTGATAAGGAATATGGAGCTTCCATTGAATACTCAAAGCCTTTGAGACTCCCTGAGTCACTGCTGCAGTAAAAGCTGGTCCCTGATCACTTTCTATGAACAAAGGACAACCCCATCTAGGGATGATTTCCTTACACAAAACCTTGACCACTGTCTCTGCTGTTTCATTCCTACATGGGAAAGCTTCCGGCCAACCTGAAAATCTGTCTACTACCACCAACAACTTATCTCCTTCTTTTGATTTAGGGAGATGTGTAAAATCTATCTGTAGATGTGTGAATGGTGCCTCAGGGGGTGTTAAATGTTCATGTTTCCCATGCTGGCCATGCCTAGGGTTGTTTTGTAAACAAGTAAGGCACCTTCCCAATGTTTCCTCCACCAAATCATGGAGAAACCATACACAAAATCGTTTGCACATTTCTTTCTCCACTAACTATTTTCCCTTATGACCTACACCATGAAAATTTTGAATGAATAATACAGCAGCTGCCTGTGGAAGTCCTACAATCCCCTCTTTTGACATAAGACCATGTTTGTCTTGTGTCAAACCTCTGCTAGCCCAAAAATCAACTTCACTCTCAGAGGCTTGTGCCTGCAGTGTACCTAAAAGCTCATTTGACAGTAGGGATGGAGTGGACAACATTACCATAGATAGATCTGCTCGATTATGCAGTTGCCCTGCAGTTTTTGCAGCTGCATCTGCCATAGCATTGCCTTTTGTGACTGGGTCTTTGGCATTAGTATGTGCCCGCACTTTAATGACCGCTATCCTTCTTGGAAGTTGGAGTGCAGCAAGCAAATCCTGGATCAAAGAATGATGGGATATTGACTTGCCATCGGCCTTAGTGAAACCATGGCGTTGCCAAATACGGCCAAAATCATGTACAACCCCAAAGACATATTTAGAATCTGTGTATATGTTAACATCTCGATCTTGATAAAGAGTGCAAGCTCGTGTTAGGGCCACTAATTCAGCTGCTTGTGCACTGGGGTAGGGGATGGAACCTGTTTCAATAATAAGAGGTGGTTCTACTACTGCATAGCCTGTGATGTATGTAGCATCACTAGGGCGTGTACAAGATCCATCAACAAACACATCAGGGGCTCCAGGAATCGGAGTCTCCAACATATCTAGTCGCGGAGAAGTGTCAGCTTGGATAACATCCAGGCAATTGTGCTCCTCCTGCAATTCTGGTGACCTTGTGTTGTGAAGATTAAGCAGGGAGGACAATAAAAGAGATGGTCCTGATGTAGATGGGCTGTATTTCACTGTGAGATTATTGGTGGATGTCAAAATTACTTCACATCAGGCGTTGTGCTGACATGTATTGAGTGTTAATGTTTTTCAGTACATGTAGGACATGATGAGATGTGTGTAATAACAATGGGTTTCCCAAAACTATGATAGATGCCATTTCCACAGCCAAGGCACACACAGACAAAGCTTGGAGACACCCCGGCATGCCCTGGACCGGGATGGGCATTGTTTTTGATAAATATGCTACCGGCCTCATGGCACCTCCGTGCTCTTGAGCTAGTACTGCAGCCATGGTTTTACATGCAGATTGACAATACAAATGAAAAGATTTAGTATAATCCGGTAACCCTAATGCGGGAGACGAGACCAGTGCTGTCTTCAAATATTCAAATGCCTGCACCAATGGCAGCGTCCATTTAATACGGTCTGGCTGATCTTTCAGTGTCACTTGGCGTAATACATTGTCATAATAAGAACAGTCAGGAATCCACTGTCTACAATAGTTTACCATACCTAGGAAGGATTGCATCTGAACCTTAGTTTCTGGTTTTGGTTGTTGACATATTGCTGCCACTCTCCTTGGGCTCAGCCCCCTCTGGCCCTCAGACAATACAAATCCTAGGTACTCAACTTGTGGTGCCACAAACTGCATCTTTTTGCGAGAGACTTTCTGTCCCTGATCAGCCAGAAACCGTAACAATGATAATGAATCAGCCTGACACGCCTTCTCGCTCACAGAACTAATCAGTAAATCATCCACGTATTGGATAAGTACTGAACCATGGGTGGGTACCCAGTCATTGAGCATGGATCTACTGGCCATGGTATATGCTGCCGGTGAGTCTACATAGCCCTGAGGGAGACGGGTCCAGGTTAGCTTCTCCCCTTGAAAACAAAACGTAAACAATACCTGTGTCTCCGGGTCAACTGGGACACTAAAAAATGCATTTGACAGATCAATTACTGTAAAATGTGTGGCGTTGGCAGGTATAGCATTTACCAAAGTTGTTATATCTGGGACTACAGGGGCAATAGGAATGACCAGATCGTTAATCGCCCTGAGATCTTGTACTATTCTCCACTCACCATTGGGCTTTTTTACCGGATTAATGGGAGTATTGTAGGGGGATACTACCAGCTTCAGTATTCCCCGCTTTTTAAAATCTTCCACAATAGGTTTAAGTCCGTCTATTTTTTCTTTGGACAGTGGGTATTGTTTTTGATAAAAGGGTTCCTGGTTTTAAGGGTGGCTTTATACGGTGTGCAGTCAATGAGGCCTGCATCCGTTGTGTTCTTAGTCCATAGGTTTTCAGGGAGCTTATTTAAATCATGATCCATAGCTGGACAGATTAGGAAAGGTGTGTCCAATTGCATACCTTCCTCTGTGATAGACATCACGACTTTAAGGTCAGCTAACAAATCTCGGCCCAATAGGGACACAGGACAATGCGGGAGCACATGAAATTTATGATACCGGACCTGTCCATCTTTTGCTTGTACCGGGAGGGGAGGTGTAATGCAAGTAGGGATTTCCTTGGATTAGGGCATCCCTGTACTATAGCATCCAGCTCCTTGGGATCTATTGCCTTTAAAATCAGCTGCTCCCCAATCATCATGAATGGAAAGGCTGAATTCATCATATCTAGCTCAGCTGTCTCATCTTTAACTTCCCCCTTGTTACTTTCTGCTGACCTAAGAATTCTATCACTCTTTTCTACCTTTTTTATCTTCCTCTTTACTTTCCCTTTACCCCTCTCAGTATCCCTTTGACTAACACTCCCAGTTTCCCCATCTGAGCTAGATTCTTCTGACTCCCCTGTATGTATCTGGGAAGCAGCAATAAGAACCTCTTCATCTTCATCTACTTGTTTTACCTGTGGGAGTGCTGGGTATAATGTGGCTGCATGTGGAGCTGTAGGGGCAGGACGTGTCTCGCTGTGTTTGTATGGCGGTGGTGGTGTGAAATCATTTGCTACAATTAGAGTCTTATAGCCTGGAGCATACTTCAACCAGTTCTTACCCCCTTCATACATATAATTCTTGTCCCAATCTGGATTTCCAGTCCCCCAGATACCTACCTGAGGCTGTTCATGCAAACACATTCCCTTAATCATATCCATACACATAGTGTCATTTCCCCCTTCACAAGGAAAACTAGCTCCACCCAGTCTTTTTGACCATCCCACTAAATTATCCACCCAGGGATTAACATAATAAATATCATAAGGGGATACCCTTGCTACATATTCTTTACAAGTTTCATTTAAGGTAGATGTGTTCTTTCCCCTCAGCTTTCTAGTTTTTCTAAACAACTTAATCAACTTTTGTGGCGGCACATGACGAGGTCCTTCCTCCTTACCTGAGGAATTACCCATAGCAGTAAATTAGTAAACTAACAAACAAGACAAAAACAACAACAATAACACACTTTTTACAAATTATACAAAGTGCTGTGCCAGGTGTGTCCTGGTATTATTCCCCGAGCCGAGAATCCCTTAGTCTCGCTCCTAACACTCCAACCACCAAATTTCCCTGAAGTTCAGAATAATTACCTCGGTAAAGAAAGCATTAAAAAATAAAACGCTCACTTACCTTGGCAATTATCCCACTTTCTGACACCACTGAAAGTAGGTAGCTGGTATTTTTCCTTTTCCTTGGGGGCCCCCTCAAGATACCAACGGTCACACCTGGACACAGCTACGAGATCTCGGAAAGTGAATGCACTCAAATCACCTCAGTTGCGATTGCAAACACTTCAGTTTTATTGGCATAACATCAGGGTTATTATACTGTAGTCTTTAGGCAAACACACCCTCAGACCTTCCAATCAAATACATGTACATTGTTTTACCTTAACTCAACAATTATTTGTATGAGGTTTGCATTTTCACTCTTCTGCTTTATCTATCATACCATACCTGCTCTATCGCCCAGGCCATGGCTGTAATCTGACCCAACGCCCAGACCATGGCTGTAATCTGACCTAACACCCAAATTGTGGTTAAAACTTTTCAGAAGTGAGAGTAAACCTTATCTGCTTTTTTTGTACGGTTTGCAAAAACACTCATTTCTACATGAAGCTGACATAGACAGTTTTGTTAGTGTGCACATATCTCATATATGTATATTAAACTAGCATCTTGTATTAGTGTATACAAAATGGATTCAGTTATATTACATTTAATCCTTTCATGTGAAATTTGCACCCAGCCTAGCTAACATTTTTTTAAGTAAATGGGAGAACAAGGAGATTTTTAGCAAGAAGTGGGAAGGGCTCATCCTTTGGAAAAGATATATTGATGACATTTTGTTAATCTGGGAGGGCCCGATGGATTCTTTGAAGGCTTTTTTAATGGTTATAGAAAATAATGAACATTATTTAGGTTTTTCTTTTAATATGGATAATACGGATAAGGATAAAATGGACAGTCAGTCACGGTCAGTGGTCACGTGTGTTTTTTTACATGGTGTTTACATAGTGTATGCTTATAATGGTTTATCAGGGATAACACAATATGTAAATTTTCTTTTCCTTGTTCAAACAATTTTATTAACAATAAATCAGAATGGGACAAACAAAGATACATTGCTAATGTACACTGGACATTGAAATGGCAATAGGACATAAAAAAAACCCAGTATGAATGAGGGTCATAATACAATTGTCTATACATTAATACATTACTAGCGGAAACAGGTAAGTAAAAGTTGACAACAAAAGACATTATTGTTCCGGCCAATCAAAGTGATGTCTCCTAAATGCATTAAAGAAATAGGGGGAAGTTTGAAGGGGGGTCAAACAGGGGTGGGAGGGGGGGAGGGGAAGAGGAACAGCAACAATGACTCCATGAGCGTTCAGCATGTGTAGAACAACCCCTACGTATTGCGTACAATGGGCCGATGACAATATCTTTAGCGCACAGTACACAAATCAGGGGAGAAGGAGTGATTCATCAAAATTAGGCGGTAGGAAGTGCTCTACCCAGGGGCTCCATATGCGCAAGAATTTAGGAATCGTGTCGAGAATTGTGGCTTCCACCTTTGCATGTATCATGGCTTGTGTTATTCTGGTTTTGACGGCCGCGACAATTAGGGTGGGGGATTTCCAGGATTTCGCTATAACCTGTTTAGCCGCTGTCGTTACTTGCATGATGAGCTTAAATTGCGAATTAGAGATGCCAGGGGGGCATTGATTGAGTAGGGCGGTCGTTGGGTCGGGTTGTAGGGTAATAGTGCTAAGTGTAGATAACATGGCGAAAATTTCATCTCAAAAGATTCGGGCTATTGGGCAGTCCCACCACATATGGTAATGTGTTCCTGGGTCTGTACAGCCTCTAAAACAGTTGGGCAAGTAATTAGGGGTGAATTTTGCGATTCTCGCCGGGACCAAGTACCAGCGGGTTAAGACTTTATAATTCGTTTCCAATGCTATGATGTTCTGTGAGGATGATTTAGTGTTGGCCCAAATATGGTCCCATTCAGACGGATCGAATTCCTTACCCAAATCCACTTCCCACTTGTGGGTGTGCAGAGGGGGGGACGTGGTAATCGAGGTAGTAAAGAGTGAATATAAGCAGGAAATAAGCCCACATCTATGAGGGTCTTTGCAGCACGCTCGTTCAAAGAGAGACATGGCGTCTGGTCGATTGATTATTGTGGTGTAGGGGGCGTAAAAGTGTTGTAGCTGCAAGTACCGAAATATCTCGGAGGCTGGGAGGCCATGCTTTTCCCGCAGCGAGGCAAAGGATTTAAACTTATTCCTCTGTAGGAAATGATGTGTACGGAATAAATTAGCAGAGGACCAGGCTTTGAATAAAAGGGGTGTCTGCCAGGCCGGGGGAAAAGCTGGGTTTCGCAGGAACGAGAGCATAGGATTATGTGGAGATTGGAGGAGATATCGGGTTTTCAATTTGTCCCATAAGGATAGGAAGTGAGACATGATGGGGTTGGATACAGTGCGGCGGTCTATTGGTCTCAACCAGAGCAAGTTAGCTGTGGATAAGGGGTCACATTCAATCGATTCAAGCACAACCCATTGAGGGATTTCAAAAGTTGCATGATATTTAGGTAACTGGGCTAAATGCGCTGCTAGATAATATTTGCTAATATCGGGTAGGCCTAGACCACCACTGAGCTTAGGGCGATAGAGGGTGGAGCGAGGTATACGAGGGCGAATATTGCCCCAAACATAGGAAAAGATGCGACGTTGTAGTGTGCGGAGGTAATGAGGGGGGACTGGGACTGGGAGGACTCTAAACAGATATAGAATTTTTGGGAGGATTGACATCTTAATAACTGCTATTCTGCCTAGCCATGCGAGGGGAAGGGAAGACCATTTGGTCAGAAGGGCAGAAAGGTGATTTAGCATTGGAAGATAATTAGCTGCGTAAAGGTCTGATAGCTTAGGAGTCAGTTTGATTCCCAAAAAAGGGATATGGCACTGTGACCAAGGGAATGGTAAAATTTGCTTCAAGTGCGCCAATTCTATAGGGGGGAGAGAAATGTTGAGTGCTGTTGATTTATTAGGGTTTATTATTAGGCCCGAGAGCTCGCCAAACTTCTCGAGAAGCCGGAGTAAGGAAGGAGAGGAAGTCAATGGAGATGTGAGAAAGAGCAAGACGTCATCCGCAAAGAGACATCATTTATGATGTGTGCCCCCTATTTCGAGTCCCTTAACATCCGGGTTAGCTCTGATTAAAAGGGCTACGGGCTCTATAGCCAGGGCAAAGAGCAGGGGGGACAGAGGACAGCCCTGTCTCGTGCCTCTAGAAATCGGGAACTGAGCTGACCTGTGCCCCAGATACCTAATTCTGGCTGAAGGATCTCGATACAGCGAGAAGATCCAGGTTAAGAAGTGTGAGCCAAAACCCCAACGATGCAAAATATAGTTGAGGTATGGCCATGAGACGGTATCAAATGCTTTCTGGATATCTAGGGAAAGGAAACAGGCAGGAATATTACGAGACCTGGCTAAGTTTGCTAAAAGGGATGCACTCCTGATGTTATCTCCTGCTTGTCTAGTTGGGATAAAGCCCACTTGGTCGTTATGAATTAGAGAACCAATACACAAGTTAAGACGTGAAGAGAGGATTTTTGCTAACAGTTTGATATCAATGTTGAGGAGAGAGATTGGCCTATAATTGGACCACTGCGTGTCATCAGAATTCGGCTTTGGGATCATTGAAATGTTCACTTGCACTGTTTCATGGTTGAAGGTTTGGCCAGATAGTAAAGCGTTAAAAGCATTAGTAAGGATGGGTGTGAGGAGATGAGCAAATTTCCTATAATAGGTAGCCGAGAAGCCATCCGGTCCTGGGCGTTTCCGCAATTTTAGATTTTTATTAGCGTCTAGGGCAGTGATGGCGAACCTTTTTGAGCTCGAGTGCCCAAACTGCAACCCAAAACCAACTTATTTCTTTCAAAGTGCCAACACTGCAATGAAACCTGAATATCGAGCTTTTGGTTTAGAAAAAACAACTCGTACAGTAGTGCAAACTAATTAACAGTACAGGGATGACCAGAGACTGCGGACACAGTACAGGGATGACCAGAGACTGCGGACACAGTACAGGGATGACCAGAGACTGCGGACACAGTACAGGGATGACCAGAGACTGCGGACACAGTACAGGAGATGACCAGAGACTGCGGACAGTACAGGGATGACCAGAGACTGCGGACACAGTACAGGGATGACCAGAGACTGCGGACACAGTACAGGGATGACCAGAGACTGCGGACACAGTACAGGGATGACCAGAGACTGCGGACACAGTACAGGGATGACCAGAGACTGCGGACACAGTACAGGGATGCCCAGAGACTGCGGACACAGTACAGGGATGCCCAGAGACTGCAGACACAGTACAGGGATGACCAGAGACTGCGGACAGTACAGGAGATGACCAGAGACTGCGGACAGTACAGGAGATGACCAGAGACTGCGAACAGTACAGAAGATGACCAGAGACTGCGGACAGTACAGGAGATGACCAGAGACTGCGGACAGTACAGGAGATGGCCAGAGACTGCGGACAGTACAGGGATGACCAGAGACTGCGGACACAGTACAGGGATGACCAGAGACTGCGGACAGTACAGGGATGACCAGAGACTGCGGACACAGTACAGGAGATGACCAGAGACTGCGGACACAGTACAGGGATGACCAGTGACTGCGGACAGTACAGGGATGACCAGAGACTGCGGAAAGTACAGGAGATGACCAGAGACTGCGGACAGTACAGGGATGACCAGAGACTGCGGACAGTACAGGGATGACCAGAGACTGCGGAAAGTACAGGAGATGACCAGAGACTGCGGACAGTACAGGAGATGACCAGAGACTGCGGACAGTACAGGGATGACCAGAGACTGCGGAAAGTACAGGAGATGACCAGAGACTTCGGACAGTACAGGAGATGACCAGAGACTGCGGACAGTACAGGAGATGACCAGAGACTGCGGACACAGTACAGGAGATGACCAGAGACTGCGGACACAGTACAGGAGATGACCAGAGACTGCGAACAGTACAGAAGATGACCAGAGACTGCGAACAGTACAGAAGATGACCAGAGACTGCGGACAGTACAGGAGATGACCAGAGACTGCGGACAGTACAGGAGATGACCAGAGACTGCGGACACAGTACAGGGATGACCAGAGACTGCGGAAAGTACAGGAGATGACCAGAGACTGCGGACAGTACAGGAGATGACCAGAGACTGCGGACAGTACAGGAGATGACCAGAGACTGCGGACAGTACAGGAGATGACCAGAGACTGCGGACACAGTACAGGAGATGACCAGAGACTGCGGACACAGTACAGGAGATGACCAGAGACTGCGAACAGTACAGAAGATGACCAGAGACTGCGGACAGTACAGGAGATGACCAGAGACTGCGGACAGTACAGGGATGACCAGAGACTGCGGACAGTACAGGGATGACCAGAGACTGCGGACACAGTACAGGAGATGACCAGAGACTGCGGACACAGTACAGGGATGACCAGTGACTGCGGACAGTACAGGGATGACCAGAGACTGCGGAAAGTACAGGAGATGACCAGAGACTGCGGACACAGTACAGGGATGACCAGAGACTGCGGACAGTACAGGGATGACCAGAGACTGCGGACACAGTACAGGAGATGACCAGAGACTGCGGACACAATACAGGGATGACCAGTGACTGCGGACAGTACAGGGATGACCAGAGACTGCGGAAAGTACAGGAGATGACCAGAGACTGCAGACACAGTACAGGGATGACCAGAGACTGCAGACACAGTACAGGGATGACCAAAGACTGCAGACACAGTACAGGGATGACCAGAGACTGCGGACACAGTACAGGAGATGACCAGAGACTGCGGACACAGTACAGGGATGACCAGAGACTGCGGACACAGTACAGGGGTGACCAGAGACTGCGGACAGTACAGGAGATGACCAGAGACTGCGGACACAGTACAGGAGATGACCAGAGACTGCGAACAGTACAGAAGATGACCAGAGACTGCGGACAGTACAGGAGATGACCAGAGACTGCGGACAGTACAGGGATGACCAGAGACTGCGGAAAGTACAGGGATGACCAGAGACTGCGGAAAGTACAGGAGATGACCAGAGACTGCGGACAGTACAGGGATGACCAGAGACTGCGGACACAGTACAGGAGATGACCAGAGACTGCGGACACAGTACAGGGATGACCAGTGACTGCGGACAGTACAGGGATGACCAGAGACTGCGGAAAGTACAGGAGATGACCAGAGACTGCGGACAGTACAGGAGATGACCAGAGACTGCGGACACAGTACAGGAGATGACCAGAGACTGCGAACAGTACAGAAGATGACCAGAGACTGCGGACAGTACAGGAGATGACCAGAGACTGCGGACAGTACAGGGATGACCAGAGACTGCGGACACAGTACAGGGATGACCAGAGACTGCGGAAAGTACAGGAGATGACCAGAGACTGCGGACAGTACAGGAGATGACCAGAGACTGCGGACAGTACAGAAGATGACCAGAGACTGCGGACACAGTACAGGAGATGACCAGAGACTGCGGACACAGTACAGGAGATGACCAGAGACTGCGAACAGTACAGAAGATGACCAGAGACTGCGGACAGTACAGGAGATGACCAGAGACTGCGGACAGTACAGGGATGACCAGAGACTGCGGACACAGTACAGGGATGACCAGAGACTGAGGACAGTACAGGGATGACCAGAGACTGCGGACACAGTACAGGAGATGACCAGAGACTGCGGACACAGTACAGGGATGACCAGAGACTGCGGAAAGTACAGGAGATGACCAGAGACTGCGGACAGTACAGGGATGACCAGAGACTGCGGACATAGTACAGGGATGACCAGTGACTGCGGACAGTACAGGGATGACCAGAGACTGCGGACAGTACAGGGATGACCAGAGACTGCGGAAAGTACAGGAGATGACCAGAGACTGCGGACAGTACAGGGATGACCAGAGACTGCTGACATAGTACAGGGATGACCAGTGACTGCGGACAGTACAGGGATGACCAGAGACTGCGGACAGTACAGGGATGACCAGAGACTGCGGACACAGTACAGGGATGACCAGAGACTGCGGACAGTACAGGGATGACCAGAGACTGCGGACACAGTACAGGGATGACCAGAGACTGCGGACACAGTACAGGGATGACCAGAGACTGCGAACAGTACAGAAGATGACCAGAGACTGCGGACAGTACAGGAGATGACCAGAGACTGCGGACAGTACAGGAGATGACCAGAGACTGCGGACAGTACAGGGATGACCAGAGACTGCGGAAAGTACAGGAGATGACCAGAGACTGCGGACAGTACAGGGATGACCAGAGACTGCGGACACAGTACAGGAGATGACCAGAGACTGCGGACACAGTACAGGGATGACCAGAGACTGCGGACAGTACAGGGATGACCAGAGACTGCGGAAAGTACAGGAGATGACCAGAGACTGCGGACAGTACAGGAGATGACCAGAGACTGCGGACATAGTACAGGAGATGACCAGAGACTGCGAACAGTACAGAAGATGACTAGAGACTGCGGACAGTACAGGAGATGACCAGAGACTGCGGACAGTACAGGAGATGACCAGAGACTGCGGACAGTACAGGGATGACCAGAGACTGCGGACACAGTACAGGGATGACCAGAGACTGCGGAAAGTACAGGAGATGACCAGAGACTGCGGACAGTACAGGAGATGACCAGAGACTGCGGACAGTACAGGAGATGACCAGAGACTGCGGACACAGTACAGGAGATGACCAGAGACTGCGGACACAGTACAGGAGATGACCAGAGACTGCGGACACAGTACAGGAGATGACCAGAGACTGCGAACAGTACAGAAGATGACCAGAGACTGCGGACAGTACAGGAGATGACCAGAGACTGCGGACAGTACAGGGATGACCAGAGACTGCGGACACAGTACAGGGATGACCAGAGACTGCGGACAGTACAGGGATGACCAGAGACTGCGGACACAGTACAGGAGATGACCAGAGACTGCGGACACAGTACAGGGATGACCAGTGACTGCGGACAGTACAGGGATGACCAGTGACTGCGGACAGTACAGGGATGACCAGAGACTGCGGAAAGTACAGGAGATGACCAGAGACTGCGGACAGTACAGGGATGACCAGAGACTGCGGACATAGTACAGGGATGACCAGTAACTGCGGACAGTACAGGGATGACCAGAGACTGCGGACAGTACAGGGATGACCAGAGACTGCGGACACAGTACAGGGATGACCAGAGACTGCGGACAGTACAGGGATGACCAGAGACTGCGGACACAGTACAGGGATGACCAGAGACTGCGGACACAGTACAGGAGATGACCAGAGACTGCGGACACAGTACAGGAGATGACCAGAGACTGCGGACAGCACAGGGATGACCAGAGACTGCGGACACAGTACAGGGATGACCAGAGACTGCGGACAGCACAGGAGATGACCAGAGACTGCGGACAGCACAGGGATGACCAGAGACTGCGGACAGCACAGGAGATGACCAGAGACTGCGGACAGCACAGGGATGACCAGAGACTGCGGACAGTACAGGGGATGACCAGAGACTGCGGACAGCACAGGGATGACCAGAGACTGCGGACAGCACAGGGATGACCAGAGACTGCGGACAGTACAGGGATGACCAGAGACTGCGGACAGCACAGGGATGACCAGAGACTGCGGACAGCACAGGGATGACTGCTGACATTTGGGGAGGGAGGGGGAGCGGGTACCTGAATTTGACAGGTACCCGCTCTTACTTCCGCAGAGTTTTTTTTTTTTATCTTACCTATTCCTTTATCCAGCCGCGCGTTGTCTTCCCGGCTTCTGTAGTGTGGGCGGACAGCCGGATGCCCAGTGCGCATGCGCGAGAAGCGCTGCGCTTTGTGATTGGTCCGGCGGCTTCTGGGATCTGTCATGTGTCCCAGGTACCGCCTTACCATTCACAAAGAGCACTGCTTCTTGTGCATGCGCACTTGGGACCCGGCTGTCACGCACACTACAGCCGGGAAGACAGCGCGCCGCTGGATTCTCCTGGCGTGCCCACAGATAAGGCTCGGCGTGCCGGCTGTGGCACGCGTGCCACAGGTTCGCCATCACTGGTCTAGGGTTTCGGCAGGGGAGATGGGTCGCTCAAGCGCCGCCAACTGGCACTCTGAGAGTTTTGGGAAGGAAATGGAAGTGAGAAGGATATCAGCTTGTGTGGGGTCAAAGGGTGTGGAAGAAGAGTAGAGCTTTGACAAGTGTTTATGGAAGGTCTGTAGAATATGTTCTGGGTTACTAGTAAAGTTGCCAGAGGAGGTGCGAATCCGGATAGGTTTAGTGAGCTGGTCGAGCCTACGTAGTGAGAGGGCAAGGAATGTATTGGGTTTATTCGCCTTAGTGTAATATTTATGTCTAGATCTACGGAGTGAGAGTTCAGCTTGATCTGTGAGAAAGAGATCTAGAGCCAATCTAGATCGCTCCAAGGCTTCACGATTGGTCGGCGTACGAGCCGTCTGAAAGGTTTTATGGGAACGATCATAGGTTTGCTCCAGTAAGAGACGTTGTTGCCTTTTGGTTTTATTTAAGAAGGATGCTTTGCTAATGCAGAACCCTCGCAATACCGGTTTATGCGCTTCCCATAACAGGAGAGGGGATATATCGGGCGACTGGTTAAGAGTAAAATAGTCTTTTAATGCTGCTTTGATTTCTAGACAGTGTGCTGGGTTTGCAAGCAGGTTATCGGTAATGATCCAGGAGGATTCAGTGGGGGATACGGCTAACGAGGCCATAGCCGTGAATACGGCGCAATGGTCAGACCAGGGGATTGGAATTATTTCAGAGGTCAGAAGCCGAGAGGAAGAGGCGGTGGTAATGAAAATATGGTCTATTCTGGAGAATGACTGGTGGGGATGAGAATAGAAGGTGTATTGGCGTTTAGTCGGATTGAGTTCCTGCCATGTGTCTATCAAAGAATAACGTTGTAGTATGGCTTGGAAGGTTTGTTTAGGGGCAGGGACGGGGATGGTTGAGGAGATTTGTCGAGAAAGGGATATATTACACTGTTAGAGTCTCCGCTAACAATTAAAGTTCCGCGCTTATGATGGTCTATAACCGATAGTAGGTGGGAGAGGAATGGTAAGGGGTCTTGGTTTGGGGCGTAGTATGCAACAATGGTAACATCCACATCTAGGAGTTGCCCTACTAACAGGAGGTAACGACCCTCCGGGTCTTTGCATTCGGTGCATAGCGTGAAAGGTGTTGTGCGGTGGAAGGCAATCAGTACCCCCCTGCGTTTGGTGGCGGCAGAGGCTGTATAGACCTGAGGATATCGAGGACTAAAAAACTTTGGAGTGGAGTTGGGAGTGAAGTGTGTTTCCTGTAGACAGACCACGTGAGCTTTAAGTGTTGCAAAGGTTCGGAAAGCCTTATTCCGTTTTTGTGGAATATTGAGACCCTGTACATTCAGGGTGAGGATATTTAACGAGCCCATGGATAAAGTGCATAGTGGTTTGAATAGCATGGCACTCCCACTCGGGATGTAGCCTGTCGATTACTGCAGGGGATGAGAGCATTACGGAGTGTGTTGAAAGGAAAGAGGAGGGGTACGGTATGAGACAGGTAACAGGAAAGAAGGGGTGTAAAAGGCCATTAGTGGCCAAAGAAGTGGGTTCCCAAGGACACCCTGAACAGGGTGGGCCAGGGAACAATAGTAGCCCAAGTGTTAAAAAATAACCAATAACACAGGGGCTAGGGTGGAGTGTGCAGGTACGCGGACCGCGAGGATGGCAGCAATGTAATTAACAAACGGTGGCAAGGTCCCGGTAAAAAACAAAAACACAGGTACATAAAAAGAGCATTCAAGAAAATCAAGGATTCTAGACTCAGACGGCATTAGTAGTGCTGGTGAGACAACATTGGCGCAGGGGTGTAGCTTCCCATGTCGCCGAAGTCCAGGATCCCAAATATAAGCTACAATGTAGCACCGAAGGGGGGTGAAGAACAATCCCCGGGTAGTGGGGCAACCAAAATTCAACAGGTAGAGGGAGAGAGGATAACAACGGTATTAACCGCCCTGAAAACCAAACGAGTACACTGTATGGTGTGTGTGGCAAAAAAAGTGGGGGAAAAGGGAAGAATAAATGTAGGACAGTGTTCAGTCCATGGTATCTTGTGAGGTTAGTCCTGGAGACGAAAAACTCCCCCTCTTGTGGAAATTGAATTGACCTTCAGTTGCACGTGCAGGGAGGGACTTCCGAGGCGAGCAGGATGTGGACCTCCGTTTGGCGCTTTCTGAAGGCGTCGCTGGGGGATGTAGTTGCAGGGCCCGTAGGGTGTCTAAAAGATCCTCTGGAGTTTTGCAGGTGAAATCTCGGGACTGGTATCGGAATCGCACTGCGAAAGGGAAGCTCCACCTATATTGTATAGAGTGTTGTTGAAGTACTTGTAAATGGGGTTTCATAGCCCTGCGCTTGGAGATGGTTGTGGGGCATAGATCTTGGAATAACTGGTAGGGATGACCTTGGAATTGTAGAGATTCCGCGTTACGGGCAGCTTGTAGGAGTTGCTCCTTAGTACGGAAAAAGTGGAGCTTGGCTATAATATCGCGTGGTGGACCATCCGTGCGTCGTGGTGCTAACGCCCTGTGAACTCTATCCTATTCCAATCTGTCAATTGGGATAGCTGGGGCAAGCTCTTGGAACAGAGCTGTTATCATGGATTGGACATCGACGATCGTTTCTGGAAGGCCACGGATACGTAAGTTTGAGCGCCGTGCTCGGATTTCAAAGTCCTCCAGTCGTGTTAATAGTGTTGCATTTTCGTCACGCAGAAGATCAAGGTCATCCGTGTGTGTCTGAAGCGAGGCGTCAAGACCATCTACCCTCAGTTCTAGGTCCGCTGTGCGTTGTCCTAGTTCACGGATTTCCCTAGATAGCGTGGCTGTGATGCGGTCTGAGGTTTGCTTCAGAGCTTTGTGTAGCATTTTTTCAAAGCGTGATAATAGGTCAGGGGGTGTAAGGTCAGGCGTCAGGGCTTGTGTAGGGACATCGGTTTCAGTGTCAGACTCACCCTCAGACGTGCAGGGATGGCTGGGCTGCGGGTCCTGCAGAGCTGCATATGCCCCCGCTGCTTGCTTGCTTCCATGTGTTGGGGCGGTGGCCATTTTGGTGGAGGCCTTTGCCAGGGCCTCTTTGATGGTTTTGATTGATGGGGGGACCTGGTGCCGGGATGCCCCTTTAACCATTTTGCTGCTTGTCAAGAAGGGGGGGCTGTTGTAATGAACTCAGCCCCCCCAGCTCTCTCCCTCTTCAGCCTGTGTGCAGTAGTAAGCTGTGTGCTGTGGTGAGCTGTGTGCAGCAGTGGGCGGGCCTGTGCACAGCTCGCAGCGGGGTTCGAGTCCTCAGTCAGAGTACTCTGACTTGGAGCGGAGGATCCGCCACAGACCCGGGTGGATCAGACCCCGGGATAGTTGCCTAGGGGATCGCCTAGGGGAGTATAACGCGGGCTGGGACCCGTTGCTTCTGGGTGCCGTCACCCGACGGGACAGCGGAGCCTCATCGGGACATGTCCGTCCCACCTGCCGCACATGCGCACTCCTCGTAAATTTTCTTTTCTTTTGAGGTTTGTGGGAGCCACTTGGAAGACTTAAACACCAGGATTTTTTGAACTACCACTTTGTGACTGTATAATTTTTTGAAGGACACAATTCTATGTTTTATGCACTGATTTGTATTTGGACGCTTTTTTGATATTTTTATGAATTCTTGATTTCCAATTTTTTTTTTATTCATATCTCTTATTAGTTTCACCTTTTAAGTTGCATTACTAAAATAAATGAACTTTTGCATGATATTATAATTTTTTGAGTTTCAACTGTATATTAACCACTTCCAGTCCGGACACTTTTACCCCCTTCCTGACCAGGGCAATTTTCAGCTTTCAGCGCTATCACACTTTGAATGACAATTGCACGGTCATGCAACACTGCACCCATATGAATTTTTTACCATTTTTTTGAGACAGATAAAACTTTATTTTAGTGGTATTTATTCACCGCTGGGATTTTAATTTTTTTTGCTATGTAAATGAAAATGTTAAAAAATTTTGAAAAAAGGGTTTTTCTTATAAAATTTTGCAACTAAATAATAGTTCATCATAAATCTTGGCCAAAATGTATTCTGTTGTCTTTTTTGTAAAAAAAAAATAAGCCAAATTAGTTTATAACCAAAAAGTATAATTTTTAAACATTTTTTTTTACATTTTTATTTATTTTTTTATATTATTTTTTTTTTTTACATACTGTCACCCTAGCAGTACAATGTCACCATGGTGACACTGTACTACTTTTGGGGGGTGATGAAGATTTTTTTTTTTTACACTGATTGCTTTTACACCCATATAGAATGTAAAAGCAATCATTTCTCTTTCTCTCTGTCTGAATTCTTGCAGCCATTGAGAACTACTGAGTGAGCTGTGATTGGTCACAGCTTGTCACATGGTACAAGGCTGTTGTGAATAGCCTTGTACCATGTGACCTCTGTGATCATTTACAGATTTCACATGTAGTAAGCAATGGTGTCACAAGTGGGACGTGTCACAATATGACTGAAGCTGTCAGGAATGGACAGGCCAGCAATGGTGGGACTCACCTGCCTTTTGATCTGCAGTACCAGGGCTGGCCAGCAATCAGAGACTCAACCTTTCAGCCAGCTAACACCTGGAACTGATGATACTGGTGTATTTAAGGGGTGGCCAGACTTGCAGACTCTGCCTTGGTGTTGTGTTTGTCCTGGGCCCTGTATCTGTCCTGCATCCTGTTTCTGTTCCTTTGCTGACCCTGCCTGATCTGAACCGCTGCTGACTTCTCCTGCTCTGATCCCGGCTCGCTCCTGACCATCCCTCTGCCTGACCCTCTGTACCACGCTGCTTGCTACCTGTTCTGATCCCTGGCTTGTGACCCTGACCATCCCTCTGCCTGACCCTCTGTACCACGCTGCTTGCTACCTGTTCTGATCCCTGACTTGTGACCCTGACCATCCCTCTGCCTGACCCTCTGTACTATGCTGCTAGCTACCTGCTTAACCTGGCCTGTGACCCCGACCCATCTCCGCTTGCTCCCCCTGTACCTACCTGCCCTATTGATGTTGACCCGGCCTGCCTGACGACGCTTGCTTGTATGTACTGTTATCTGTGGGTGGTTGGTTTGGTTTGTTTGCACTGTATTATGTTTTAGTATTGCACTGCGTTTATGTTTGTATGGTTAGTGTTAATAAATTATATTGTTTATCACATATCTGAAGTCTGCGTTTCCCTGCGTCAGTCACACACCTCTGGTCACACCTGGGAGCCCTGACAGAAGCTGCTAATGTGGAGAAAACCACAACAAAACTTCTGAAGGCAGGGGCCAAGCCAGATCAGATAGGGATAATTACTCCCTGTGAAGGCCAGAGGTCCTATTTAGTGCAGTACATGCAGTTCAGTGGCTCCTTGCACACCAAACTGTATCAGGAAGTGGAAATTGCCAGTGTTGATGCATTTCAAGGTCGAGAGAAGGACTTTATTATGCTGTCCTGTGTAAGAGCTAATGAGCACCAGGGCATTGGATTTTTAAATGATCTCCGTCATCTGAATGTAGCTTTGACCAGAGCAAGGTACGGTGTAATTATTGTGGGCAACCCAAAAGCATTATCAAAGCAGCCTCTATGGAATCATCTATTAAATTATTACAAAGAGCAGAAAGTTCTAGTGGAGGGACCTTTGAACAATCTCCGGGAGAGTCTCATGCAATTCAGTAAACCACGCAAACTTGTAAACACCATTAATCCTGGTGTATGCTTTATGACAACTGCCATGTATGATGCTCAAGAAGCTATAATTACTGGGTCTGTTTATGATCGAAGCAGTTAAGCTCGACCCTCAAACATGTACTTTCAAACACATGATCAGCTAGGCATGATCAGTTCGGGACCCAGCCATGTACCTTCCGTGAACATTCCTATACCTTTCAATCTGGTCATGCCTCCAATGCCCCCACCGGGCTACTTTGGTCAAGAACATGGACCAACTGCAGGTCGGGGCATGCCTAAAGGAAAGGCAACCCGTGGTGGATGCCAGAAACAGAGAGGCATAGGATTTCAAGGCATGAGCCAGGGAAACATGCCCAACAGCCAAGCCAGCCAGGATGTTGTATCTCAGCCATTCTCAAGGCCCTCTAACACAAGGTTATATATCCATGAGTCAGCCTTCGCAAGTGAGTCAGCCGGGACTCTCCTAGCCAGAATTATCACAGGATAGCTTCCTTGGTGATGAATTTAAGTCACCAATTGATGTTGCGTTATCACAGGATTCTACTTACCAGGGTGAAGGTGCATATCAACATGGAGGTGTGACTGGGCTGTCACAGTACTAATGTGTTGAAGAAGAGCTAAACCTGTGTGGAACTTAGTTCATCCACATTTTATTCTGAGTAATAACCTATCTCTCAACCCCTCGCCTCGCCCCCTCAGTCTCTGCCCAAATCACAAACCTACTAAACGACATATCAGACTGGATGTAGCTCCACTTCCTTAAACTGAACTTCTCCAAAACCGAGCTCCTAGTCTTCCCCCCAGCCCGCACACCACCCCCCATTGACTTCTCCATTACGTCCAACAATGCCACTATCAGGCCCGCCCCGCAAGCCAGAGTACTTGGTGTCATTCTGGACTCCAACCTATCCTTCCAGCCGCAAGTCCAATCACTAACAAACTCATGCAGACTCCACCTCCGCAACATCACCAAAATCCGCACATTCCTAACCCCAGAAACCACTAAACAGCTCATCCACTCCCTCATCATATCACGACTGGATTACTGCAACTCCCTCCTCACTAGCCTGCCTCGCCACAGGCTATCCCCACTTCAGTCGATCCTGAATACAGCAGCCAGACACATCCACCATACCAACCGCTCCGTTTCTGCCACCCCCCTCTGCCAATCCCTCCATTGGCTTCCGATTGCCCAACGGATCAAATTCAAAATCCTAACACTGACGTACAAAGCTGTCCACCATACTGCCCCAAATTACATCACGGACCTAATATCCAAATACCACCCAGCACGCACTCTCCGCTCCTCACAAGACCTCCTTCTCTCTAGTTCCCTGGTCTCCTCCTCCCATGCCCGCCTCCAGGATTTCTCCAGGGAGTCACCCATCCTCTGGAACTCCCTACCCCAATCCATCAGACTATCACCTACTCTCCCCTCGGCGCACCCTGAAAACCCACCTTTTCAGGGAAGCCTACCCCACCCCCTGCTAATTGCCGACCTCCTCCACTCTTCCTACTACTCCATCCCCAACTGCTATCTCTTCCTGTACCACTATCTCCTCCCTCCTAGATTGTAAGCTCGAAGGAGCAGGGCCGTCGAACCCCTCGTGTATCACATTGTATTGTTATTGTACTGTCGCATGTTCTATCTCCCTTTGTAATTTACAGCGCTGAGCGAATTGTTGGCACTTTATAAATACTGTATAATAATAATATAAGTGACATCTTGCTTACTACTTTGCATGTGATCACTGATTGGCCAATCAGTGATCCTATGATCGGGACATGATCGGCCAATCAGTGATCACATGATCGGGACATGATCGGGACAATGGTCCCATCCGACGATCGGTGTTTCACTGTGTCCGGAGCGGACACAGGATCGCGGTGCTGCACGCTCCCGGGGAGCACGCACAAGTAGGGTGCAGGGAGGCCGTTTATAAATGGCCATCCGACTCTGCAGTGCCACCGTCCGGCCGTATATATACAATGGCCGGTCGGGAGGTGGTTAAACGATTGCACAATATCTAAAGACACCAAAGAAAGCCTCAAAATTATATATCTTTCAGCTTTAGACAATACAGTTTGGCATATAAACTGAAATTCTCTTTCACCAGCTAAAAGGTTGGTCAGCTGCAGCCCATAAAGTGTCCCATCTCCTGTAAACCTATCTAGAAATTCAAGTTCATATTTTCCTCTCCCTTTACAAAGATCCTGAGGAGTTTTAACTGCATGTTCTAGTTTGATTTTTATGTGACAGATCATAAGTTCTTTGTTTTGAAGACCCTCTGACAATTGCTTTAGCTTGCCATAAAAATCCAGTAGGAAATACAAAAGTTTCATAATCTTCACCTGTTTTAGGTCTTTCAGGATATCTTTAACCTTAGCTTCAGTTCATAAATTGATCCTTCAGTTCATATCTGTTCAAAATGCCTCACCACTGTTTTCCAGTTTTGAAGAAAAGAATGCAAAGTAACAACTTGCTGCATAACCACCGCACTGTGTGTATATCTTTCAGTGTCAAGATTTCCTCACTTAAAGATTTTGGAATTTCTTTCAGTCGCTGAAGGCGTTGGGCTGGGACATGATAGTATTTAAAAACATGCCACATAAGATCATCAATTGTTTGTAGGTATGGCCACATAATGAACCACATAATGTACTGTATACTGATCATCTGCAGGCAGAGGTCTTTCATCTGGACTGCCAAACCAGACTTGTGGCCAAGCATGCTTGCAGTCCGTTCCGTTCCCAAGCTTGCAACCCAAGAAGTGCCTTTGTAATTAGGATTCAGACTATACAAAAAGGCAGCCAATCCTTTTAAATAAACTTGAGCTGTAGCTCTTTCTAGAGCAAAAGTACCCAAAAATATTCTTTTATTTCTCCTTCTGAAATATAACGGACATTAATGTTTGCATGTTCAGTGGAGGTTTGATCAGTAGATACATTATCCATGATGCCATTAAAAGTTGACTTTTTAATGTTTGCCACAAGACTTTCTATGATTATTTTTGCAATGAAATGAATGAATTGTTTGCATTGCACATCATTTCCATACTTCTGCAGAACTGGTACATCAAGTATAGCAGTTAACATTAATAAATCAGTGTCATGTGCTGAAACATTGCAGCATCCATTTTTCTGACACACACAGCTAAAGGTCTCTCTTTGGGGTTGTCTTTAGCCTTTACTTTATCAACATTCTCCTTGTGCTTATTACTTTTCTCGTGCCACTCAAAGGTTTCCCTTTTAAATGGAGCTTTTATGCTGTCTTGCTATTTTGCATCAGAACTTTGGGGGAACCGACTGCAAACTTTACACGTAAGTGTATCCATATTCTCGGAGAAAATAAGCCATGAAAATTGTTCCAGCCAATGCGTATTAAAATGACGTTTTTTAGAGGTCTTGTCAGCATCACCATCATTTTTCTTCTTAGTTGTTATGGCAGTTGAGTTTTGTGGCAAACTACAACTAGCAGATGGGTTTGCTCTTTATTCATTCTCTTTTTCCATAGGGTTTGATTGTGACTCCACAGTATTAGGTTGAGCTTTTGCTTTAATGAAAAAGCTTAATTTGCTCTGGTTCATGTCTCTTTTATGTGCTTTCAAAAAACTGTTAAGGCCTCAAAACTGAAGAGAAAGGCCAGTTAAATGTGTCTACATCTCTACAGTGAACAAGAACGAGGCAATACAGAATACCACCAGCTACAGGACTACATATCACAGCTATACTTTATACAGCAATACAGAAAACCATCAGCAATAGAGGACTACAAATTCCAGCAATGCATAATACAGCCGTGCAGAATACCACCATCTATAGAGGAGTACACATCAATAATGTTAAGAAAATATTTTTAATGTTATATTAAATTATGAAAAAATATAACCAATGAATAACACTCTACAACTTTCACTGATTTTAGATGCAGAGAGATTACAGCAGAGCCCAGCAATAGACGGGGGAGCAAGAGCTGCCAAAGTTAATGTTTCCTATTAACAAGCTGGTGATTGGTTGCTAGGCAAGCTGAGAAACCAATCATCAGCTTGTTAATAGGAAAAGTAAACCTTGGCAGCTCCCGCTCAACCCCCCTACCCACCCCGCCCTCTCCTCTGTCTCATCTAGTTCTTTGCTGACCCCACGCTCTATGGTAGGCCTGCTCTCTGCTATGAGAATAACAAGGGGCGGAGGCTAAGAGAAGAATCGGCTCCCGTCCAACCCCCCGCCAGTGACACTCGTCCCCCCCCCAATGCAGCCCCACACTCACCCTAAGGTAATTTCCACTCACCAAATGTGAGCAGGCAAGTGGAAATTTTGAGAGTTGGAGACAGGCAATACCCCTAACTGATGTCCCAAATGACATGTGGCTATAATGAGTGATTGACTACATCCCTTCAAATATGAAAATGCAAGTACCATAATAACCGTTTTCCCGCCACCCTATAGCAGATATACTGCTACAGGGTGGCAGGTGTGCACAAAATCACGTATATATGTGATTTTGCATTTCTGGGTAGGGGGTGCGTGCGAGCTGTGCGTGCGCCCTAGTCGCACCGCTGTTCGTGGCCTCAGCTGTCAATCACCAGGTTCCGGCCGGTGATCACTCGCCGACACCCGGTGATCAAGGAGCATGTAAACAATACAGTTCTCTCCCCTGTCAGCTCCTGCACACTGTTTTGTATGGCTCTGCATAGCGCAGCCATACAAAGCAGTGTGCTTACAGTTGAAAGCACACACACAGCACACAGTAAAACAGCGCACAGTTAACCCTTTGATCGCACCAACCCCTTCCTGCCCAGTGTCATTAGTACAGTGTCAGTACTTTTTATTATCACTGATCACTGCATTGGTGTCACCAAGGATGTCAGTGACACCAAGTCAGTTCCCCCAGTGTCAGAATGGCCGCCACAGTCCCGCTATAAGTCGCTGATTACCGCCATTACTAGTAAAAATAAAATAAAAAAACCCCAGTATATATATACCGCCATTTGTAACTTGCACGTAAACCAATTAATTTACACATATTGGGATTTTTTAGCAAAGACATGTAGCAGAATAAATTTTGGCGTAAATTTATGACAAATTTGAATTTTAAAATTTTTTTACTGGACATGTTTAATAGCAAAAATTCAAAAATATTGTTTTTTTCTCAAAATTGTTGGTCTTTTTTTTTATATAGTGCAAAAAATAAAAACCTCACAGGCAATCAAATACCACCAAAAGAAAGCTCTATTCATGGGAAAAAAAAGGACATAAATTTAATTTGGGTGCAATTGTCAGTTAAATTAACGCAGTGCCGTAACACAAAAATGACCTGGTCAGGAAGGGGGGTAAATCCTCTGGAGGGCAAGTGGATAATATGACTTTAAAGTGCACAATATATGTAATTATGGACTCATAATTATATAAAAAATTAATTGTTCATTTAAACAGGTTAAAAGTATATATTTTAAAAGCATATACAGTATACTCAAAACATAATCACTTAATCTATAGTTGGTCTACAGGTGTACAGACGTATGTTTGGCCCAATTGTGCTTCTTTTCCCTGAAGAAGGCCGATGATTTTAAAATATATGTTTTTAATCTGTCTAAATAAACAATAAATGTTTTATATATTTGTTAGTCTATAGTTACATATATTGTGCACTCCTAAAATCATAATAATATGGAACTTGTATTTTCAGATGCCCCAAAGTTCACCCTCAAAGGGCCCTATTTATGTATATGCACCAAACGATCATCCTGTTCCAAAGTGCTGCTAGGCAGAAGTGCTAACCACCTAGCCACTGTGCTGCCCCACACCCTTGGTTGTCATAACTCTATACAAGGCTTTTTTTCAACAGGAATGAGGGGGACTACAGTTCCGGCACTACCAGTACTGAATGTATATGTTGGCAAAGGGTACTGTGGTGTGCTGGAGGGCCTACTGGTGCTGGCTTCCGGGGGATCTATTGTTCCTGGTGGGAGGTTGATTGTGTCTGGAGTGGATCTTTTGTTTCTTGGGGTTTATTGCTGCTGGTGGGGGATCTGCTGTTGCTGGTGGGGTCTATTGTTGCTGGAATGGATCTATTGTTTCTGGGGAAATCTGTTGTTGCTGGGGAGGATCTAAATCACTGCCTTTCTTGGTATCATCAACAAATTTCATACAAAATTACTTAGCACCACAAAATTATACTTGGTTCTGTATTCTCTAAATGGGGTGGTTCTAGGAGGTGGAGAAAAGAGACTGTGCTCGGAGGTGAGAATCCCTGCTCCTATTCTCTGAGAAAAAAAGTCCTGAGTCTATTTATAGTATATTTGTACACAGTTGGGTAGAGAATTTCAAGGGCTGGTTAGGGAGTTGTCATGAGGGAGTCAGAGGGTGGAGCTGAGGTTCACATGAGGATGTATCAGGAAAGGAAAATTATGGTAAGTACATCAGTTTCATTTTTGTAATCACAGAGTGTTTTGGGCTATAGTCAGACTATATTATTTTATTATATTTATCTTTCTATTTGAATTTATTTTTTAGTCTGTGTGCTGTCCCTTTTCATTTTTTATTTTAGTTTTTTTAGCTCTGTTATTTTCTGTGAAGAAAAAGAAAAGCTATTAAGGGGCTATTTTTGTTTTAGAATAAGAATATGTCCATTATAATTGAAAGAATTTTAAGTAACCCTCAGAAGCAACTTAAAGTCCATTGCACACTTAAAAAACAAACATGGACCTTAATCTAACCTTCCCTATTTACTATAAAACTTTATGCCACAATGGTGAAATTTTGCTGTATTCAGATTTTTGCCAAATATTGGAGAAATGAAATCTCTCATTCTCATTCATCCCTGAATAAGGGATGTGGCTATCAGTGTGGGAGATGTACATTGTGAAATATGATACAGTGTGAATGGGCAAAGGGAAGGTTCAGCTTTAGGCATTCTCAAGTTTGTAATGGGCAGGTATATTAGCACTTCTTTTTAAAAGGAAAATTGGCATGGCCATCTAAACTAGAGCTAAATTCAATATAATAATTTGGCAGAAGGGGTGCAATAAACTGATTGTGAATGATCCAAAAAATCTAAGTCAGCAAACACTGGCAGCTCATCTGAAGAGCATGTACAATTTATAAACCCTGGTCAAAATCTGAGCACAATTTCTAATCCAGGAAGAAAATACCAGAAGGTATATGCAGCAAAATGTATTTTAGCAGGATGCAAAGTTTTCCGCATCTTTGAAAGCTTCTACACAAATGGTGAAGCCTAGCAGGTCTTTGTTTACCTCTGGAAACAATAGTGAGGAGCTAACTTCATGGAGGAGGAAATTTGCTAGATAAAATTGGTATGTTTGTTTGCAGCTTGGCACATTGAGTGCGAGTGTTAATTTCCAAAGATCATTTTGACTTTGTGGGTCCAAGTTTCTAGGTGGTCAGTTTAAAAGGCTTCATTACTTACCGGTAAAGGTGGATGCGGGTTACTGAAACTGTCCTTGTCACGTTACAGAAAACTGGCTAAAAAGACAAAAAAAATGGAGAAATAAAGACGAAGGTGTCAATTTAAAAAGGAAATGTATGCCCTCACCACGGTCATGCTGCTGTTGTGGAGTTATTATACAAATACAGTGATTCTATTTGTTTATGGTAATATTGCATTGCTTATACTTTATATTCTTGTTGGCTCTCTAACCTTTGACCTGGATGTAGTTATGCAGTTCAACATGACTCCTCTGACTAACAGCTCGTAGTGTCTTCATTTCTATACATGAAACAATTGCTGCTTAAAAAGCGTTATAAAATAAAGGACATTCCTCAGGTCACAGGTCCCTTGGATATTTGTCAGTACATCAGAGGGGAAGTATGCTGTGCAAATATGGACCAATTGGTACTACGTATACAATATGCCACTGGAACACCTGCTGGGCCATTGAGGGGAACTTCTTTCAAGGTAAGCCACTAGTGCAACCATGTCTGTTAATTATTATTGGGCCACTATGGTAAAAACATCTTGTCACAACTAAGACTGACTACGGCAGGGGAGCTTGAGGGGCTGCCATTGTTAGCACACAGCTAAGCATCTGCCTTAGCACATCCAGGATGAATGAATTTAAGTGACTGGCTATAAATGCCAGGGTATTATCCTAAACAGGGGCGGACTGACCATTTAGAAACTCAGGCACTGCCCGAGGGCCCGAGTCAGTAGGGGGCCCCATGAGCTTCCCCTGGTACCTTTTTCATAGGCTTTTTTGAGTTTGGGCAAGGACACAGGGGCCCCATGATCCCCTATTGTCCGGGGGCCCCATGAGTTGTCAGTCTGCCCCTGGTCTTAAAATTAATTAACCACTTCAATACTGGGCACTTTCACACCCTTTCAGTCCAGGCCAATTTTTAGATTTCAGAGCTGTCACATTTTGAATGACAATTGCATGGTCATGCAGCACTGTACCCAAATTACATTTTTATCATATTTTTTTAGACTGATAGAGCTTTCTTTTGGTGGTATGTATTCACCACTGGAATTTTTATTTTTTGCTAAACAAATTAAAAAAGACTGAAAACTTTAAAAAATGAAGTTTTTCTTAGTTTCTGTTATAAATTATGCAAATAAGTATTTTTTCTTCTTCACTGTTGTGTGCTGCACTGATTGGCACTGATGTACTCTGGTGAGGCTGAACTGATATGTAATGATGAGGCTGCACTGATGAGGTGGCAGTGATGGGCACTGATTGGCACTGATAAGGAGACACTGATGGGCACTGATGAGGGGGCATTGATAGGCAACATTGGTGGGCACTGATGATCAGTGTCTTGAATATCAGTGTAAATAATGTACTCACTGTGTCCTGTCAGACTGGCCGGTTATCTGCTCTCTTTTCCTTACACAGAAACAGCGTGTGAGGAAAGGAATACCGATAACTGGCAAGTCTGCTTACATGTGTCCAAAGGATGCAATGGAAATTCAGAAGGACACTCTGCACACTAGTATCTACACTTTCCAGCAGACTCTGCAATAAAGAATTTATTGGTTCACACGAATTGCAATATGTCAAAGTATTCCCTCTATGGCCAGTCCTACTCTTATCTGGCTCCGCAAATGTTACTGTGGACACAATGCTAATATAGGAGACAATACAAAGTGGGGGAGAGCTACCAGGTTTAGGTCTGGCTACTGACCCACAAAGGATGCAATGGTCACAGAGCACACCTGATCACATGGAAGGACATCCATGGAAGTCCTCCCAGAACTGGAGAGCAGCGCTGTAGCCATCTTTTAGCTATAGGTTGGTCGGGTTGCCTAATAAAGCCCTAAACAGGTAAAAAAAACTACAATCCTTACTTCTTATTATTAAGTGAACACTCCAACTTAATGACAAGGACAATACCTTCTCTTCCTTTCCTCACAATAAGTACAAAAGGATTGACTACTTTTTTCCCCTCTGTAAAATGCCTATGTAGTACTAACCCTTAGGAGTTGCAGAAGATTTGGGTTGACCCTATAGTCCTGAACAGCAAAGCAACACACATTTTTCACAGACTTGCATTCCAGAAACAGTAAACAGTCCTTGAACTTAATGTTTAGGTTTTATTAGGGAAATTTAACTTGGATGGGGTAAGGGGTGCATGGAATGCCCAAGGGAACTGCAAACCGAAGACAACTTCTTGGAACTATGTACAAGTCTTTACACAGCACAATCTCCTCTTGGAGAGCTCTCCAGCCTCTCCTGGTGTACCACCCCAGACCCCAGATAATCCTCTTCTTATCTAGCTGTCTGGAGGTATCCCTGAGCAAGGAGATCTAGTGCCTGCCACTTCTAAGATGAAATTATCCCAGTTAAGGAGCTAATCAGGTTTCCCACCAGAGCGCTCTTTTCCCCTTAACTGGCCCAGGGGGTGTAGGATTACCCACTCAGTCCTTTTCCTGTGAGCTGCTTTCAGGCCTTCTGCTGGGCTGGCTCCTTCCCTGCTGCTCAAGTGGTCCTCTCTCTGGGGTTGACCAATCCTCCTTTCCAGCAACACCACCTTGAGGTAGGTCTTTTCCCAACTGGGCCCCCGCCCAGGCTCCTACACCTTAGCCTTCCTTTTGTTATTCCTCCAATCCTGTAGATTCTCCACACGTTTTACAGCAGATATGGGGAGCAAATGGCTTATCCTGGATATTTGCTTTACAGTTTGGTGGAACCACATATCTGCAGATATAGCAGAACCTGTTAGGATGGTTCTTATACTTACGATTCATTGCAATACACCTAAAAAGAAAAAAAAGGTTATTTAAGGTTATCCATGACCATTTGTAACAAAAACAGAGCTCATAGAGGCTGTAATTAGTGCATTATTTTTGAAAAATATGTTCTAAAAAAATTCAGCATATTTCGAAACCAGACCTGAACAAAGAAAATGAATGATAATTTTGAATTCAGCATGCAAAAATGATCCTAAATCTGTTGTGAAACGTTTGAAAAAAAGTTTTAAAATGCAGGCCAGTGTTTATTTGTCTTTTTTATTTTGAGCAGTTTGGTAATTACAGGTAAGAATTACTTAAAATTATATTTTAATATTTATTTTGCTCCAACGTACTAAGCAGAGTATCCCATCACATTAATGCTTGTCCTTTATATTCAGTTTAAGTCCTCCACTTACTCATATGCTCTCTAAGCCTGGGTTCTCATATATGCGGTGCGGTATATCGCATGCGATTCACACAGGAACCGCACCACATTCCTATGAAAATCACATGCGATTTGTGTGTGGTGCGATCGGAGCCATATATTTGCATGGCTCTAATTGCACCGCACCTGCACCAAAAAGGTGCAGAACCCTTTTTTGGGTCCGCACTAGAATTGGATTGCATGGGTATTCACACCTATGCGATCCAATTCTGCACATCACACTGCGTTTTTAGAGTTTTAAATTAACATACACACCCACAGCGGTTCGCATGAACGGGGTGCGATTCTGATGCAGTGAGGAATTTGCACAGAAAACGCTACAAATTCTGCACCGCATAAGTGTGAACCAGGGCTAAAGGCAACTAGTTATGCCTTTGAACTAGTTTGAATATTTGACTTTTCAGGAAGAGTCAGTTCCCTAGTACAATCTCTTTGTCACTACTCTCTACAATTTTGTCTATTTACTGTATGTGCTGGCCCAGCTCCTCCACCCCTCCCTTTACACCCCTACAATCAACTTTTTTGTAGTTGCTGGGGACAAGCAAATAGGAATACTAAAAAGTATCATTGAGTTGCAACTCTGAGTCTGCTAGGCCTGCTGACATTACATCCAAAATGGTCACACCCAGCAGCTGTTTTAGGGATTTTTGATGTCTACACATGGGAGGCTTTACAGGTGAAAACCATACATAAAAAGGAAAATGCATATATTATCTGATAGGACGATTGTTGTTGAAATTAATGATAAGGCAACAGCATCTCTTTCATCAAAGATCCTGCACCAGGGGTTGGCAGAAGACATATAAGATCGCATTATGTTCAAAACATAATAAACACTGATCCAACATAACTGTGCCCAGTGAACAAAGCCAGCTATATAAAGACATGGCTGACATATTGCTTTTGGTGTCGAGGAACTTGAGTGGTCTACCTAGGGCTCTGACTTCAACTTTGAGTACATTTGGGATGAATTGGAATGCCAACTGTCTCAACCAATGAGTAGGCAGAGACCCGGGACAGCCGAGGCTGTCGTTTACATCGATGGATCACGATGAGGCTCAGGTAAGTATTGAGGGGGCTGGGGGCACTGCTGGACACAGAATGGTTTTTACCTGCATACATAGAATGCATGAAGGTGAAAAATCTTGAGCCTTTACAACCACTTTAATGTAACTGGTGGTACTAAATTGACCGACCACAAATATCATTGTGGCACTACACGGGGAAACAATGCTAGAAGGGCACTACATTGACCACCTAAGTAATTGGGTTCACTACACTGAACCCCAGTGTAATAAGGGAACTGTGCCATCTGTAACTAGAGTTCACTGGGCCAATGTAACTGGTGGTACTAAATTAACCACCCGCATAACAAGTGATATTAAACTGACCACCAATGTAACTGGGAGACTACACTGACCAATAATATTACAGGGACTTTACTTTGACCACCAATGCAAATGGGAGGACTTGACTGAACATCAATAAATTGAAAGCACCAAACTGACCATTCGTTATACATATACATAATGACATTTCAGTTCCTGCAAATGATTTCATATGATTAAATTTTGTACTTTGTCAATTAGGTTATTAATCCATGTGTTTTACCTTTTCCTATTTCAAGCCAGCTGACTACTACATGCAACTGGTGCTGAAACATTGGCTCAACCCAATGCTGTGATGAAAGAAAGCTTCAATGTGATGGATCAGGTTGCATGACCTTGCCAGAGCACACCCTTATCAGTAAGTGGGATTGTGTTATTCAGCCATGGCTCTAGTACCAATAGAAGGCATGAACACATCTACCCTTGTGTAGGGGGTAAGATGTATTTAAAGAAAAAATATGATGGTATTTGGTCAATTTAATTAGAAATTATAGAATGTTTTCATGTATATTAAAAGCACATTGTATTTAATATGTTAATTAATAGCAACTCAAAATGGTACCCCACGCGCTTGTAGCTTGTATGCATGCCTGACAATGTCAGGGCATGCTCCTAATGAGACAATGGATGGAGTCCTAAGGTATTTCCTCCCAAATTTGGACCAGAGCATCATGGAGCTCCGGAACAGTCTGAGGTGCAACCTGGCGGTGTCGGTTGGACCTAAACATTATATCCCAGAGGTTCTATTGGATTTAGGTCAGGCGGCCATGGGGGCCATTTAATGGTATCAATTCCGTCATCCTCCAGGAACTGCCTGCATACTTTTGCCACATGAGGCTGGGCACCAGGAGGAACCCAGGACCCCAGGACCCACTGCACCAGCGTAGGGTCTGACAATGGGTCCAATGATTTCATCCCGATACCTAATGGCAGTCAGGGTGCCATTGTCTAGTCTGTAGAGGTCTGTGCATCCCTCCATGAATATACCTCCCCAGACCATCACTGACCCACCACCAAAATGGTCATGCTGAACAATGTTACAGACAGCAGAACGTTCTCCATGGCTTCTCCAGACCCTTTCACTTGGGCTCAAGGCGAACCTGCTTTCATCTTTGAAAAGCACAGGGCGCCAGTGGTGGACCTGCCAATTCTGGTGTTCAATGGCAAATGCCAAACAAGCTCTATGGTGCCAGGCAGTGAGCACAGGGCCCATTAAAGGACATCAGGCCCTCAGGCCACCCTCATGAAGTCTGTTTCTGATTGGTCAGAGACATTTACACTAGTGGCCTGATGGAGGTTATTTTGTAAGGCTCTGGCAGTGCTCATTCTGTTCCTCCTGTGCCGTGAGACACAGCAAACCTTTTGGCAATGGCACGTGTTGATGTTCCATCCTGGAGGAGTTGAGCTGCCTGTGCAACTTCTGTAGGGTCCAGATATCACCTCACGCTACCAGTAGCGACACTGACCCTAGCCAAATGCAAAACTAGTGAAAAAAAGTCAGAAAGGATAGAGTAGGGAAAAATATCAATGACTTCAACCTGTAAAACCATTCCTGTTTTTGGGGTCGTCTCATTGTTGCCCATCTAGTGCACCTGTTAATAATTTCATTAACACCAAAGCAGCTGAAACTATTAACAACCCCCTCTGCTACTGTTTTGGACTCGGTCACCTACAGACCATTTACTGTGATTTACCAGTGAGCCAAATTGATATAGAATTTACGTGCACGTGGAAGTAAGACACTGGCACAGAATGCAGTTTGCCAACTTCCTAATTTCTACTTTATTGAGGAAATAACAGTAACATTTATAAGTCTCATGATGCAGGCGAAGCATATACATTGATTGGGTGAAAAGTCCACTAGGTTTCTGTGTGTTCTTCCATCCGTGTTGATATCTTTCAATCATTGTCCCCAAAACGACTCATTCCCTTTTATGGGGGGTTGTTTACATTAAAAGATACTTTTCTTCTAATGAGTCACCTAGGGTGAGACTCCAGATGAAGGCGCCATCTTAATTATCTTTGTTCTGTCAACCTTTTTAAGAGGCATATAGAGCCCCCCGAGTGGCTAATCCATTCCTAGAGTCTTGATGCGTCCTGAGAAGGCCACAGTCAGGCACTGTCTTTCCCTGCTTATAGTTGTCTGTTAAGGGGGGAAATTGTAGCATTCCCTTTTTTTTTTTTTATAAGTATGAAATATGATAGTCAGGGGCCACGGTCTGTAAGGGAGTATAGGATTCCCTTTCTTCACGGGGGAGTTCAACATTGTTATAGTTCAGGAATGTAGGGGAGACCTCGTTCATAGCTTTTCCTATTAGCCTCTTAATGCAAGGGAGCACACAGCAGGCGACTACCGCCATTAGAATGATAATACCCAGGATAACCACCCCTGCTTGGGCGAGGGCTTTCTGCCAGCCACTCAGCCATCCAAACCACTGATCCCAGGGATGTGTAATACCTGAGTTTTCCTTAAGTTCATTTGATAGGTCCTCCAGCTTCTTGATGGCCAGTGTCACCTTCCCATTTGGGCCTGTGTTATCTGGGATATAGGTACAGCAGGTCATGGTCTTTGGTATCATTTTACAGACCCCCCCCTTTTTCAGCTTATAACATATCGAGCGTCATACGATTTTGAAAGACCATGTTAGAAGTAGCCTCCAACTGCTCTGCTATCCCCTTTAGGGCATCTCGTGTGTAGTTTACAAACCGTTGTTGGTTATAGTAAATGTAGTTTATCCAATCTACATTCTTGTTCTCAATGATGAAGAGGAATAGGGATTCAAATCCTGTGGCCACCTGGTCTCTAACCTTGAATTCATCGGGTACCCCCCTTGGGACTCCTATTGCGTCTATATAGACATGGGGGTCAAAACTCCCTTATGGGGCACTTCGTTTATGCTTGGTTGCACGAGGGGGGTTGGGCGCCCCCTTAAGTAATGGATCTAAGAGGATATGCAGTGGCATTATGGCATTGGCAAGGGTACATTCCCCCCTCCGTTTCCCTGTCAGTCGGTTCCTAATCTTCTGATCGCCACAGATCCAGAATATATCCCCCAATGATATGACCTGGTTCTGGGTTAGATCCGACCAGGCTGTACTATAGGCAGCGCAGAATCCCTTTGTGAAATTCCCCAGGAACCTTCCTCCTGCCTCGTAGTTGGCATAGCAGGTATAATTACCGGGATATATAGTTAAACCAACTTTCATGTAAACCAATTAATTTACACGTATTGGGATTTTTTTTAGCAGAGACATGTTGCAGAATGCATTTTGGATGAAATTTGTGACAAAATTTGATTTTTTAATTTTTTTTACTGGACATGTTTTATAGCAAAAAGTCCAAAATATTGTTTTTTTTTCTCAAAATTGTCAGCCTTTTTTGTTATAGAGCAAAAAATTAAAAACGCACAGGCGATCAAATACCACCGAAAGAAAGCTTAATTTGAGGGAAAAAAAGGATGTAAATTTAATTTGGGTGCAGTGTTGCATGACCGCGCAATTGTCAGTTAAAGTAACACAGCGCCGTAACACAAACCTCTTCTGTAACTGCTTCCTGACCACCCTACAGCAGAAATGCTGCTACAGGGCGGCATGGGTACGCAAAATCACATATATATATATATACGTGATTCGCGCTCCCGTGGTTTTCACACCCCTCCCAGATAGCGTCAGATTGCCCATCAGTACACCAGTCATCACATTTAACCCCTTGATTTCCAGGAGCACGCTCATGTACAATAAACCTCCATTGCTAGTATAGTGTCTGAACGGGTCAATATCTTTGATCAGGTCAGCACTATACCAGCATTCACATTAGTTTAGCGTCCCCAAAAACACAGCATTAGCGGGATCAGCCCCGACACCTGCCAACACCTAGGTTTAGCCCCTACGCTTACCCCCCCCTTCTCCCCCAGCAAGTGCAGTGTCAGTAGGTCACTGTCACTTGATACATTGCACACAAAACCGCAGTGTTCGCAGAATCAGGCCTGATCTCTGTTAGCACTTGCCGGTAAATTTTGATGACTCTCATATGCAGCAGAGTGCCAGTACTAGTGCCGCTCTAACTTTTGGTGAACTGTCGAGTACCAGCAGTCTAGTACATCCTGGTCTTTGACATACCTCCTTGATTTTTGGAGCTGTTTTTCACGGAATATCTGTATGCGTTGATTGTGGATCAAAGCAGTTTATATGCACAACAATTTATTGCCGCCAACCCAAATTCAAACCTTGCCAGACCATTTGCATGGAAACTCATTACGGTTTTCAAATTTACATTTTTTTTGGGCCTAACCCTCAACATGGCCATTACTAAAAGAAATGAATTGCGGTTGTATTGGTCCGCAGACCTGATTCATCATATGCCGTGTTCTCTGCTGCCATGGCCAGGCATAGATATGAGAGTATAATGTGTTTTATGCATTTCAGTGACAATACACTCTGTCATCCTCGGGGTAACCCTGAATTTGACCGACTCCACAAAATTCAGCCCCTCGCAAATCACCTTAACCTAAAATTTGCAGATGTCTATACTCCCCAGCAAAACATCTGCGTTGAGGAGTGCCTCATTCATTTTTCTGGAATTCAAACAATTTCTCCCCTACAAGCGTGCCAGATATGGGGTCAAGATGTAGAAGACCTGTGAGAGGACAACAGGCTATACTTATAAGTTTCGGATTTACGAGGGAAAAGATAGTCACGTGGAGCCCTCCAGATGCCCAGACTACATGGGAGGCAGTGGCAAGATAGTTTGGTGTCATAATTTCTCCATATGGGTTACCACTTATACGTGGACAATTTTTATTCAAGCGTGCCACTATTTAGACATTTATTCAATCTTGGAACTGGCACTTGTGGCAATGTGTGACCTAATGTGTGCCCACCATTAGAAGTGGGTGGATTCAGGGCGGTATATTCTAATGGTGGGCATACCACACTTTTTTCTGGCAGAGATTTCTTCTCATTTTTTCATTCAGTCCACAGGCTGCATACAAAAAAAAAAAAGAACATAGCATATATAACCAACAAGGACCAGTGATGTACTGGTACATCACTGGATATGAATGGGTATACCAGGATGATGCCTACAGCTGCAGGCATCATCCTGGTGTCGTTTTTTTTCAAACGGTGATCGGCTTTCATGTAAAAGCAATCCTAGTGGCTAATTAGCTGCAAGATTGCTTTTACAAGCAGTGGGAGATGATGTCCCCCCTCCCCCGCTGCCTTCCACGGCCTTCTCGGGCAGTCCCGTGCTATCAGGGGAACCTGAGACTGCAGCCGGTGTTTCTGCCAGCTGACCATAGAGCTGATTGGAGACCAGAATGATGCCAATTATCTCTATAGTCTAAGAATTCGGAAGCTACAAGCATTTCATCACTTCAGTTTCGCAGGATATAAACAGCCCCATTTTTAAATTGGGAAAACATCTGATCACACCGATTTTGGTTTGATTAGATAATGTAAGGGCAGAGGAGATATCTAGAGCTTGATAGACCCCAGATTTCTCAAAAAAGAATATATGACAATGCCCATTGAAGTTATAGGGGATATTTGCATTCCCTGTTATAGCATTAAAAGTAATTAAAAAAAAAAAAATGAAAGGTACAATGTAAAAATAATAATAAAAAAAATTGCCCCTCCTATGAGCGCACACCTGTGTGCACAAGCCTTGACCCTGTGCCGTTATTTAAACAGCGGTTGCACCATGCATGTGAGGTATGGCCATGAACGTCAGATCAAGGGCAGTAATTCTAACACTAGACCTCCTCTGTAAATCTAAACTGGTGGCTTTTAAAGGCTATGGATATTAAAAATGTTTGCAGTTTGTCGCCATTGCACGAGGCATGCGCAGTTTTAAAGCATGTCATGTTTGGTATCTATTTACTCGGGATACCATTATCTTTTATATTTTACCAAACAATTGGGCAATATATATATGTTTTTGTGCATTAAAAGTAAAAAAAAGTGTATTTTTTTTTTTTTAAATTGCTTTTGAAAAATCTCTGCGCCAGTACTATGTGCCATAAAAAATTGTATTACCCACCATTTTATTCACTAGGGTGTCTGCTTTAAAAAAATATATAATATTTAGGGGGGGTTAAATTAATTTCCTAGCAAAAAATACAGATTTTTTTCATGTGAACAAAAAGGCTTGGTCTTCAGGTGGTTAGAACAGTGAATGATGTGTGGCATAAACTTCTAATGCTGGGCATAGAATGCCCCCACCCCCCAAAATGACCCCTTTTTGGAAAGAAGTCACCCCAAACTATTTGCTGAGAGGAATGTTGAATCAATAGAAGAATTTATTTTTTTACCACAAGTTTTTGGAAAATGACAAAAATAAATATTTTTTTTTTTAACACAAAATTGTCACTTAAATGATTTACTGCTCACACATGCCATGGTTATATGTGGAATTACTCCCCAAACTACATTTTGCTACTTCTCCCGAGTATGGGGGAACCACATGTGAGAGACTTTTTTGCAGTCTAGCCAAGTACAGGACCCCAAAATCCAATAAGCACCTTTAGGCTTTTAAAGGGCTTTATTTCCTCATTACACTTCCAGACTACCTATCACAGTTTCGGAGGCCCTGAAATGCCAGGATAGCACCTAACCCCCCAAATTACCCCTTTTTAGAAAGTAGACGCCCCAAGGAATTTGATAAAAAGCACGGTAAGTATTTTGCAGATCTCATTTGTTGCCACAAGTTTTTGGAAAATGAAGAAAGAAAACAAAAACATATTTTTTCTATTTTTTTTATATTTCAAAACCTTGTGAGAAAAAATGAGATCTGCAAAATTCCTTGGGGTATCTACTTTCCAGAAAGGGGTCATTTGGGGGGGGGGGTTCGGGGCTATCCTGGCATGTCAGGGCCTTCGAAACTGTGATAGGTAGTGAGGAAGTGTAATGAGGAAGTTACGCACCTTCAGGCTTTCAAAGTGGTCATTGGATTTCAGGCTCCTGTATGTGGCTAGGCTCCCAAAAAGTCTCACACATGTGGTATCCCCATACTCAGTAGAAGTAGCAGAATGTATTTTGGGGTGTAATTCCACATATACCCATGGCTTGTGTGAGAAATAAATCATTTAACCACTTGCCTACCAGGCACTTATACCCCCTTCTTTACCAGGCCAATTTTCAGCTTTCAGCGCTGCCGCACTTTGATTGACAATTGCGCGGTCATGCAACATTGTACCCATATGAAATTTTGATAATTTTTTTCTCACAAATAGAGCTTTCTTTTGGTGGTATTTAATCGCCACTGGGCACTTTACTTTTTGCGCTATAAATTAAAAAAAGTGCAAAAAATTTGAAAAAAAAAAAAAGTTTATTTGTTTCTTTTATAAAATTTTTCAAACAGGTATTTTTTCTCCTTCACTGATTTGCGTTGATGAGGCGGCACTGATGGGCACTGATAGGCGGCACTGATGGGCACTGATAGGCAGCACTAAAGGGCACTGATAGGCAGTACTAATGAGGTGGCACGAAGAGGCGGCACTGATAGACAGCACTAATTAGGGGTCACGGTTAGGCGGCACTGATATGCAGCACTGATAGGCGGCACTGATAGGTGACACTGATGATGGGTACTGATAGACGGCACTGACTGGCATCACTTCTGGGCACTGACTGGCGGCACTGACTGGCACAACCCCTGGGCACTGACTGGTGGCACTGACTGGCAGCACTGGTGGGTGGCACTGGTGGGTGGCACTGGTGGACAGCACTGGTGGGTGGGCACAGGTGGGTGGCACTGGTGGGCACAGGTGGGTGGCACTGGTGGGCACAGGTGGGTGGGCACAGGTGGGTGGCACTGTTGGGCACATGTAGGTGGCACTGCAGAGTGGCACAGGTAGGGGGCACTGCTGGGCACAGGTGGGGGCACTGCTGGGCACAGGTGGGGGCACTGCTGGGCACAGGTGGGGGCACTGCTGGGAATGGGTGGGCGGGGCTAGTGAGCGCACCGCTGATCGGAACTTGCGGGGGTCACTGCTGGGCACCGATCATCAGGGCACTGATCATCAGTGCCCTGATGATCGGTGCCGATCCCCGCTCTGACAACTGCCGGTTCTCGGCAGTACTTTCCTCACGATCTGACAGCGTGAGGAAAGTGCAGCCGAGAACCGGCACTTGCATTTTCCTGTGATCAGCGTGTCATTGGACACCGCTGATCACGTGGTAAAAGGCCGGTGGGCTCGGCCTTTCACCACATCTCGTGATCAGCTGTGTCCGTAGGACACAGCGATCACGGAGATCGCCGGGTGCGCGCCACCTGGGGCGCGCAGGAGAGCGCGTTCTGGGAGGACGTCATATGACGTCCACTCAGAACTGGCCGGCCGCGGTGAAGCCGTCTTTCGGCTATGCGCGGTCGGCTAGTGGTTAAATGACAACTTCGTGCAAAAAAAAAACCTTATGGATAAAAAATAAATCTTCCATGGACTCAATATGCCTCTCAGCAGATAGCTTAGGGTGTCTAATTTCCAAAAAGGGGTCATTTGAGGGTGTTTGTACTATCCTGGTATTTTAGCACCTCAAGAAATGTGATGGGCAGTCAGAAAGTAAAAGCTATGTAAATTCCATTATCTATACCAGCAATGGGCAAACTACGGCCCGGCGGACCTTTTATCTGGCCCGTGGAGCTAGGCTCCCGCTAGGCTCCTCTCACAGTCCGCCCTGTTTCCTATGAGGATCTGTCCCCCCTCGACGTATCTGCGCATGTGCCGGAGATCGCCGATCGGCTGCTAATGCCTGAAACTGGCACATGCGCAGATACGTCGAGGGGGACAGATCCTCATAGGAGACCGAACGGCGCGGGAACAAGAGGAACGCGCGGAGCAAAGGTAAGTGAATTGACACAGGGGGGATATGGGGAATGAATTACTATATGGAGGATGAATTACTATGGGGGATGAATTACTATAGGGGGGATGAATTACTATATGGGGGATGAATTACTATATGGGGGATGAATTACTATGGGGGATGAATTACTATGGGGGATGAATTACTATATGGGGGATGAATTACTATATGGGGGATGAATTACTATGGGGGATGAATTACTATATGTGGGATGAATTACCATATGGGGGATGAATTACCATATGGGGGATGAATTACTATATGGGGGATGAATTACTATGGGGGATGAATTACTATATGGGGGATGAATTACTATGGGGGATGAATTACTATATGGGGGATGAATTACTATGGGGGATGAATTACTATATGGGGGATGAATTACTATGGGGGATGAATTACTATATGGGGGATGAATTACTATATGGGGGATGAATTACTATGGGGGGATGAATTACTATGGGGGATGAATTACTATATGGGGGAGGAATTATTATAGGGGGGATGAATTACTATGGGGGATGAATTACTATATGGGGGATGAATTACTATATGGGGGATTAATTACTATGGGGGATGAATTACTATATGGGGGATGAATTACTATGGGGGATGAATTACTATATGGGGGATGAATTACTATATGGGGGATGAATTACTATGGGGGATGAATTGCTATATGGGGGATGAATTGCTATATGGGGGATGAATTACTATGGGGGACGAATTACTATAGGGGGGACGAATTACTATGGGGGATGAATTACTATATGGGTGATTAATTACTATGCTTACTATGGGGGAATATTACCATACTTACTATGGATGACACATACACATCATTCATCTACTCTTGGTCCGGCCCCCGGGTCCAATATATGAACCCATTGCGGCCCTCAAGTCAAAAAGTTTGCCCACCCCTGATCTATACCATAGTTTGTAGACGCTATAACTTTCACAAAAAGCAATCAATATACACTTATTGGGATTTTTTTAACCAAAAACATGTAGCAGAATACATTTTGGCCTACATTTATGATGAAATTTTAGTTTTTTTAGATATTTTTTATGACCAAAATGAGAAAATAATGTTTTTTTCAAAAAAAAAATTTTTTCTTCATAACTTTTTCTGGTTATAACACCAAAAATAAAAAGTGCACAGGTGATCAAATACCACCAAAAGAATGCTCTATTTGTGTTACAAATGAACATAAATTTCATGACCGCGCAATTGTCCGTTAAACTAGCGCAGCGCTGTATAGCAAAAAAATGTTGTAAATTGCAGTATCTATACCATAGTTTGTAGACGCTATAACTTTCACACAAAGCAATCAATATACACTTATTGGGATTTTTTTTACCAAAAACATGTAGCAGAATATATTTTGGCCTAAATTTATAACTAACTTTGAGTTTACTATATATTTTTTATAGCTGAAAGTAAAAACTATAGTTTTTCTTCAAAATATTTGTTCTTTTTTTGTTTGTAGCGTGAAAAATAAAAAGCTCACAGGTGATCAAATACCACCAAAAGAAAGCTCTATTTGTGTGAAAAAAAGGACGTAAATTTCGTTTAGGTGCAGCATTGCATGACCGCGCAATTATCAGTTGAATTAGTGCAGTGCCGAGTAGCAAAAAGAGGCCTGGTCATTAGGGGGGTAAATCCTCAGGAGCTCAAGTGGTTAATAGCAATATCACCAAACAACCAATTCATAGTTTAGATTTTCTTGCAATGGGGAAACATCTCTCCAGCACACCCTCCATAATCATGTATATGTATAAAGCCATTTCACTGGTGACTGTACAGTTCATATCTCTTCCTTGTAAACTGACCCAAAACTACAAATGTCATATATTGCAGCTTACCAATCATTAGATGTGGTGGCTGCATCCGTTTTCTTTTTTTTTAGATATTTTTCACCGTTTTCACTTGGTGATCTGGCCAGTAACACACCTGCTGTATTAGAGAGACAACGCTTTGGATAAAGGAGCACAGGAGGCACAGTTGGTGGTGAGTAGGAGAAGGGGATACTACTCCTACTGACTACCAACGAAGGGGATACTTCTCCTACTGACCATCAATGAAGGGGATACCTCTCCTACTGACAACCAATGAAGGGAATTCTTCTTCCACTGATCACCAATGTAAAATTGTACTTCTCCACTGACCACCAAAGTGAGTGGGCACTTCTGATCTTCAGTGTAAGGGGGCTTTTCTCCACTGACCACCAATGTAGCGATTACCTTTTCCACTGCCCACCAATATAAGAGGGAACTTCACTGATCACCAAAGTGAGTGGAGACTTTTCCTTTCACCATCAAGGTAGAGTGGCATCTTTCCACTTCACAAATGTAAGGAGGCACCTCTCCACTTATCATCATGGTAAGGGTGCATATCTCCACTGATTACCAATGTAAGGGTGCATATCTCCACTGATCACCAATGCAAGAGTGTATATTTCTACTGATCACCAATGTACAGTAAGGGTGAATATCCCTATTGATCACCAATGTAAGGGTCTATACCAGGGGTGGGCAAACGTTTTGACTTGAGGGCCGCAATAGGTTCATATATTGGACCCGGGGGCCGGACCAAGAGTAGATGAATGATGTGTATGTGTCATCCATAGTAAGTATAGTAATATTCCCCCATAGTAAGCATAGTAATTAATCCCCCATATAGTAATTCATCCCCCATAGTAATTCATCCCCCATATAGTAATTCATCCCCCATAGTAATTCATCCCCCATATAGTAATTCATCCCCCATAGTAATTCATCCCCCATATAGTAATTCATCCCCCATAGTAATTCATCCCCCATATAGTAATTCATCCCCCATAGTAATTCATCCCCCATATAGTAATTCATCCCCCATAGTAATTCATCCACCATATAGTAATTCATCCCCCATAGTAATTCATCCCCCATAGTAATTCATCCCCCATATAGTAATTCATCCCCCATAGTAATTCATCCCCCATATAGTAATTCATCCCCCATAGTAATTCATCCCCCATATAGTAATTCATCCCCCATAGTAATTCATCCCCCATAGTAATTCATCCCCCATATAGTAATTCATCCCCCATAGTAATTCATCCCCCATATAGTAATTCATCCCCCATATAAATTCATCCCCCATATAGTAATTCATCCCCCATAGTAATTCATACCCCATATAGTAATTCATCCCCCATAGTAATTCATCCCCCATATCGTAATTCATCCCCCCTATAGTCATTAATTCCCCATATTAATTCATCCCCCATATTAATTCATCCCCCATATTAAGTCCCCAAGTCCCCCTGTGTCAATTCACTTACCTTTGCTCCGCGCGTTCCTCTCGCCGTCTTCCCGCGTTGTTCCGGTGTAGCATGAAAATCTGTCTCCTATGAGGATCTGTCCCCCTCGACGTATCTGCGCATGTGCCAGTTTCAGGCATTAGCAGCCGATTGGCGATCTCCGACACATGCGCAGATACGTCGAGGGGGACAGATCCTCATAGGAGACAGATTTTCATGCTACACCGGTCTTCAGGGCGGACTGTGAGAGGAGCCTAGCGGGAGCCTAGCTCCGCGGGCCGGATTTAAAGCTCCGCCGGGCCGTAGTTTGCCCATTGCTGGTCTATACCCACACTGATCACCAATGTAAGGGTGTATATCTCCACTGATCACCAATGTAAGGGTGTATACCCACACTGATCACCAATGTAGGGTCCATACCCACACTGATCACCAATGTAGGGTCTATACCCACACTGATCACCAATGTAAGGGTCTATACCCACACTGATCACCAATGTAAGGGTGTATACCCACACTGATCACCAATGTAAGGGTGTATACCCACACTGATCACCAATGTAAGGGTGTATATCTACACTGATCACCAATGTAGTGAGTCACTTCTTCGCTGATACGCAATGTAAAGGGGCACGTCTCCATTGATTACCAAAGTAAGAATAGGAGGGCACCAAAATTGGAGGCACTTCACTTACCAATGTAAGGGGGCACTCATCTACTGGTCTCCAATGTGAAGAGGCCCTTTCTCAATGACCGGTAAGATACGGAAGCCTTTCTCCCTTTACCAGCAATGTAGATGGACACTTATAACAAAGACAAGGAGGCGCCTCTATCACTGACCACCAATGTATAAAGGCATTTCTCCCTTGTATGGAGGCCCTTCCCTACAGAAACATGTTGAAGACCCCTCGTATATATTACCGAAAATTATACTGACCTATAAAGCAGGTTTAAATTATAATCCTTGTAAGAGTAAAATGTGGATACACTAAATTCTTCCTTCTTTTATTTATGGCAAAACATTTTTTTAGTGTGGATATGGATTAGAACACCTGCCAGTTTTTATTGCGGTCTGTGCCCCTGTTAAGAAGATTCACCCTCTTTATTTGTCCTGTTTATCTTTATCATTGAAAGTGAAAGTAAAACAAAAACCCGAATTTTGGGTTGTCTCCAGAAAAGTAATAGAGGGGAAATCACTAGTTCTGGTGACCTGGGGGTCCCCACGGGAGCTCCTTATTTTTAAGGAATTTATTTTATTAAAAGGCATAGAGTACATACAAAAGTGATGACAGTATTGTAAGTAACCCAGGAACCAAAAGTCTGCCAAATGATGGAACTCTTCTGGTTCAAATGAATGTCATCGCACCATCTGACGCGTCTTGGGGGGCATGTGCTGGCAGTTATTACCTGAGGAACTCAGTTCAGCTTCTCTGGGATTTCTTAGTGATACGGTGTGAAGTTATATAATTTTACATGAACATTGGGAAACCTTGTTTGACTGCAGTTGTATAAATGCCTGCAGGTGGTGGGACTGTACCTACTCAGATTTTGCTGTGTTTTTGCCTGCAATCTTTTAAACTGGCGACAGGTAATAGATGAATTAAACATGGCTCTTTAAAGGGGGTTTCCTAATGTTCTGTGGACTGCCAACAGGTATTTTCATAAAATCTCATATAAATTGGTATTTTCTTTGTGCTGGCCAGCTATGTTCCTCCTTCTACCTTTGTGGATTGGTAAACATCAGCCCCATCTACATCTACTGCTATACACCTTTTTTCCTGTGAACAACTTTATTGCACGCATTACATAATGGCAACACTATGGCCTACTGTTCATGGATTCAGCATTGCAAACAACTAGATCAGGGATTCTCAGCCAGGGTTCCATGGAAGCCTAAAATTCCTCCAGAGATTGCTAGGGGTTCCTTGAGCAATCAGCAATTTCTGCCTCTCTGATGAGTTCCCACTGACACCATTGATCTTTTTAGCTACCTGTAAGGGGGTAATTCATCCCAATGACTACAAGTGTAAGGAGCATTCTTCCCACTGACCATCACACTAATGTATCATGATATAGAAAGAAATAGTAGAATGGGACTTTTAAGGCACACCATTATTTATTGAAATACATAACCAAAATACATCTTCAAAAACATCTAAAAATGTGGCAACAGCTTTACACAATAGAATGTAGATGTAATCGATGATGTATTTTGGTTAAATACCTTCTCTTATATATGAATGAAATAAAAATGTATTTTAATGAATAAATGTGTGCTTCAAAAGTCCCATTCTACTATTTTCTTTATAGTGCAATAGACTCAGGGATGTGGCATATCTTTCTTTTGAATTTTATATCTTGGTTGGATCTAATATATCAAGAGTTGTAGATATGATAATTTTCAGCACGGGATCCCTGAGACCAAAAAGGACTTTCAAGGCTTCCTCTGTGTTGAAAAGGTTGAGAAAGGCTGAATTAGATGCTCTCTGTTTAAGCGTTACTAAACCCCAGACCCTGCCTTCACTATATCTGGGCTCCCACAGTAAACGCAACATGGAAGTGCAATTATTTTATTAAATATAAACTGTTAAATAACTTTTCTGATCAGCAGTATATAGCAATTTTGCGACTTCTACCAGTGTCCAGCTGAGCACCGGTTAAAGCTTGTAGGAAGAGTTTTCATTTTCTTCTCACTGCCCTATGAGATTGCATAACCCCTGACCCTCTGTCTGGACAGTGTTGATTGGCCCTGTGCTGATCACATGCACCCTCCCAAGAAAAAAAAATCTCTCAAACAGTACACACCAAACTGAGCATGTGCAGAGTGTGCCAGAGGCTGCACTATTTTAACTGATAATTGCGTGGTCATGCAATGCTGTACTCAAACAAAATTTACATCCTTTTTCCACACAAATAGAGCGTTCTTTTAATGGTATTTGATCACCTGTGCACTTTTTATTTTTCACGCTATAAACAAAAAAAGACTGAAAATTGTGAAGAAAAACTATATTTTTTACTTTCGGTTATAAAAAATATATACAGTAGTAAACTTAAAGTTAGTCATACATTTAGGCCAAAATGGATTCTGCTACATGTTTTCGGTAAAAAAAATCCCAATAAGTGTATATTGATTGCGTTGTGTAAAAGTTATAGCGTCTACAAACTATGGTATACTGTAGATACTGCAATTTACACCATTTTTTGCTATACAGTGCTGCACTAGTTTAACTGACAATTACGTGGTCATGTAATATGGTACATACATGAAATTTATGTCCTATTTTCACACAAATAGAGCTTTCTTTCGGTGGTATTTGATCCCCTGTGCGCTTTTTATTTTTCGCGCTATAGAAAACTATGTTTTCTTATTTCTGTCATAAAAAATATCTAAAAAAAACTCAAATTTTGTCATAAATTTAGGTCAAAATGTTTTCTGCTACATGTTTTTGGTTAAAAAAATCCAAATAACTGCACATTGATTGCTTTGTGTGAAAGTTATAGCATCTACAAACTATGGTATAGATATTGGAATTTGCACAGCTTTTACTTTCTGACTGCCCATAACATTTCCTGAGGTGCTAAAATACCAGGATAGTATAAACACCTCCAAATGATCCCTTTTCAGAAAGTAGACACCCTAAGCTATCTGCTGAGAGGCATATTGAGTCCATGGAAGATTTATTTTTTATCCATAAGGTTTTTTTTTTTTTTTTTTTCACACAAAAGTTGTCATTTAAATGATGTATTTCTCACACAAGCCATGGGTATATGTGGAATTACACCCCAAAATACATTCTGCTACTTCTAACGAGTATGGAGATACCACATGTGTGAGACTTTTTGGGAGCCTAGCCACATACAGGTGCCTGAATTCTAATAACCACTTCGAAAGCCTGAAGGTGCGTAACTTCCTCATTTCACTTTCTCACTACCTATCAAAGTAGGCCCGGAAATGCCAGGATAGCACCAAACCCCCCCAATGACCCCTTTTTGGAAAGTAGACACCCCAAGTAATTTAAAAAGATGCATGGTGAGTATTTTGCAGATCTCATTTTTTCTCACAAGGTTTTGAAATATAAAAATAGAAAAGAAAAAATATTTGTTTTCTTTCTTCATTTTCAAAAAACTTGTGGTAACAAACGAGATCTGCAAAATACTCACCATGCTTCTTATCAAATTCCTTTGGGTGTCTACATTCCAAAAAGGGGTCATTGGGGGGGTTTGATGCTATCCTGGCATTTCAGGACCTCCAAAGCCAGGAAGTAGAATGAGGAAATAAAACCCTTTAAAAGCCTGAAGGTGCTTATTGGATTTTGAGGTCCTGTAAGCAGCTAGACTGCCAAAAAGTCTCTCACATGTGGTACCTCCATACTCGGAAGAAATAGCAGAATGTATTTTGGGGAGTAATTCCACATATTCCCATGGCATGTGTGAGCAATAAATCATTTAAGAGACAATTTTGTGTAAAAAAGTTGTTTTTTTTGTCATTTTCCAAAAACGCATGGTAAAAAAATAAATTCTTCTATTGACTCAACATGCCTCTCAGCAAATAGTTTGGGGTGTGCACTTTCCAAAAAGGGGTCGTTTTGGGGGGTGGGAGCATTTTATGCCTATCATTAGAAGTTTATGCCACACATCATTCACTATTCTAACCATCTGAAGACCAAGCCTTTTCTGACACTTTGTTTACATGAAAAAAATCTGTATTTCTTGATAGGAAATTACTTCAAACATTATAATTTTTTTAAAGCAGACACCCTAGTGAATATAATGGTGGGTGCTGCAATTTTTTATGTCACATAGTACTTGTGCAGTGATTTTTCAAACGCAAATTTTTTAAAAAAGTACACTTTTTTTAATGCACAAGAACACAATATATTGGCCAATTATTTGGCAAAATATAAAAGATGATGGTATGCCAAGTAAATAGATACCAAACATGACGTGCTGTAAAACTGCTCATGTCCCATGCAAAAGCGACAAACTGCATACATTTTTAATATTCATAGGCTTTAAGAACCTTTACAAGTTACCATTTTAGTTTTACAGAGGAGGTTTAGTGCTAGAATGACTGCCCTTCATCTGATGTTCACGGCGATACCTCACATGCATGGTGCAACCGCTGTTTACATACCGGCACAGGGTGAACACTCATGCAAGCAGGTGTGTGCGCGCACGTGGTGGGGCAAGGGTGCTTTTTTTAAGCTATTTTGATTTTTTAAATTATTATTATTATTTTTGGGGCATTGTCATATATTCTTTTTTGAGAAATCTGGGATCTATCAGACTCTAGATATCTCCTCTGCCCTTATATTATCTAATCTCACCAAGATCGGTGTGATCAGATGCTTCCCCAATTTACAAATGGCACTGTTTATATCCTGCAAAACTGAAGTGATGAAATGCTCGTAGCTTCCGATTTCTTAGACTATAGAGATAATTGGCACCATTCTGGTCTCCAATCAGCTCTAAGGTCAGCTGGCAGAAACACTGGCTGCATTCTTAGGTTCCCACAGTGGCATGGTACTGCCTGAGAAGGCCGTGGAAGGCTGCTTGTAAAAGCAATCCTGCAGCTAATTGGCCACTAGAATTGCTTTTACATGAAAGCCGATCGCTGGCTTAAAAGAAACGATACCAGGATGATGCCTGCAGCTGTAGGCATCATTCTGGTATACAGTAACCATTCAAAGCCCAGTGATTTATCAGTGCGTCACTGGTCCTTGTTGGGTATATATGCTATGTTCTTTTTTTTTTTGCATACAGCCTGTGAGCTGAATGAAAAAAAGAAAGAAATCTCTGCCAGAAAAGGTGTGTGGTATGCCCACCATTAGAATATACCGCCTTGCATCCGCCCACTTCTAATGGTGGGCACACATTAGGTCGCACGGGGCCACATGCACCAATTCCAAGATTGTACAAATGTCTAAATAGTGGCACACTTGAATACAAATTGTCCACGTATAAGTGGTACCCCATATGGAAAAAGGATGACACCAAGTCCCAAACTATCTTGCCACTATTCCCCATGTACTGTATGTGAACACACTGCAAAATATATTCCCATGGGCAACAAGTTTAAAAGGCTACAAATCAAATCTACTGTATGTGGCTTACGGCCAAAGTTAAAAAGGCTATAGATAAGAAAAGAGCTTTTATTCAATATAAAAATGAAGGAACACTATCATTTAAACATTACAAAGAATATAACAGAATATGCAAAAACGACATAAAGGCCGCAAAAATTGAAAATTAACGACAGATTGCAAAAGAAAGCAGGACCAACCCCCAAAAATTCTTCAAATATATTAATAGTAAAAAGGTTCGGTCCAAGCATGTAGGCCCTTTACAAAATAATCTAGAGTGGGTGACTGGGGACAAAGAGAAGGCACATTTATTTAATACCTTCTTCAGCTCTGTGTATACAAAGGAGCATGGGGGAGCTCTTGTCCATAATGGGCATGGTATTGACACAGCTCCAGATGATCCACATTTGCTCACAATTGATATGATCCAAAAATATTTAGACAGTATAAAAGGTGAATAAGGCACCTGGACTGGATGACATACACCCACCGGTCCTTAAAGAATTGAGCTCTGTCATTTCAAAGCCATTGTTTCTAATTTTTAATTTACTCTTTAATGACTGGCATAGTACCGCTGGATTGGTGTAAGGCCAATGTGGTGCCAATATTTAAAAAGGGGTCAAAATCTTTACCAAAGTAATTATAGACCTGTTAGTTTAACTTCTATAGTTGGGAAGATACTGGAGAGTTTAATAAAAGACCACATAGATGAGTTCTTGCTGTAAAAAAAATATTTTATGCAACAGACAGCATGGATTCATGAAAAACAGAAGTTGTCAAACAAATTAGATTTCTTTTTATGAGGGGGTGAGCAAAACCTTGGACAGAGGGGTGGCGGAGGAAGTGGCATACTTGGATTTTGCAAAAGCGTTTGACACAGTTCCCCACAAACGGCTAATGTGTAAGGTAAAGTCTATGGGCTTGGAAAAATCCATATGTAAATGGATAGAAAACTGGCTAAAAGATCGTATTCAGAGAGTAGTGGTTAATGATTCATACTCTGAATGGTCTAGGGTCATCAGTGGTGTACCCCGAGGTTCAGTGTTGGGACCCTTACTTTTTAATATATTTATAAATGAAATAGGGTCTGAGATTAAAAATCCCATTTCAGTCTTTGCAGATGATACCAAGCTGTGCAGTGGAATAACATCCTTACAGGATGTCTTCAACTTACAAGTTGACCTCAATGCTCTGTTTAATTGGGCAACTATGTGGCAAATGAGGTTTAATGTTGTTAAATGTAAGGTTATGCACTTGGGAGCTAATAATATGCATGCATCATACATACTAGGGGGGTACAACTGGGGGAATCAATTGTGGAGAAGGATCTGGGAGTTCTGGTAGATCACAAGCTTAATAATGGCATGCAATGCCAAGCTGCGGTTTCTAAAGTGAGCAAAATCCTCTCTTGTATTAAAAGAGGTATAGACTCCAGAGTGAGAGATATCATATTACCCCTGTACAAATCATTAGTAAGACCTCATCTGGAATATACAGTTCAGTTTTGGGCACCAATTCACAAAAAGAACATTGGGGAACTTGAGAAAGTACAGAGAAGGTCAACTAAACTGATATGAGGCATGGAGGAGCTCAGCAATGAGGAAAGATTAGAGGAACTGAATTTATTCTCTCTTGAGAAGAGGAGATTAAGGGGGAAATGATCAACATGTATAAATACATCAGTGGTTCATATAGTAAACTCGGTGTAGAGCTATACACCCTGAGGCCATCATAGAGGACAAGGGGGCACTCTTTACGTCTGGAGGAAAAGAAATTTAATCTCCAAACACGGAAAGATTTCTTCACAGTGAGAGCTGTGAAAATGTGGAATAGACTCCCTGAAGAGTTGGTTCTGGCCAGCTCAGTGGATTGCTTCAGAAAAGGCCTGGATTGTTTCTTAGATACACAGAATATAACTGGATACTAACATTTATAGGTAAAGTTGATCCAGGGAATATCCAGTTGCCTCTCGGGGGATCAGGAAGGAATTTTTTTCCCAGCAGGAGCAAATTGGATCGTGCTTTGATGGGGGTTTTTTTGCCTTCCTCTGGATCAATTGTGGGTATAGGATTATAACTTTTTTTTTTCTATGGTTGAACTGGATGGACTTTTGTCTTTTTTCAGCCAGGCTAACTATGTGAACTGTATATGTTACCTGGTATCTGATCATTCATTGATTTATTTATTTAAAGGTTCACATTTAGCTACATACCTATCTAATTAACTAGGTTTGATATGCGTTTTCATTCAATCTGAACAATTTTGTATTTGATTTTTATAGTACACATTGGAAACAAATGCTTCTTGATTTTTTATCCTTTCATTCATCTTATCTCCCATTCATTCTTATTTTATTTATACCCATTCCATCGTTTTAAATTCATACATAAACTGAAATATTTCATTTTAACTTTAAACCCTGCATCTTATTCTTATTCATCTTATCTTTCTAGTTATTCTTATTTTACATAACTATACCATCTTCTTTTTTAAATGTATAAATATACGGATCTATTTAATTCTAATTTTTAATCCTATATGCACAACCATCTGTTCTGATAATATATGGGGTATTTGCTTTTACCATGTATATTTGGTTTTTACCGATAGACTTAAAATACCTATTGTATATTGTTTATGATTGTGCATTAGTCCTGAAGGGGGGGGGAATTCCTTTTAAACAAGTTGGCTCAATCTGTATGTTCTCACACTGTCAATAAATGTTTGTATTATCTCATCCAGAATTGCATTATTTTGGACTCCGGGTGCTCCTTAGTTTTTCATTCAAACATCCATTCTCACAGATGAAATTTTAAAGGCTAAGTTTATTTTTTATAAAAAAATATTATTAAATGCACATAATGTATTTTTGTAGGGAAAAAATGTGCATTTATATTTTTTTTTTCATGGGAGTCTTTCCAAGCATATGGGTGGAACATGTAACATGCTGTTAAAACTGGAGTTAGCCTTTAAATAAATAGTCAGAAATATGTACGAACTATGTACCCAGACAGAAGGGCAAAACCCTGCTGTTATGCTTGTAGGGTATGATTGGTGCCTTAGGAAACACTCAGAGGCATCCGACAGTAGAATTAAACCTTTGCTGCAGTATGCCACTTAAAACATATCTAAACCCCCCAAAACTAAAATGTTAATATATTGCAGCTTACAGTACAAGTTCTTAGATGAGGTGGCTGCATAATTTTACATTTTCAGGCATTTTTCCCTTTATGTTCATCTGCTCATCCTGTGAATTACACTTTCTCTCCTTGGCTGGATACTCTCTCTCTCCATTGTATCCATGTGGGGAGCCATGGTGGTCACCTAGACTGAACTTCAAACGTAACCTCCTCTCCATCTCCATTCTGGACGGGGTATTTAATAGTTTACAGATAGAAGATAACATTGTGCTTTAAGCTCAGCTCATAGGAAGTGACCAGGATATTTCATTCCTGGTAAGATCAAGATCAACAGGTATTTTTTGTAGCTGCATGAAAATTTCCTTAGTTTAGAAAATCAGAAAGTAATGCAGCCACCTCATCTAAGAAATGGCATGCCTAAATGCATTTCTTTTTTGTTTTTTGGTGTTGATATCCTTTAACAAATTTTCCAATAGGGATAACACTGTATATTCACAACTATTGGCATTGCAAATACTTACTGTAAAACAGAAGATTCTGCTCTTTTAAAAAACATGGGGTTAGAGTTCTATCACTGCAAGCACAAAGTCTTGTCCTGCTCCATCCATACAGCCCACACTCTTTGAGGGCAATAGATATGAGATAAATTTCCTCCACCTGTTTTCCTGAAAAACTATATGTGAAAATAGCCGCCCACTGGTGTCAAGAGTTAAACCTCAGAACTACTGGTTATACATAATGTACACAATAAGGGCTTAAACACCAGGGGAAGTTCTTTTAGGGAGGAAACTGAAATTTTGAATATATGTTTGAATTTTATTATACTGTAATTGCTACATCCTGGGTTAATGCACAGAAAGTGGATGTGTGTCTCTATACTATTAAAGCAAAGCTCCAGGCTCCCCCCCAAAAATGAAAAGTCAGCACATTTACCTGTCTAGGGATCCAGTAATGTCCTCACCTGAGCCAATTCTTCAAGCTACGGGTACAAGAGGCGGCATCTTTAGTAAGAGAAACCGATAGTCTAGTTGTTTCACACCAGTTTCCTACTCTGTATGCATAACGTACACTGTGCTTTGTGAATGACCCTGCAGTCTTCTGGGACCTGTGAAGTGTCAAAATCAGGAGGGGGGCCGGACTTCCGGCTCAGATTGCCATGGCGCATCTGACTGCTAGTGTCAAAACCAGGTGTCTGCTCCCCCTCTCCCTCATAAAGTGCCAAATGTGGCAGTGGAGGGGGGGGGGCAAACAAGTTGCACCTCCCCTTTGGGGTGAAGTTCCACTTTAAGCATTGTTCCTAAATATCAAAGGTTATTCTATACGTTTCCGGAGTCTAAGGTAATTGATGTAGCACCTTCAGGCTAGGTTCACATATCTGCGAGTGGTGCCACTGCGGATCCGCACAAAAATCCATTCAGCTGTACCACCCGCACAGAAGAATGCCGACCCACGGGCAAGTGCCATTAATTCTAATGGCACGCCGCCCGCACTGGAAATCGCAACCGCACTGGGAACCGAGGTTCCTGTGCAGGTTGCGGTTTCCCAAGAAGTGCAGGGACTTCTTCCCTGCGTGTCCTGGTGCATGGGAATCCATTCAAATGAATGGGTTCTCGTGAACCAGGGGTAAAAGCCCCAATGAGCTATTGTTAATGTCCCTCTTTGCTATTTCAAAAATTTGGGAGGTATGAATATGATTTATAATGGAACTTAAGACTGTAAGGTAAAATATTATAAAGAATATATAAATGAGTGTAAAAGTGTTGACAATTCTTATTCAAAGACACTCCTTCATTTCTATGACTCTCCAAGGCAGCCATTCTCCACCAGGGTTCTTCCATAGGTGGCCAGGGGTTCCTTGAGCTACGGCTAACTGACCTTCTAGGTGATCGTACCTACATAGTTCCAAGTCCAACACCACTTGGCAGTGCCAAAGACATAAATGTAAGGGTGGCAATCTGACCATCAATGTGAGGGGAACATTCATTGCACTGACAAAAAGCAATGTAAGAGGCATTTTCCCAATGACCACCAATGAACTAATTTAATCAGGGGTTCCTTGAGACCTTAAAATTACTGCAAGGGTTCATTTGGAGTAAACGGGGTTGAGAATGGCTGCTGTAGGGTTTGAAGGATCATGCTACATCACTGAGGTACTGGCATGGTGCAGTGTATTCTGTGTAGTAAGCATAGCATATGTAAGTAATAATGATAAATGTAAAGTGACACTTATGGGGAATTAAACATTTTATTAGCAGGTTCTTAGCACAACTATTGTTTGATATATCTCAGGGCTGGTTTCAGCTGGCAGTGTTCCTAAAGCAAAGCTGATGACATTTTACACATGCATCATTGTTCTAACAAAGACACAGGCTTGGCTTGCAGTTGTGTTGACTATTCATTGATATTCACCAGTAAGAACTGGCATTGCAGGGGTACACTTCAGCTGGACCCTCTTTAATTCCTTATTCCCAGGTATAATTCCAAATCCCATTTTACAACCATTTTTCGTAATGCAGCCCTTTATTGCCATCGAAACCACATCACCATCTGCAAATCAAAAGAAGATTTTCTTCAATAGTTTTAAAAAGTAAAAGGTAAATCATTTTGCTTGGCCTGATTTCTCTGTTAAATTACCTATTTGTATTTCTGTCTGTGTTACTGTTGCAGATTTTCCCTCATTTCCTGTCTGGGAAAACCACTGCCAGCAGGGCAGGTAGCGAGGGGAAATCTCTCTAACAGAGCCCCAGATAGCAGAAAAACATGACAGTAGTTTTTATCTTTAAGTATTTAGGGACCACCTACCACAGATTTACTGAAGCAGAGCAGCCCTGCTGCGCCAGATTACATGCATGTACATAATTTGGCTTTTCCAGGTAGGGGGTGCTGCGCCCCCTGGCTCTGTTTTCATTCACTACAGCACATGCTGATCAATGGGTCCCAGCCAATGATAACTGGCTGGGACCCGCTGAGTGAATGACAGGATAGAGTCCTGTGTTAGTAAACAACACAGGGCTCTCTACAGAGCACAGCAAAGCAAGGAGATAAAGCAGTCATACTTATTAGTAAAAGCAGCACACTTTACACTTGTTAGGCACACAGTTAACCCATTGATTGCCCCTAGATGTTAATCCCTTCTCAGCCAGCTTCATTAGTACTTTGACTGTGCTATTAGTACTGCTCACTGTATTAGTGTCACTGGAGATGTCAGTGTCAGCCAGTTCCCACAAAGTATCAGTTAGTGTCAGATTTCCCACTGCACAATCAGTCCCACTGTAAGTCACTGATCACAGCTATTACTAGTACAGAAAAAAATTAATAAATAAAAATTCCAGTATACAGTATATACCATCATTTTTAGACACTATAAATTTCATGCAAACTGATTAAGATATGTTTATTGGGATTATTTTTTCACAAAAGACATGTAGCAGAACACATTTTGGTCTAAATTTTTGGAGAAATTTTATTTTTTTATTGGATATGTTTTATGGCAGAAAGTAAAAAAAATTGTTAGTTTTTTTCAAAATTATTGTTTTTTTCATTTATATAACTAAAAAGGTAAAAAAAACCTAGTGGTGATCACATACCAACAAAAGAAAGCTCTATTTGAGTGAAAAAAAATACATACATTTCATTTGGGTACCGTGTTGCATGACTGTGCAAATTTTACCTGCGATTAATGCCAGCAGATATAGCCAGTAGCAATCATCACCGATAGGCACGGCACCCGGTGCCCCTTTGCCAAAAGAACACAATAGCTCTGCGGGAGGGATTTCCCTATCAACTCTGATTGTGTTGGTGGGGAAATCAAGCTATTTTCTTTCCCGCAACTCATGGTTGCAGGAAAGAAAATCTCATCATTTATGGCCTGCCTTACTTTTACCATTGTCTAGCACATACAACGGGACTTTCAATTACAGTAGTCCGGGACAAATAAAAGAAGACAAATCTTTCATACAAATGTATGTCAATGTTATTTATACAAACAACTAGTTTGCATATTATCACATACAATATTTAGTTTAAGTTATTTTAAAGCTAATACATTTTTTACCTAAATGCATTCCCTGCATTAAGATAAAAAAAAGTTTTGCTGCAACTTGATGTGACCCCCCCCCAGTTAAGTGTGCCCTACATTGATCCAGTGCTGCGCCTATTTGCAGTACCTCCCCGTCTTTCTCTTCTCATAGGAGGATCATGCAGCAGCCGTAACCATTGACCCCTGCTACTGTCAGGCAAGTCCTGTGAGAAGAGAGCAGGAGGGGGGGCTGAGCCAGGCTGTGTGTGTCTATGGCCACACAAGACCCAACGCAGGAGCAAGCCTGCATGTCAGCCCCCATAGCAAGCAAAAACATTTGAGCTCTTTGAGAAAGAGGGTGCTGCCCTCGAAAGGAGTAAGCCCTTTGGTGATCTCCTCCCAAACCTAGGAGCACTTGGAGTGGCTGAACTGATTGTGTCTCTATGATATGCATTGTCAGATATAACATATGAGTAGATATATTTACATTTCTTTTAATAAATGGTTTTAGAGATGTGCTAGGCTGGTGTGCCTTCTATTTCTTTGTGATTTTCTGAAGAAGAAATAGGCAGTATACATTATCATATGGTGACAATTGTGCCATGGGGGTCTATTCATTATCCACTTGCCCTCCGGAAGATTTACCCCTCTTCATGACCAGGCCATTTTTTCTATATGTTGCTGTGTTACTTTAACTGATTATTGCGTGGTCATGCAAGCTGTACATAAATTAAATTTATATTTTTTTCTCCACAAAAATAGCTTTTCTTTGGTGATATTTGATCACCTCTGTGTTTTTTTTTTTATTTTTTGTGCTGTAAATGATAAAATACTGAATTAAAAAAACAAACAATATTTTTTACTTTCTGCTATAAAACATATCGAATAAAAAAATTTAAATAATCTAATTTCTTTATAAATTTAGGCCAAAATGTATTCTGCTACGTACTTTTTGTAAAAAATCCCAATAAGCATATATACTGATTAGTTTGTGCAAAAGTTATAGCATCTACAAATGGGAGTATATATACTGAATTTTTTTTTTTATACTAGCAATGGTGGTGATCAGCGACTTATAGTGGGACTGCAATATTGTGGCAGACAATCTTACACTAATAAAATACAGTGATCAGTGCTAAAAATATACACTGTCACTGTATTAATGACCCTGGCTGGGAAGGGAAGGGTGATCAAAGAGTTAACTGTGTGCCTAGCTATGTGATTTGTGTACTTTGTGTGCTGTTTTAACTAGGCAATCTGCTTGATCTAAAAAACAGCGCAAAATCCAAACACAAAATTACATAAATGAACAAAAACTAAATTAATAATAAGTGTCCATATAAAAATAAGTCTTTATTCCCATCAGAACCAGTAATAAATATTCAAAAAGTGTGCTTCCGCCTATCCACCATGTGAAAAATAATATTGACCGCACTCACCAGATGGAGGTGAGTAATGAGCCTTATAGGAAATAAGGGATCCTATAACCCCTCCAAAAGAGCTCAAATCTTCTTTTTCACCCTGCTTAGGTATATAAATCGTCTCCACTTCATTCCTCCATGGATTCCTCAATGGTGTATAGAGAAAGAAACTACATAGTGTAATGCTGCCACTTCATATAAAATATAAAGATAGAATAAGGCCACTCACATGTTTAAATATAATTAAAAGCCTTGTTTAATAGCCTAGATGGCGATTGTTGTTTATTATTGGTGTTTTTCACTGTTGCACAGCTGCATAATCACTTAGTATTTTCTTTTTTGGCGCTGGGCTATATATTTTTAATCTGCTTGATCTAGCAGACCTAGCAAAATCCAGAAGATCACAGCTGACAGAACACAGCTCTGCCTTTACATAGGCAGAGCTGTGTTCTGTCAGTCTCCTCGGCGATCAACAAGTGCTGGTGCTCATCCACTGGCCGGCACCTGTTGACCAGCTTCTGCTGTGCCCAATCATAGCAGAAGTGGCGCTCCGGCGGCGCATGTGCGCCCCCTACAGCTGAAATGCAAAGTCACGTTTATATACATGATTTTGCACAGAATGTCTGCTGTGTAGCAGTAAATCTGCTGTAGGGTGGATAGCAACTGGGTAAATAAAAAGACCAATGCATAAAAGGCAACAAACACAATTCTCCCAAGGGATAAAACCGTTAGAGCATGCACTCCAAATTTATTCAGGACAACCCCAGACAATATACCCCATGGGTTCAGACATATGAAGGTTCCAAGGTCCAGAGAGGTCCTATCAAGGGTTGCCAACACTCCACAACTTTCTTTTTCTGACAAAAGATGAGAAATTTGCTGAGAAAGCATATTTGTACTGACAACTTGAAATATGACAGAACCTCTTATTATGTCAAGGTCCTCAGAGTCCCCCCCCCCCCTAACATCAAGGTCCCCAAATTGCCTTCCCCCCCATATCAGGGTCCCAAAAGTTCCTCCCCTTACACTGGGGCCCCACTGTTCCTTTTATTAACATTAGGGTCTTAGCAGAGTCCTACCTTAAATCAGGGTGCACAGAGTCCCCTCCCTTACATTAGGATCACCAGAGTCCCTCCATCCACTTTCATTAGGGCCCTCATAGTTCCCCCTTACATCAGAGTCCCTCCCTTACATAATGAATCCTAGAACCCCTGCTCACATCAAGGCCCCCAGGGCTCCACTTACATCTGAGTTACTTTCTAATCTCACATCAGGGTCCTTGGAGGTCCCCTATTTTACATTAAGGTCCCAAGAGTCCAACCCTCTTATATTAGGGTCTATGCTTCACGGCAGGCAGTAGGGTGGAAGCTGAGAGGCAGAGCTCTGGGAGCAGGTCTGGAGATGCAGGCAGAGAGTTGAGTGAAAGCTATGTTGGAGAAAACTAAACATATGTAGAGTCATCAACAAAGAATCCATCTATCTATGTTTATGTAACCTTTGTAGTGGGGTAAAACTTAAAAGGGGACATTTGTTGAGTTCACTTTTTATTCAGCATTTACTGTGGACTTTCATTATACTGTAAAGTACTTTGGATGTTATCACTTGTATTCGCTATCATTCTATGCATTTATCGTATGAGGTTGATTTATTTGTTTTTTACACATTTATTCATTTATATTTATTGTAGAATAGCAAAGCACTTTTCTTACATTGCATTATCCCTTTTACATCTGTTGCATGCAACACAATTGTTGAGGGCTTGTGCACAGAATGTTTGATCACTTCATATATACAGTATAGTTGGTAATCACAATAGTTATTCTGAAATTGTAAGTAGGAATATATACATACTGGACCGCTCAATAGTTCCCCTGTATTCCACGCACTCCAATTCATTCCCACCGCAAAACACCATTTCTTTACTATTACAGGGCTTAGTAGATCCAGGCACATAGCAGCTTGGGCACCTGAATCCGTTTCGTAACAATGGTGAAGAACACAGTTCTGAAAGAAAAAAAAAAAGATTGATCTATTATTGGCCAATCTATCAATCAAGTTATTCTTTTTTTCATCTATTTCATCTGTCTTCAGCTTCTGACCCACAATAGTGAATGTAGATATGTAGATGAAATGGGATTCTATACAGAGAAGCAACCTTTGAACCTCAGACTTGGATGTCTCCTTGCCTTAGATCGGGCTACTTGGTTAATGCTAATTCTCGTGCTTGCTGGGGATACATACCACTAAAAACTCTATCTAGGCTCTTCTACCTTCAAACAGAAGATTGTTTAAGTGCACTCTGGAAAAAGTTCTCAGCATAGTAGTTCATGGGTAGCAATTAATAAGGATGTGAATTATATTTGGGATGCCCGGGGGAAAAAATAGGGGCACCGCATCTTAGTTATAATATAAATCCTCATATGCTCAACCCAAATGGACTTTTGAGGTGCCCCAGAAACAACCACAAGATACAAAATGTAAAATTAGGGGTCATACACATGCCCTTGCGACTTTATTTATACAAACAGTTAAAACTGAACCCGTATTGAACAACACAGTCATAACATAAAAAAGACTGCATAGTGGACTCCTCTCCAGTGATTAAGCACCATTCACCTCTACTGTCAATACATAGTTTCCAACAGGGAGTAGCAAATCCCCTCAGCATATATTGTCCACCGTTATTGTACAGTGTTAAATCCTCTATGCCTTACACAGGAATCGACATCTGCTTCTTCCGGACGATACCAAGTAGAGAGGCCATTTGTTATGCAGTATTCCAGGAAAATCGGTTTTCAATGGGCGTGACCCTCAGACCCCCCCAAAAACATCACTTGTGACCTCAGGGACTGCCAACAGATTTTTCTGGAATTCTGAATAGCGACTTGACTCTCTACTCTGTATTCTTCCAAGGAAGCAGACACCAATTCCTGTGAAACACGTAGAGGAATAACAGTACAATAATGGTGGACAATATATATGTTTTGGGGATTTGCTATCCCTGATAGAGACTTTCTATTAACAGTAGAATTGGATGGTACATAATCATTGGAAGGGAGCGGATTATACAGTTTTTTCTGTGTTTTGATTGTGTAGGTCTGTATTGGTTAAGTTTAAACCATTTGTATAAACTAAGTTTAACATTTTGTATCTGTTTCTGGGGCACCCTAAAAGTCCATTTGGGTTGAAGATACGAGGATTTACAAGGATGTGTGTCAGCACTCTGAAATGAGACGGTGCCCTTGAAAATGGTGAATTTTTAGTTTGGGATTCATTGGTGATGGGTTTGAACCTATTTCAGGTTTGTATTGCTGTCTGTGTCCCAACTTGGGAATGTTGCGCTCTTTATTTTTTCTGGTTGGCATTGTTGCTGGAAAGTGATGGGAATCGCAAAATGTTACCACTAGAACAGGAATATTGGGGAAGTCGTCCTATGAAGATGCCTGCTTTGGTGATAACAATCTATGAGAGCACTTCTATTTCCTATTGTGTCTTCAGGGAAGAAGCCAATGGAAATCTCCTGAATGGACACAGAGGGCATAAAACCTTGACCATTTCCTACTCCAAAATGACAAATATAGAAAAGGTTTGTGCTTTAAAGCAGAACTAAACTATCTGAGCAACATAAACTGAAAATGGCATTTTTTAATATTCAAAAGCAAACTCACCCATCTATCCATGTCTCAATTATTTTTCTGAGAAGTCACTTTGGAACACATCTCCCTAGCATTTCTAGTCACAACCATCTTAAGTAAGGCTAGATGATTCATGTAACATTTGCTTCCTGGAATCCATCTGGCCTTTGCTCAGGCACACAGGCAGGAAGTTATGCTTAGCTTGGAAAGTTTCTCTTCTCCTCCAGATAAAAAGGAAAAAAAAAAAACTCATGACAACTCTTGGAATGTATGACATCATGTTAGCCTAGGCCAGAAACCAGGAAGCAACTGAATGCATGGTAAAAAAAAAAATGTTTAAAACAAGTGAATATAATATACCATCTTTACTATTTACTAATGCTAGCAGCTTAAGGATTTACACTGGAAGATTTACCCCCTTCATGACCAGGGCATTTCTTACTATACAGCGCTGCACTACTTTAACTGACAATTGAACGGGCATGCAACACTGTACATGAATGAAATTTATATAATTCTTTCCACACAAATAGAGCTTTCTTTTGGTGGTATTTGATCATCACTGGTTTTTTTATGTTTTTGCTGTAAATGAAAAAAGACAAATTTTAAAAACTATATTTTTTACTTTTTGCTATGAAACATGCCTCATAAAAGAAATTTAAAAAAATAAAATTTCTTCATAAAATTTAGGACAAAATGCGTTCTGCTACATGTCTTTGGAAATAAAAAAATCCCAACAAGTGTATAATAATTGGCTTGCATGAAAGTTATAATGTCTACAGATAGCAGTATATACAGTTGTGCTCAAAAGTTTACATACCCTGGCAGAAATTGTGAAATTTTGGCATTGATATTAAAAATGACTGATCATGCCAAAAAATGCTCTTTTATTGAAGGATGATGATCATATGAAGCCATTTCTTATCAAATAGTTGGTTGACTTCTTTTTAAATCATAATAACAGAAATCAGCCAAATGGCCATGATCAAAAGTTTCCATCCCCTGGAATGTTTGGCCTCGGTACAGACACACAAGGTGATACACACCGGTTAAAATGCCAATTAGAGGTTAATGCCCCACATCTGTGGATGTTCAAATTGCAGTTAGTGTCAGTGTATAAATAGTCAATGAGTTTGTTAGCTCTTACGTGGAAGCACTGACTAGACACTGAGCCATAGGGATCAGAAAAGAACTGTCAAAAGTCCTGCATAACAAGTTAATGGAACTTTATAAAGATGGAAAAAGACATAAAAAGATGTCCAAAGCCTTGAATATGCCAATCAGTACTGTTAAATAACCTATTAAGAAGTGGAAGGTTTGGGGATCTCTTGATACCAAGCCAAGGTCAGGTAGACCAAGAAAGAATGCAGCCATAACTGACAGAAGAATTGTCCGGGACTTAAAGAAAAACCCACAGGCAACCTCAAAAGAAATACAGGCTGCTCTGGAAAAAGATGGTGTGGTTGTTATTAAGGAGTACAATACGGTTATGCATGAACAAAAATGAGTTGTTTGGTAGAGGTGCCAGAAAGAAGCTTTTACTGCACCAATGCCACGAAAAAGCCCAGTTACAATATGCCTGACAACACCTTGATATGCCTAACCAGGCCTTTTTGTGTCATTGATGCAGTAAAGGCTTCTTTCTGGCACCTTGACCATGCAGCTCATTTTTGTTCAAGTGTCATCATATTGTGGTCCTTCAAAACAACCACACTGTCTCTTTCCAGAGCAGCCTATATTTCTTTATTTTCTTTGAATCCCTAACAATTCATCTGTCAGTTACAGTATGGCTCCAATCCTTCTTGGTCTACCTGACCTTGGATTGATATCAAGAGATCCCCGAACTCTCCACTTCTTAATAGGTGAATTAACAGTACTGATTGGCATGTTCAAGGCTTTGGACATATTTTTATATCCTTTTCCAACTTTATAAAGTTCCATTACTTTGTTACGCAGGACTTTTGACAGTTCTTTTCTTATCCCCATGGCTCAGTATCTAGCCTAGTCAGTGCTTCCATATAAGAGCTAACAAACTCATTGACTATTTATACACTGACACTAACTGCAATTTAAAAAAGCCACAGATGTGGGACATTACCTCTAATTGGCATTTTAACCCGTGTGTGTCACCTTGTGTGTCTGTACCAAGGCCAAACATTCCAGGGGATGGAAACTTTTGATCATGGCCATTTGGGTGATTTCGGTTATCATTATGATTTAAAAAGGAGCCACACAACTATTTGATAATAAATGGCTTCATATGATTATCATCCTTCAATAAAAGAGCATTTTTTGGCATGATCAGTCATTTTTAATATCAATGCCAAAATTTCAGAATTTCTGCCAGGGTATGCAAACGTTTGAGCACAATTGTATACTGGAATTTTTATTTATTTATATTAGCAATGGCAGAGATCAGTGACTTATAGCGGGACTGCAGCGAGCATTCTGACACTAACTGCCACTTGATGGGAACTGACTAACTGCCACTGACATCTCCAGTGACACTAATACAGTGATCGGTGCTAATAAAAAGCACCTACACTGTAATAATGACACTGGGCTCGGAAGAGTTAACATCTGGGGAGATAAAAGGGTTAACGGTGTACTGTTTTGTGCTTACTGTGCGCTGTTTTACTAGGGGACGTGCTGCTTTCTATCTCTCTGCTTTGCAGAGAGATAGAAAGCAGCACGTCCCCGCTGACAGGAGAGATCTGCTGTTTACACTCAAATCTCTCCCGTCAGCTGCCCGGCCATGAATCGCTGAACGGGACCAGGTACGTGGCATCTTTGGAAGCCAATGACAACGCAGGTAGAGTGCCCGCATCCCCTACCTGGAAATGCTAAATCACATATACTTATGTGATTTTGCACAGCACGGCCGCTCTGTAGCAGTAAAACTGCTACAGGGCTGCTGGGAAGTGGTCATAAAAACATTGATTGAGACAGTTTAGTTCCTCTTTAAATCTTACGGTTGCTGAATTGCTAAGATTCTTTTCTAGATCACCTAATCGAAGAAAAACTACTAAATTGGCAAATTAGTTATAAACATATTCAAATGAATAACTGGAATAATAATATAATTGTTTTCACAGACATGGATATGTAAACTCACTTTTAAATTTCATATTGGAATTACTGTTGTTTCCTTTCTTACATTCACCACTGACTCGAACACAGAGGTCACGGTTCGTTGATACAGAAAAGCATTTATTACACAATTGCTCATATCCACATGTTTTCTTCACTGCATTGTAAATCACATTGCCTGAAAAGAAAAAACAAAATCACAAAGCACAAAGTGAACATTTGTCTTACCGGAGGTCATCTTACTGGCAGGTATTAGTGCCCCTTTAATTATTATTCATCCTTTAGTGATGTAATGGGTGGAGATAGTGCCCCCTTATATGCCAGTTGTGGGTGGGGCCAAGTACACTTGGGGTATGGGAGCTGGACTCTACTGATCTGCAGAAATGTAGTGCTATGCTTGAGCTGAACTAGAGCGCCCTCTGCAGGACTGTACCACCAGGGTGGTGAGTAAGGACACTTTAGGAATAGATAGAGAAACCTTTATTTATTCCAGGTAACAGGCTACAGGCCGGGAATATGCATGTGGCAGGCCTCAGTAGAATGTTAATTTTATTGTGTTCAGTGTGTTAAAGAGGTAGTAACCTCAAAAAGAAAATGTAATATATTGCAGCTTACCGATCTTTAAATGTGGTGTCAGCATTAGTTTTCTTTTTTAGGTTATTTCCCCCTTTATTTCACTTGGTGATCCTGCCACTAGCATGCTTCCTATTCCTAGAGCTTTCTTTTGGTGGTATTTAATTACCACTGGGTTATTTTTTTTTCTAAACAAACTAAAAAAAGACTGAAAATTTTGAAAAAAAAAAGTTTTAGTTTCTGTTATAAAATTTTGTAAATAAGTAATTTTTCTCCTTCACTGATGTACGCTAATGAGGCTACAGTGATGGGCACTGATAGGCTGCACTGATGGGCATTGATAGACTGCTCTGATAGACGACACTGATAGATGGCACTGATAGGCGGCTCTGATGGGTACTGACAGGCATCATTGATGGATACTGCAAGGCAGCAATGATGGGTACTGATCGGTACTGATAGGTTGCACTGACAGGCATCACTGGTGGGCACTGAAAGGCAGCACTCATATATGGCACTGATTGGAACTGTTAGGCGGCACTGACAGGCAGCACTGACTGGCAATGATAGGCGTCACTGATAGACGGCACTGATAGGCGTCACTGACTGGCACTGATAGGTGCCGCAAATGTGCGCACCAGAGACTGACGCAGTACTCCATTTTGTTAAGAATCTCCATTGTTGTCCCTCATTTTTCCCCGTTTCCTCTGTTCAGCCACAGTGACATCTGGTTGTGGGTCACTGACAGGCTAGAGCCAGCAGGGAGCCCAGAGCTATAAAACACCTCTCTGAGCCAGGGCCTAGCTGTCCAAAGAACCTGTGCAATTTAACACCTCGTATAAGATAATGGAGCCTTCCCAGGAATTCAAGGCATTCCAACGAAGCACGAATCAGAGAAACTTTTCAAAATCCATTTTTCCCCTATGTCTCATATCTTGGAATATGAGAGACTTACATAAAAACCAGACATATCATCAGATTGGCTAAGAGAAGCCGAACAATTTGATGGGCCACTCGCCTTGTCTCGAATACATAGGAAAGACGAAAATCAATCTAATCAATCCTCATACGTGTCTGCATAATAATCTACCCGCGGGTGGAATGTCACTTGTGCAGATGGAAAGTTATGGGCCAAAGTATGAGTTATAGGAGATTTTGGCTGTAGTTGAGGTATCCGCCCAGACCACCCCTCCCTAAATGAGGCATTGGTCCTTGGCTTTAGAGACACCCCCTGCTGGGGGACTACAAATTGTGTTGTCAGGCCTAAGAAGTTGAGTTGAAGATGTCTCCCTGTCAGGGCTCCAGGGTATGACCAGAGGTATGTGAACTGACGCAGGGAAACGCAGGCTTCAGATATGTTATAAACAATATAATTTATTAATACTAACAATACATAAACTCAGTGCAATACTAAAACATAACACAGTGCAAATGAACCAAACCACCCAAAGATAACAATACATACAATGCAAGCGTCGTCAGGCAGGCCAGGTCAATAACAATCGGGCAGGTAGGAACAGGAGGAGCAGGCAGAGAGTAGTCAGGTCACGAGCCGGGTACAGCAACTAACGGGCAGGTAGGTACAAGGGGTCAGGCAGAGAATGGTCGGGGTCACAAGCCAGGGATCAAACAGGAGAAGTCAGCAGAGGTCCGGATCAGGCAGGGTCGGCAACGAATCAGTCAGACAGGAACAGGAACAGGAATGCAGGTAACAAGATACAGGGGCCCATAGAAAAACACACACCAAGGCACAGACTGCAGGTCTGGCCATCCCTTAAATACACCTGTGATCAGCCTCAGGTGTTTTGGCTGACTGCAGGGTTGAGTCTCTGATTGCTGAGAGCACCCGCTGGCCAGCCCTGGTACTGCAGCCCACAAGGCAGGTGAGTCCCACCATTACTGGCAAGTCCATTCCTGACACTCCCTTTTTAACATCAGTACCACCTGTGCTCTTTCGCTCTGAAACTTGGATCTGCTAACCCAGGACTTTGGCAAGTACCTTAACTTTTTCACCTCAATCTGATATCTCTTTGCTGTGCTGTTGGTCTCTGTATGTGTGTATATATGTATATATATATATATATATATATATATATATATATATATATATATATAATCTATCTTAGTTACATCTTTTTCTGTAAATATTTTTATTGCACCCGTTTGACCGTTTAGTAATAAATCTTTCCTTGTGTTGAACTGTTTCTATAGCTCTGTAGTGTAAATTACAAATTCCTGCCTCTAAAGAGAACGCTACTGTGTTTGTTTAACCCTCTGTATAACCGTGTTATACAGATGATTACCTCAACCATTATAGTGTTATTACTGATATCGCCAAGTTTCCTCTTTCTTTGTACAAAAAGGAGGTGGTGGCAGTGTGAAGGGTTAATTGCGTAATTAACCTGACCCAGTAACAATCGCTCAGGCTGCCGGTACATCGATTGTGGTCCAATTAGCTGGAAAATCGTTGTGCAGGGTGCAGCTGGGTGTGGTATTGTTATGCACGTGACAGCACGGTTTTAGATTGGCTAGTCCTTCGGTCACGAGTTTGGTGAGAAGGGCTGGGGTCTGACGCCACGATTGTGACAATAGTTACTTAGCACTTATAGTTGACACTGAAAGGTAGCTCTGATATGTGGCATTAATGTGCACTGATGGGCACTGCTATGTGGGATTGATGGGCACTGATAGGCAGCAATCATGGGCACTGAAAAGCAGCACTTATGGGGCTGTGTCACGGAGTGAACGTGCCTTCCCCACCCCCCTTTGCTGCGGTCCCTCTGCCGTATCCCTCCATCCCTCCCTCCCCCCTTGCATATTCCTCCGTACTGCCAGGGCCGTGCAGGACGGGAGGAAACGCCCCCTCTGGTGCGGTTAGCACCTCTCCTCTGGCAAAACTGCGGGAGACAAAGGAGACTCCGGGAGTGAGGGGGGCGTGCCTCGTTGCCGTGGCAATGCTGGGCCGCCCATTGAAACCCAGAAGCATCCCGCACGGCTTTAAAGAGGCCGGTTCAAGACCAGGCCCATCTCTTTGTCCCTGTGCACGCTGCTGGAATCACCGCCTCCGGAGCCAGCCCCGCACTCTACAGACCCCCTAAGTCAGGACTGTTACCCACTGATTACTTCAGGGTGGGAGCCTCCGCAGCCATCCCTGATGCCAGCTCTGCCTGAGACCCCAGCCAAGGGGGAGACCGCAAGCCAGCTCTGCCGGAGACCCCAGCCAAGGGGAAGACTGCACGCCAGCTCTGCCTGAGTCCCCAGCCAAGGGGGGACCGCACACCAGCTCTGCCCGAGACCTCAGCCAAGGGGGAGACTGCACGCCAACTCGGCCCGAGACCCCAGCCAAGGGGGAGACCGCACGCCAGCTCTGCCTGAGACCCCAGCCAAGGGGGAGACCGCACGCCAGCTCTGCCTGAGACCCCAGCCAAGGGGAGACCGCACGCCAGCTCTGCCTGATACCCCAGCCTAGGGGGAGACCGCACGCCAGTTCTGCCTGAGACCCCAGCCTAGGGGGAGACCGCATGCCAGCTCTCCCCGAGATCCCAGCCAAGGGGGAGACCGCACACTGTTGGATCCATGAGTGTATGCTTCCCCTGTTTTGCCTGAACTGTCGCTATTGTGCGCACAAACCACCCGTGTCATGAACTGCCCCTATTGTGCGCTCAGACCACCCGTGTCCTGAATTGTCCCTAGTACGCTGTGTTGAGGACAGACTCCACAGCCAGAGTCCCGTTGAGTCCTCATGAGCCCGCTTACCGTGGGTGTCCCTACAAGTGTGCCATGAACTGTCCTGATTGAGTGTCTTTCATAGTTCAATAAAGCTTTGTGTGTTCCCCATCTTCTTTGTGTGTTCTGTCCTGCCTATGCTTACGTCACACTGGTGGCAGCAGTGGAGGACCAGAACGCGGAAGAAGATGATGGAGAGCGATAGCACCCCACAAGTGCCTCCAAGGAGACTTTAAAAAGCCGGCGCGAGATGAGGCCGGTCTCTGTCCCTGTGCACGCTGCTGGAATCACTGCCCTGGAAGCTGCCAATTACCCCAGAGTGGGAGCCTCCGCAGCCACCCCTGCTGCGCACTCTGCAGACCCCCAAAGGTCAGGACTATTACCCGCTGAATACCTCAGGGTGGGAGCCTCTGCAGCCATCCCCGATGCCAGCTCTGCCTGAGACCCCAGCCAAGGGGGAGACTGCACGCCAGCTCTGCTGGAGACCCCAGCCAAAGGGGAGACCACACACCAGCTCAGCCCGAGACCCCAGCCAAAGGGGAGACTGCACACCAGCTCTGCCTGAGACCCCAGCCAAGGGGGAGACCGCACACCAGCTCTGCCTGAGACCCCAGCCAAGGGGGAGACCGCACACTGTCGGATCCATGAGTGTATGCTTCCCCTGTTTTGCCTGAACTATCCCTATTGTGCGCACAGACCACCCATGTCATGAACTGTCCCTAGTGTGTGCACAGACCACCCGTGTCATGAACTGTCCCTATTGTGCACACAGACCACCCGTGTCCTGAACTTTCCCTATTGGGCGCACAGACCACCCGTGCCATGAACTGTCCCTATTGGGCGCACAGACCACCCGCGTCATGAACTGTCCCTATTGTGTGCACAGACCATCCGTGTCCTGAATTGTCCCTAGTACGCTGTGTTGAGGCCAGACTCCACAGCCAAAGTCCCGTTGAGTCCCCGTGAGCCTGTTGTCCCTAGTACGCTGTGTGGGAGCATTGTTGAGGCCAGACTCCACAGCCAGAGTCCCGTTGAGTCCCTGTGAGCCCGCTTACCGTGGGTGTCCCTACAAGCCGCATGTCACGGAGTGCCATGAACTCTCCTGACTGAGTGTCTTTCATAGTTCAATAAAGCTTTGTGTGTTCCCCCATCTTCTTTGTGTGTTCTGTCCTGCCTACGCTTCTGTCACAGGCTGCACTGATGATCAGTACTCTGATTACCAGTGTAGATGCCCCCCTCTGAGAAATGCTGCTTACTAGCTCTCCTCACGTGCTGTCAGCATGAGGAAAGGTGAGCCGATAACCGGCATTTCCTATAAGATGTGATCAGTTGTGATTGGACACAGCTGATCACATGACAGAGCCCGTGTCATTGGCTCTTTACCGATGTCCCAGGGACACAGCGCAGCATTGATCGCCGCGCTGTGCGCCCCCCTGTGTAGAGTGGGAGGACGTCATATGATGTCCTCCCAGAACAAGAGAGCCACTGCCCGCCTGTCATTTCCTTATATGGCTGGCAGGAGGTGGTTAAA